>NC_141266.1:6312500-6835000 GCF_054856545.1 Hippocampus guttulatus | reverse complement strand
TTCATCGGGTCTGTGGCTGAAGCTCAAGGTGCTCTTCTTCTGACCACCGATACATCCTCCCTTTCAGATCACTCTTCTCTGACAGTAGATTTTACCATAAAAACATAAAAGGATACCCATATTCTGTATGGTTGCAACTGTGACTGCTTGTTGTTTTTACATCTGTGACTGGTTGAATACACAGGAGCAAAGACATGTTATGGCAATAAAAACTAACAGAATTGCTTCGATCACAAGCTTGCCTAGTCGCTTGTGGCTAGAAAGAGCTCATAATGGTTACTGCCCCATAGAATGAATATAAACACACACACACACACACCGTATTTTCCGCACTAAAAGATGCACCGAAAGGTGGCACCGAAAAGTCTACCATTTTCTTAAAAGCTCACATTGCGCCTTAAAATCCGGTGTGCCTTGGGTATGGTCATTACTGTAATATATCAACCCCAAAAGGGTTCCTTGCTGGAGTCATGCTTACAATGTTATAACTTGCTGTTGGTTCAGTGAACTGTGTTGCTGCTTTATTAAATACGTTTTTGTTGCAGCCCCGAAAAAAGGAGAGCTGTGATGTTGTTGTTTTTTTAAAATGCACACTTTATTAATGGTTTTCACAGTCTCAACAAATACAGGTACGTCTTTGCCCGTCTCCGTGCCTTCTCTTCTTCCGTTCGACTCGAGACGCATTCATGACCGCCTCTGAAAAACGTAAATTCACGATTATCTGAGTGAAACTACGAAAATTTAAAACATTACATCAAAACAGAAAATCAAGCGAGGAAATCACAACATAAATTCTATACCCCCCCTACAGAATTTATTTTGTGATTTCCTCATTTGTGAATACACAACAAAGGAATAAATAAACACTTCTGAGACAGTCCAGTCTCCTACATTTTACTGTCATCTGATCGTTCAGTTGGATCTACGCTCAAAGAAATACCATTGGATGGGATCCCCTGAACCTTAGTTACTACTTGCTTTGGCCCATATTCTACCATGCGAGTAAGAGGTAGATGGCGTGGAGTCCCTGTACCATCGACACCAGAGTTTGGACCGCATTGCCGGCAGAAAGTCGGATTCGTTTTCAGTGAGAGTTGGACTCTGTCAAGGTAGCCATATGTCACCTATTCTGTTCATAACCTTTATACAAAGAATTTCCAGGCACAATTGAGGCGTTGAAGGGGTCCGGTTTGCTGGCCTCGGTACTGCATCTCTGCTTTTAGCAGATGATGTAGTGCTGTTATCTTCTTCAAGCCGTGATCTCCAACTCTCACTGGAGTGGCTCGCAGCCGAGTTTGAAGCGGTTGGAATGAAAATCAGCACCTCCAAATCTGAGACCATGGTAGAATGCCTCCTCCAGATCGACGATGAGATGCATGAAATGTAACTGGCTTGATGTTGTATTATTTGGAATATCTAATGAAGTGAAAATGATGTGATCACCTTATGTGATGACACAGGGAGAATGACCACCTTGGTGGTGCTTTTCTAGTCCTGCTGATGCAGCCATTCATAGAAAATGTTCAACTGTTCAACAACTTTTTTTTCCCGCGTACTGGAGTTCAGTAATACAACCAAGTAACCTATCAGCACGGAAGGGCCATGCGACAATTGGAGTGTACAAGACTCACGTGCGCCCATGGGAAGATGATTGACAGACTATGAGTTCACGCCTTCTGTCTCTACTGTCTCTGATTGGCTAGTTTTGCTGCGCCTTGAGAGGTTGCAAAAGAATAATGAGGCCAGAGGGATGATTTTTATAAAACATCATTTCAATTACATTCTGTCAGGTTATGCAGATAGTTTGAACAACTATGACAAAGTGTTTTCCTTTCCTTGTATGCATTACCGAGGTTGTTTTAAGTTTAATATGAACATCATATTAAACTTGAACGTTGAATCAAGCTGCAATTCACGCCACACGTACTAATAATACAGTATTGTGAAAGAGACATGAAGCTATAAAATTGATCATGTACTGTATGTTTTGTGCCACTGTTCCAAATGAAAAATGTACAATTAATGTTTCAGAAAGTTTAATGTTTTAAATATATATATTTTTGTGATTCTTATGCATTTTATATTTGAAAACCAAGAATCACTATAGTTACTTACCATCATCTGTATTGACTTCACCCTTCTTTCCAAGCACGTCCACTATCGAGAGCAGGGGTGTCAAACTCATTTTTGTCACAGGCCACATTGTAGTCACGATTTCCCAAAGAGGGCCATTATGACTCTGAATTTTGTAAGACCGTATAAATGTTTAATCACCTCCACATATTACATATTCAGTGCACAACAAATTGGTGGTTAACTAATTTTGAAATCAGAAGTCAAGAATAATGATTTGTTCAGCCATTGTTTGTGTTCATGTAATAAGTACAAAACAAGACAATGCTTGCGATCTCTCTATGTTATGACATGACAATTTGAAATTTTGGTTCAGACTTGAGCAAGCATCATGGAAAAGTTGACATGCTTGGTTTACTCTCGCGGGCAACAAAAAATGATATGGCGGGCCAGAGCTGGACCCCGGGCCTTGAGTTTGATACCAGTGATCTAGAGTGTGGATGCCGCTTCTTCCTCCAAGTGCAGTTAAATTAACTGGAGCCATTGGTGTGCAGGCCTGTGGTAAACAGTTCTCGGAGCCACCTCTTTTGTGCTTCAGCTCAGTGGCAGTACACGTTCGCCTCGCCATGGCAGCAACGGTCTATCAGCCTGTCACGATAATTTTTGAGGAGAATACAGTATATCTTCCTAGAAACCCTCATTATAAACGATAGTATCATTGATATTTTATTTAATGCTCCTGATATAATGATAGAGCATTAATAATTCAAGTACATCATTTGTAATGAAGTTTTAATTAAACATTGGCATTGAAATGTAGAACAATAAATCCAATCCAATCCAATACATCTTTATTTTTATAGTGCTTTCACAACAGCTGCAGCTGTAACAAAGCGCTTTACAGAATATTTCACATAAAATAACAAATTATGGTAACATAACAAAACACATAACATGAGACATGGACAGTCATGCAATCATAACCACATTCCAGCATATGCCTTGTTATTTGAAGCAGTTATAGCTGAAAGAGAGAATCAAACTCTCCTTTTATGAGTGGATCAGAGATGTCATGCTCAAAAGGTGCACATGTCTGCCACAAGTGACATTTGAAACTAAACAAGAAGCTGTCGCATCCATTGATGAAAAAAGAGATTGGCTCACCTCTCCTCTCCCTCATCCTCAGCTCGCGCAGCCATCCATCCAGCCGCACCAATGCAGACTGTCCAACAGCGCCGACATCTCCGCTGAACAAAATGGGGCTGTGAAAAATAAATATACAACAACAACAACAACAATAATAATTATTCATTCATCTTACAAACCGCTTCATCCTCACTAGGGTCGCGGGACATCCATCCATCCATTTTCCGAACCGCTTGATCCTCACTAGGGTCGCGGGGGGTGCTGGAGCCTATCCCAGCCGTCTCCAGGCAGTAGGCGGGGGACACCCTGAATCAGTTGCCAGCCAATCGCAGGGCACACAGAGACGAACAACCATCCACGCCCACACTCACACCTAGGGACAATTTACAGCGTCCAATCAGCCTGCCATGCATGTTTTTGGAATGTGGGAGGAAACCGGAGTACCCGGAGAAAACCCACGCAGGCCCGGGGAGAACATGCAAACTCCACACAGGTCTTCTGAGTCCTTCACCGTTTTGCTGACGACTAACAGAACACGCCTTGCCTGTCTCGTGTGTTTGTTCGCGGGACTTAATGCCAGCAGCATTGCTTCCATTGACAATAAAGACCCCTTTAAATTGCCTGCTGTTTTAAATGTATGAAATGAAAGATGATGAATACTTCATGATACACCCCCATTAACAGAATCAAAGGATGTAAGGGGAGGGTGGTCCTCAACAACCTTGAAGTAACCTAGACCCATACTCAATAATGCCGTTCATTCAATAGCATTTACCATTGTTTCTGACAACATATTGCAAAGGCACTGAAATGGAAATTACAAAAAGACAATGACATGTTTTATGTGCATTTGAAGATGACAAAATAAACACAATACAAGAGCATTTCTATTAAATCCAAACCTCATTCAGTTTGTTCTGCGTCTCATTCCTTCTTCACGCACATGTTGCATTTATTGTGGAATGTACTTTAAGTGACTGTAATAAAAGAAAATAGAAAATACATGGGAATATTATTAAAATGTCTGTCAATGCCTATTTTACTCATCATATTTTGGAATTTTTGTGGACTGAGTGGTGGAAAAGCTGTGTGACTCAGCTGTTATTCAGATGGTTGTTTCCAAATAAATCAGTTGCAGGATAACCGTTTCCAACTTTCAAGCCATCTGGTAATTTGCAGAGTGTGATTTCTTATTGTTGAAATGTTTGCAACACTGAATCTATTATAAAACTGCATTTTTTGTCAGTCTTAATGACATGTTACTTCTAATATTCGTTTGGCATGCATGAGTCTGTCAATTAAATTTTTACAATTGTTTACATTGGTTGAACTAAAAGTAACTGCTTTTAGCCACCAGTCATTTAAAAACGTTGTCTGTCATTTTGTGTTGACTAAAATACTTGAGTGATTGTGAACCATTAACATGAGTCATTAAAAATTGATTTTGAAATCGGTCCTCCACAGTGAACAATGACCATGCAGCATAATCAATCATGCAATTCACAGCAGGCCGGATTCTCCCGTACCTGTTTCAAGTGCCTGGGCTGATGTACTTTTCATTTACCGGTATTCTGATTCTCCCTCTTCAGCCTTTTGAAACACAAACGGCGCAAAAGCTGTGAAGGAAGGCGAGTTTCTCAAAGAGGCGTGAAACATTGAAAATGGTCCATGGTGGATGTTGATGCCATGGGGACGCGTATACTGCTACTTGAAAAATAAAAATGTCCACAGGCACACAAAAATTTGTGTTCAAATTTCATAAGAACAATCATAAAAATTTGAAAGAACAATCTTGACCTGAATGCGAATATGACTGCAATATAATGTTTCACCTTGTGGAGGCACTTGACTTAACGGCAATATAGCCTCAGAAGTACATCGAGAAAAAGGGCTCAGGTCAATGAGATAATATGCGAAAGGCCAAATTTGAGAGGAAATGCTCACATATCTCGAATGAATGTGATGAAATGACAAAATTAAATCAGTGGAACAAAGCACACAGCCAGAAAAGCATGTGTTGCACTTGGGGTAAGTGATCTGGGCTAAAGAAAAAAAAAGGCGAGGCAGTTCATTTACTTGGTAAGAGGAGTTATTCAGACTTTTTGGTTATCTCATTTGGTTCTGTCAAGGTGCGCTGTCTCCTTTAAAAACAATGTTAAATTGAGTGCCGTCGTGAGATTGTCGCCTCGTTTATTTCTGCCAGTCCTGTGATCTTGGCGAACAACAAGCTACATCTTGTGCATTCGTGGCACAATCGGTATTTACCCCTGTCTTCTTTAAATTTAATACTCTTATAATCTCTAATTTCAGCTGTGAAATGTTTGTGCTATCAGACGTAAGACGCTCTACAGTATATAAGTGGTTGGTGTCATACTGTCTAGCAATTAAACTGGGGTCTTGATGTTCATTTGTTGCAATACACTCTGTATTGCCGTATGTGTGCTAATTCTTAACATTTAAAATATTATGTGTATCTGTTTGAAAGATGGCTAAAATGACGCATTTTGGACTTTGTGCCATAGTGTTTTCCTGGCCAATCCTCATGGCATCCCTCAAAATCAGGGTGGTAGGGAGCCGACGCCCGAGTACCCCATGCTTGAGTTTGTGAATGTCACTCTCACGTCAATTGCAATATCTCCCCATTTGGGTGATGTGTGTGCAACGTGTTTGGAGACCGCCTTGCCACTTCAAACCCTCAATGGTGATGTGGGTGCTTTTAAAATAGTTTTAAGATGATAAGGATTATAATTTGTTTAATGCATTGATTTTTACAATGATTCAGAAGGACTGGCTCACGCTGGTGTCATATTTATGAAAGAAATACCATGAGGTCCACCACGCATGTCTGCCTCCGCCTCCATTAAATACACCAAACTCATGTTGGACCACCTGGGCAGCAAAATAGACCACCTTTTAGCCAGTTGTCTAAAAACGTTGTCTACTGGTTAGCATGTCAGCCTGACAGTGCAGAGGTGCAGGGTTTGATTCCAGCTCAGGTCTTCCTGTGTAGAGATTGCATGTTCTCCATGCCTGCATTGGTTTTCTCCGGGTACTCCAGTTTCCGCCCACTTTCCAGAGACCCGCGTGGCAGGTTAATGGAACATTCTAAATTGTCCCTCGGTGTGAGTGTGAGCGCGCATGTTTGTTCATCTATGTGTCATCGAAATAATCCTGTGTTCTTCCATCACAGTTTGGTTTGGGGCCGCCACATAAAAGGACAAAATCAGACTACAGCGGACAGCTAGGACTGTGAAAAAAATCATTGGCGCCACCCTACCCACTCTTGAGAACTTGCACACCATAAGAACCAAGACAAGTGCACGGAAAATCCGCCTGGACCCCCCACACCTTGCCCACCACCTTTTCCAGCTACCCCCGTCAGGCAAGCGCTTCCGATCCATGAACGCCATATCCAGCAGACGTTCAAACAGCTTCTCCCCTCTAGCCGTTAACTCCCTAAACAGTAACCCAAATCTACAATAGCTCTTTGCAAATTTTCACACCCCTGTGGAACAGCATTACCGCAGTAATCATTGTAGCTCCAGCTCTGGTACATACCTGAACAATTGTCACTGATCTTTATTCCACAGCACCAGACACTTTAAAGCGCTCAAGGACTTTCTGTACAATTGTACACTTCAAAGTTGTTCTACAATTACTGCTACTGGCCACTTTAAAATGGTACAACAATTGTCTGCACCAACTGCACAACTGTCATAGTTTTGTATTCTCCCACTGATCACTTTAGCTCTGCTTGATACTTTGCACATTGTCTCACAGCTGCCATTGGGTGGTACTACTGCACAACGGTACCCTTACATTATGGAAAGTCTTTCGATACTTATTTGTCATGTCCTTGTTTATCATAGTTGGTTGTTATTGATAATACGAGTATAGCCTGCACCAACAGAGACAAATTCGTTGTGTGTTCGAGATACTTGGTCAATAAAGATGATTCAGATTCAGATGTGTGCCTTGCGATTGGCTGGCAGCCAGTTCAAGGTGTGCCGCGCCTCCTGCCCGAAGACAGCTGGGATTGGCTCCAGCACACCCTGCGACCCTTGTGAGGATAAGCGGACTGGTTAGTCGACTAGTTAGTGGTTTTATGCGATCAGCAAGAGGACATGTTTTACATTAAAATACAAAATCTGTAAAATCAGATTGCTCATTACAAGTGTCAGAAAACATTGAAGACGTGAAGAGAGACGTAGATGTAGTACTGTGGTTTTACCAGAAGATGGTGATGTTATACGTTTTCTGTTCGCTTTTAGTGAGGGATTGTGCAATCTGAGGTGAGGCTGGCAGCTCGCTGCCTTACTGCCATTTGAACAGAAGATACGCAGAGTTAGCAATCTTAACTAACGGTGAAATCATGAACGCTGGCTAAAAAACAAACAAAATCAATGCAATGCACCGACCAGTGCACTAAAATGGGAAATAATGTTATTATTATTCTCATTATTTTTTTTACTGTTCAGATGCATGCAGGAAGGTCTGCCTCCCCTGACTGCACGACCAATGGAAAAATATACTGTATGAGAGTTAACTTTTGTTATCATCAGATTGAAAATTAGATATCTTGTTTTTGGTGCCTCCTGTTCCCTGAATACATTAATCACACAGCAAATATGGAGGTCCTGTTGACGCATCCCGGCAATGAGCCAAGCTGCTCTGGGACCTATTCACACTATATTTGATGTCTATGATACAGATCTTCGAAAAAGAATAAGAAGCTAGGCAAGAGGTTGATTTTGCTCCCAAATGTACTGTGGTGAACTTCCTGTCAAGTCCTCTTGCCTGTCATTTCGATTGTCGCATGACTTAGAGGACATCGATAAACCACAACTCAAGTAGTCGGTCCTGCATGTGAAATTTATCTCACCGTGAGCTTTGCGAAGTTGCCGCTTGCCATTATTGTTTTTGGGTCTGTGGCTTGGATGTCTTAACTGTTCATCCCATTCAACATGATTTTTGTTGAAAATATCCAATTTACCATTGTCAGCGCTGGTCCTTTTCCAAGCATATGTTGGAAGGTAAAATCACTCTCTCAATACACCTCACGGTAAAACATGTCAAGATAATCTTTTGAGACATCAGATGATCAGAAATTTTTCAGAAATCAAAATTGTTAAAAATTGCTTTTGTGTGTGATTTGCTTTATTTAACCCTTTAAAAATAGTTGGAACAAAAAACAGCATTGAAAGTTAAAAAAAATACAACCAACAAATCATGCACTCATAGACTCATGCACTTTTTCTGCTTGGCTCTCGACGAAGGTGGACGCTTTTTTGCTCTGCTCCTGCTCCTGTCCCCCCCCCCCCCCCTCCTTGCTCAGTCAATGTGCTGTCCTTGTGCTGTCTTTTCCTAGCCTCCGCCGTATTTTTTTTCATCCTAAAAACAAACCATGGAATTGGTTGGCTGGTCTCTTGATGCAATCGACAAGATTTTCTCGACGAGAAGAGCAGGCAGTGGGGAGCCTGCTTGCCCCTCGGGACATTTGCTGCTGGGCACACCCTAGATCCATGGAGGAAGCGGAGAATGGTGTGCCTGTCAATACTGTCCGTTGAGGAGGAGGAAGACATCTACATTATCGGCCTTCTGATAGCAGGTATACTGCAGTTTGGTGTTAGCAGTTTCCTGTTCTGTCGCAAAATCCAACTGACGGGAGCAGCTTTATTGGAAGTGAAGAAGCTGCCGGTCATTCTCGATGGTCTAGCGCGAATGTCCAACACTCAGACTCAAGCGGTGACTGAGCTCAACTGCAATTGCGGTTCTGGAGCGTCTCCGTACGATAGACAACAACAGGGAGAAGTTGGAATTCTTGCTTCGAAAAGGAATTGAGGATTTGGCTGATCGGCGCCAGTGAAGGGATACAGCCACGGACTCAAGGCCACCTGAAATTGTTGGCGGCCGTCCCTCCAAAACAAACAACGCTATTTGGACCCCTTTCCCCTGGATGGAAGGTATGCACGGAAGCTAGTGCCCCCACCATCACCCCCTCCTTCTCGGCTATGGACTGATAAGCCAGGACTGTCTTCATGAGCAGACCTTGACGAAGCAGCTACGGCCTGTTCACGCATACACAACCAGACAATCACACGCGCATACACATCCTCATCATCACCGCCTTCATCGTTCCTCTTCTTTCCCCCCGCGACGTGGAATGATCTGCGGAGCGCACGGCGGACCGTGCAGCTGGTCGGACGGACCGTGTCGCAGTCACCCCACTACCCCTCCCCCTTCCCATTCATCCTCCCCCTCATTACATGTTATGTCTTGTTCCTTGTTGTAACTGTCATATGCTTATTTATGTGCTAGGGTCTTTTTTTATCCTGGACTTAAATTATCCTCAGAAGAGGATAGTTCGAGCATGTTTTTTTTTCCCTCTCCCTACCTTGTGGTTTCCTTTCTGAACTCTGACTGTAAATTTCCCTATTGCGGGACAAATAAAGGATATCTTAATCTTAATACAGTAATCCCTCGTTTATCGCGTTTAATGGGGACCAAAACCACCCGTGATAAACGAAAATCCGCCAAGTAGCGAACAATTAACATATTAAATATATAGAGAGAGAGAGCAACCATGGAAGCCATGAGATACGTTACCCACCATGGAAAAGACGGTTGGAGGCTAAGATCAAGGCGGCTCGGAAAGATGTGAGTCAATTGACTGAGGCCCAGAGAGGTGTGATGAAAAGGCCGATACCCGAGAGGTACATCCAGATGACCATACCTGAAGCACTCGAAACTGCCAAACAAAGGCTCCAAGCCTTGTCCAGCCGCCTAAAGCGATACACGAAAGAGAATGAGGCCAGACGAATAAACAGGCTGTTCGCAACACAACCTGCGAAAGTGTACGCTCAGTGGCAGGGTCCTAACAACAGAGCTGACCCACCAAGACTGGAAACTGAAAGGTACTGGAAAGGCATATGGGAGAAGGAGGTTGCACAAAACAGCAGTGCACAATGGCTAGTGACCCTGAGAGAGGAGCACAGCAGCCTCCCTGATCAGAACCCAGTTACCATAACAGTGGCAGACATACAGGAAAGAGTCTCAGATATGAAGAACTGGACAGCACCAGGCCCGGACATGGTCCACACCTACTGGCTAAAGAAACTCACAGCACTCCATGAGCGCCTAGCAGCACAAATGAACCAGCTGCTGAGGGATGGGACTCACCCAGGATGGCTAACCGAAGGGCGAACGATCCTGATCATGAAGGATCCCTCAAAGGGTGCAGTCCCATCCAACTATCGGCCAATAACCTGTCTCTCCACAACATGGAAGCTCATGTCAGGCATCATTGCGGCTAAGATAAGTGGACACATGGATCAATACATGAGCGAAGCACAGAAGGGCATTGGTAGAGATACCAGCGGAGCCAAACATCAGCTCCTGGTTGACAGAACAGTCGCACAAGACTGCAGGTCCCGACGTACCAACCTGTGCACAGCCTGGATTGATTACAAGAAAGCCTATGACTCGATGCCACATACATGGATCACTGAATGCTTGGAGTTGTATAAGGTGAACAGGACCCTAAGAGCCTTCGTTGCGAACTCGATGAGGATGTGGAAAACCACACTTGAAGCCAATGGCAAGCCACTTACCCAAGTGTCCATCAAGTGTGGCATATACCAAGGTGATGCACTCTCCCCACTGCTGTTCTGCATAGGACTGAACCCCCTAAGCCAAGTAATCACCAAGACAGGCTATGGATACCGCCTCAGAAATGGAGCTACAATCAGTCACCTCCTCTACATGGATGACATAAAGCTGTATGCTAAGAGCGAAAGGGACATAGACTCCCTGATCCACACAACCAGGATCTACAGCAGCGACATCGGGATGTCATTCGGGCTTGAGAAATGTAGTCGGATGGTGACTAAGAGAGGAAAGGTAGTCCGCACTGAAGGGGTCTCACTCCCTGAAGGAACAATAGCAGACATTGAGGACAGCTACAAGTACCTCGGTATACCACAAGCCAATGGCAACCTCGAACTGGCAACAAGGAAAGCGGCTACGGCCAAATACCTCCAGCGAGTGAGGCAAGTCCTAAGAAGCCAGCTCAATGGCAAGAATAAGACCCGGGCAATAAACAGCTATGCCCTGCCAGTGATCAGATACCCTGCAGGAATAATAAGGTGGCCAAAGGAAGAGATTCAGACCACGGACGTTAAGACCCGAAAGCTCCTAACCATGCACGGAGGGTTCCATCCCAAATCCAGCACCCTGAGACTGTACGCAAGCCGAAAGGAAGGAGGCCGGGGACTAGTGAGTGTGAGAGCCACTGTCCAGGATGAAACATCCAAGCTCCATGAATACATTAAGGAGAAGGCTCCAACGGATGACGTACTCAGAGAATGCCTCAGACAATGGGGAACAGAAGATGAGGCGCTGGAAGAGGGACCATCATGGGAGGACAAGCCCCTCTACGGGATGTACCACCGGACCATAACTGAAGTGGCCGATCTCAAGAAGTCCTATCAGTGGCTAGAGAGGGCTGGCCTGAAGGACAGCACAGAGGCACTCATCCTGGCTGCTCAAGAGCAGGCCCTGAGCACCAGATCCATTGAGGCCCAGATATACCACACCAGACAAGACCCAAGGTGTAGGTTGTGCAAAGAGGCACCTGAGACGATCCAACACATAACTGCAGGGTGTAAGATGCTGGCAGGGAAAGCCTACATGGAACGCCATAACCAGGTGGCTGGCATAGTCTACCGAAACATCTGTGCGGAGTATGGACTGGAAACCCCAAGGTCAAAATGGGAAACACCTCCGAAGGTGGTGGAGAATGACAGAGCGAAGATCCTGTGAGACTTCCAGATCCAGACTGACAAGATGGTAATGGCGAACCAACCAGACATTGTGATCATAGATAAAGGGCAGAGGAAAGCCGTTGTAGTGGATGTAGCGGTCCCAAGTGATGGAAACATCAGAAAGAAGGAACACGAGAAACTCGAGAAATACCAAGGGCTCAGAGAGGAGCTGGAGAGAGCCTGGAAGGTAAAGGTGACAGTCGTGCCTGTGGTGGTCGGAGCACTTGGGGCAGTGACCCCCAAACTAGATGAGTGGTTGCAACAGATCCCGGGAACAACATCGGACATCTCAGTCCAGAAATGTGCAGTGCTGGGAACAGCAAGGATACTGCGCAGAACCCTCAAGCTTCCTGGCCTCTGGTAGAGGACCCGAGCTGAATGAGGGACGGACACCACCCGAGGGGGGGTGAGACGAGGATTTTTTTAAAAATTTATATATATATATATATTTTTTTTTTTAAGTCCGCAAACGGTCCGCGAGAAGCTGCAAAAGT
The DNA here is from genome assembly GCF_054856545.1 of Hippocampus guttulatus. NCBI lineage: Eukaryota > Metazoa > Chordata > Actinopteri > Syngnathiformes > Syngnathidae > Hippocampus > Hippocampus guttulatus. Next base: position 6,822,465 of record NC_141266.1, on the reverse strand, counting down.
CAGCAAAACTTTAACAATATGAAGTCAAGATGGCGCCCGAGTAGGCAGCCGTCGGCAAGTGCTCTCATGAGCCTTGCTTTTTTTTTTGTTTTTTGGTTTGTTTTGTCACTTTGTGTTTGCTGTTACGTCGTGTGGACCTGATGTGGACTTTTTTCAGCATTTTTTGGCCACGACATTCATCAAGGAGGAAACTCTGTGCTTGGTGGTTGCGCCTTCTCGGCAGCATGGGTATACCAGCACTGTTTTTGACTGGGAGGAATGTCGGCGCCATTTGACTGTCGTTGCTGGACAGTCCCGGGGCGCTTGTGTCTTGCGCCTGTTATGGGCAGCATTTTTCACAGCCCCACTTTGTTCAGCGGAGGGATCGGTGCTGTTGAATGGTCTGCGGCTGGATGGATGTAAGGCTTGAGGAGCCGACGATGAGAAGAAAGGAGCGTTAGTGCGGAGCGCCGATGCGGATGTGAAACTGGGAGTCGCGGCTTAGAATTGAAGTGGATTTACATGGGACAGGAGATGTGAGCCAATCTCTTTTTCGTCAATGGACGCTAAAGCTTCGTGTTTGCTTTCAAAACGTAGCTTGTAGCAGACCTGTGCACATTTTCAGCATGACGTCTCTGATCCACTGGTGAAAGGACACTTTGATCCTCTCCTCTTTCATCTATAACTGCTTCAGACAACAACGTGTATGCAGAAAAGTGGTGAAGATTGCACGACTGTCTGTGTCCTATGTGTTGTGTTGTGTTATTTTTGTTATTTTGACTTCAAAATGGCGCCGCGTGAGTGGCTGCCTTTCCAGCAGCTCCTATATTTTGTTGTTCTACTTCTTCCTTTCATAACTTTGCTGCTGTGAATCGGGAATTTCTCCATTGCGAGACTAATAAAGGTTTTCTTAAAACAACAGCGAGTCACATAGAGCAACATATACAGTACTGTACACCATGTATATGAAATTTTTATTTTTGAATGAATATGTTTGAAAAAATCAGCAATGCACTGAAGCCGCGATAAACGAACCACGAAATAGCGAGGGATCACTCTACTTCAAAATGAAACAGTGACACATATATTATTTATCCATGCACATTCATACACATCTTAAACTGATTAATTGACTTAATGTGGCGCTACAGTGAGTGATCTTTTTGTGATCACAGGAGATTTAGGGAGCCACCAGGTTTGGAAGGAAGAGGACACATACCAGAAGAATGTTTGTTAAATAAGTAACATTAATCAATTCCTCTTGGCGTTCTTTAAAGAGTAGCAGCATCTATGACAGGTTAAATGTTTCCAGAATTTTCACATTTCCACAAAATCTAAAAAGCCTCTTGCAAGCGCTCATCCTTTGATGTCTGAAGATGCGTTAGATATCTGATGATAAATAGATGATGGTTGAGGTTGGAGAGGAAAAGGGTCTGGGTCGGGAGGGGGGGTTGGCAAAGGCCTGCTGATGGAACAGACTCCATGACTCAGACCTCTTTGCCAATGAATCCAGATGCTTTCACAAATGACTTTGGTTTTTTTCAACCTCGATGTAGTTTGAAGTCCAACTCTGAATCAAGATATTTTCAGACATCCGAGATTGCAAGGTTATAGCCCCGAATCTGATTAATCTCGGGCAACGTACTACATCCGCTCCTCTTGCTTTTGCACATACTGGCCCTGGAAACACCCCTCACCCTTTGATAGATATTGAACAGATGCTGCAGAGCTGCTGTGAACCATTAAACATGTGAGATGGAGCTCATCACCATCACATTGGATCAGAGCGCAGCTGGACAGAGCAGGTACATTTACCACCACATTTCCTCTCTGAAATCAAACTGCATTTCCTTGGAAATTCTTTGTCTTATTTAGTAAACGATGTGCTCCTTGTATGAAACCTATAAAAAAAATAAACAAAAACCCAAGAGACTGTTTACATTACAGTGGTTTGAACAACAAAAGACAGGACATTAAAATAGCAAAGATCTGTACATTTTTCAGAAAGTGGACTTGTGGTTGAAAATGACACAGAACCTTTGTGAAGAAGGAGGCACGTGAATATTAAGTGCTCATTTTTCAGTATGTCACAACCAAAACAGCAAACATGGTTGCAGCATTTTTGGCTCTCCAGCAAAGTTTGTAGATATTTCAAAGACCTCTGATGAGTCCAATGTGGTTGCAGTACTCACAATGTGCAAAATGTAAACACACACATTAAATCAACAAAAAGGTCATCGAACAAAAACACACAAGGACTTTGTAGCCCTTATCATGGGTCAGCAACGTGGTGACCATGGGCACCATGTAGCACTCACTGACCAAAATATGAGTAGTCCGAAAATAATTCACCAGTGATTCGACATTGTGCCTTTCTGAGAATCTTGCATCAATGATTATGAGCAAAAATAAACATTGGCAGAGATTTATAGAAATCATATGTTGAATATTGATATTTTGTCTGTGTCCTAACATGATTAGTGTCTCCACATAAATAATTGATTCTTAATAAGAACATAATAAAAGACACGATTAAAGGTCATATGATAAAAGTGTGTATCAAACTTGTCGCCCTTTGGATTAATCAGAACCCAAGAAGTAATACTCCTGACTTAGACGGTGTCACTATTGTTATCATTGGTAGTTGGACTCTTGTTGTTGTTTTTTTTTAATGCTTTTAGTTTTGTTTTATATTATGAGTTTTCTTCTGGTTTGTTTCATGTCTTAGTGGGTTTTTGTGTCCACCTGTACTCATCAAGTCGATCCCATTTATTTACTAGTGATATCCCCTCAGCCACGTGTGTCTTGTCCAGGTGCTTCACATTTCGTCAACTGCTTGTATCAACGTTTCTCGGTTTGATTCTGTCCTGGTCAGTTTATTGTTGTGTGTTAGCTGTCCAAGTGAAAATGAGTAGAGTCATGTCTTTTTCCAAGTAATTGTTTTGGGGTACTTTAACTCTTGATGTTTTGGGCTTTTGTTAATTCTGTGATTTGGATCATCCCACTACTTTGTGTGTTTTATTCTTTTGGGAGATAAATACATTTTGCTTTTGAGTACAACCTGCAATTGGGTCCTCAACTCCAAGGTCACCTCATGACAACAATATTACAAAAGGATCTAGACCACATCTATCAAACTCAAGGCCCGAGGGCCATATATGAGAGCTTCCAGCACCTCATCCTCTGTTCCCCATTGTCTGAGACATTCTCTGAGTACGTCATCCATTGGAGCCTTCTCCTTGATGTATTCATGGAGCTTGGATGTTTCATCTTGGACAGTGGCTCTCACACTCACTAGTCCCCGGCCTCCTTCCTTTCGGCTTGTGTACAGTCTCAGGGTGCTGGATTTGGGATGGAACCCTCCATGCATGGTTAGGAGCTTTGGGTCTTAACATCCGTGGTCTGAATCTCTTCCTTTGGCCACCTTATTATTCCTGCAGGGTATCTGATCACTGGCACGGCATAGCTGTTTCTTGCCCGGGTCTTATTCTTGCCATTGAGCTGGCTTCTTAAGACTTGCCTCACCCGCTGGAGGTATTTGGGATCCTTCATGAACAGGATCGTTGGCCCTTCGGTTAGCCATCCTGGGTGAGTCCCATCCCTCAGCAACTGGTTCACGGGTTGTGCTGCTTGGCGCTCATGGAGTGATGTGAGTTTCTTTAGCCAGTAGGTGTGGACTGACTGACATGCAATCTCCACAAAGGAAGTCGGGGCCTGGTGCCGTCCAGTTTTTCATATCTGAAACTCTTTCCTGTATGTCTGCCACTGTTATGGTAACTGGGTTCTGTTCAGGGAGGTTGCTGTTCTTGTCTCTCAAAGTCACCAGCCATTGTGTACTGCTGTTATGTTTGACCTCCTTCTCCCATATGCCTTTCCAGTACCTTTCAGTTTCCAGTCTTGGTGGGTCTGCTCTGCTGTAAGAACCCTGCCACTGAGCGTACACTTTCGCAGGTTTTGTTTCGAATGGCCTGTTTATTCGTCTGGCCTCATTCTCTACACACAATCGTGATCACTCACGCATTTTTTATCGTTTCTGAATTTCCTTTTATATATTTTTTGTCCTATTTTTCCCCATTTTAATGCTCTCATCAACATGGAATCATGAATCAGTTTTCTATGTGCAAAATGCAAATATTTACTGAAATAAAAATTTCGATTTTCAATTTTACATGAACATTTTTCACTTGGAGCAGTTATTCACACAATCTCTCACACAATATTACTGTCCATCAACAACAGTGAAAAAAATATTTTGTCACACAACAGCTGCTTTAACAGCTCTTTTTATGGAATCAAAACAGAGCAATATACGTAACATTATAAAGTGCACATCTAAGGTAAACTAGTACTCAGCCTATAGTGGATTTAAACCATGGTTGCATAATTCTTTTTTCTCAAGTTTGCTTTGAACACAGCTGTCAGGCTATGTTGATTGTGTTGGTCCTTCTTGCGCGGAAGTCTCTCTACGGTTTTGTGTAGACATCATTTCGGATGACTACACTTGGTTCGATGACAACACTGGAGACGTTTTATTTTCAGTGTGGTCGCTACCACTGCACCGCTGAACTCTCGACGTGCATCAGCGCACAGTCACTGTCAGACGAACACAGAGAAGCTCCACCCGCTTTATTTATATGGACACAGAACACCGTAACCTTACACACAAAATAATTCCAAACAAGTGACAATCGCGTGAGTGGCATACATCGAACTCAACGTAATGTCTGCTCTTTATTCACCAGAGGCTCATCAACCTAGTCTCTTATTTCTCTCCCGAAATAGTGTATTCTCCTGCTTGGTGTACCTTAGCCTTCTCCGCTACGTACAATCTGTGTACACAGCTTGTAATGGAGGCTCTTGCTGGCAATCCGTAGTGGAGTCGTTAGACGCAATGCGAATGATTTCAGCTTGAGTCGAGCTGTGGACAATGTTGACAGGCTTGCATGCAGTAGAGATACATTTAGCTATGGCTTCAGCAAATTTGTTCTTCGTCATGTCATCCATTTCTTCGCTTTGAAATGATCCATAGCTGTTTGTCTGAGACGAGGGGGCGGAGTACTCGCGTCAGCTGTGTGCTTGGCCATTAAGTGGTATTTCAGACTCGACGTGCTGATGATAGCTCAGTTTACGACTGCAAAACATACAGGTAACTTTGGTCTTGTCAGTGGAACAATCTGGCAACTTTTTAAAAGTAAACTTTGACGTGGACCTGTGCAGCACGCTTGTTTTGTTTCTGGTTTATTTATAGAGAAACGTAGCATCCGCTGTGACGTGTGCCGCGTTAATCTCGCGAGAAAAAATGTAATCCCGTTAAAATTCATTTAAATTAATGCCAATAAAAACGCGCTAAACTGACAGCTCTTATATATATATATATACATACACACAATCGAGAAAGAGAGAGAAAGACATATGTACATACATATAGTGTATATGTTATAAAATTGAAAATGAACTGGGATGACTATTGTTCGAGGTTGACGAGGTGGAGTTTTTTGTTTGTTTTTTTGTTCCTGTACCATAAATACAAGTGTAATATTTCAAAACTGCCAACTGTTACTGATTATCCATATTTTCTTACAGAAAGCTCATTGCACCTACAACACTGATTTTTCCGGATATTAAAAAAAAGAATCATGGGTTACATTGCACAAACTAGTTGGAGGGGAAAAAAGCCAAAATAATTGGTAGATAATTGCGATATGTTTGACAGTATGCTAATTTCCTCCACTAGACTTCAGTAAAGTAGGACATGAGCAATCGCAGTGAGTAAATGAATCTTTTGTTTTCTGACAGCTAACGACTTGAGACAAAAGCTTGGTTTAAGGTTGACGTGTCCATAATGTCCACACGGCTGCACGCGGACCGTTGAAGCACGCCCCTCCGCGCGGCATCCACATAGGCCAAACTTTCCACGCTGCGTACCTGCGTAACATTCTAAACCACGTGAACATTTGTACAATTTGGTTGAATAAGACTACCGTGATCAAAATGTTGCCAATAACTCCTGTAAAGTGATTGCTGGCACACTAGAGAGGGAAGAGGAGGCAATGAGAAAAAGTTAACGAACTTAAGAGATCGTTTCTTAAAAGCAAGAAGTATTTACCAAAGGTAAGTTTGGGACAAAGAATACAACAACAATTCCGAAAGAGTTGAGATGGTTATCACCATTCATAAACCACAGAGAAACACACACAAATGTGTCAACTGGCATGGTAAGTCCATTTTTTGCAAAGGTCCAGGGTTCGATTCCGGTCCCGGTCTTCCTGTGTGTTTCCATAAAAATGAACACATTGCTTCTTCTTTCAAACCTCCTCCTTCTTTGTCACGTCATCTTTTATGAACTATGTTGCGTGCATGATGTAAATCTCCGGCACCGACTGGAGATGACGTGCACGAGTAAAAAATGAATACCTTGTATGAAAAATAATATTCGAACCCCCCCCCCCCCCCAAAAAAAAAGAACAGGGTATTGTTAATTTTTATTATAAAAATATTTGTCGCAAACATGGTGGTGGAGGACCCCAAAAAGCAGGCAAGAGGGAGGAGCATGGTGAACTTGACAAACTGTATAAATGAAAACACTGGGAAAACTAAATCCAGAACAAACAAAGTCCTGAAAATAACAAGAATCCAAAGTAACAAACAAAAACCTATGGCAGACACAAAAACAAAGTGAAATCAATACAAATAAAAATCAATGGCAGTAAGGTAACAACACTAACCAACAGAAGGAGCAATGACAGCAACACAAACAATGACCCAACATTGAGTGGTTGGGCCGGGAGTCCTTTTAACAGAAAACCTATTCACGACATGATGACCAACAGGTGTGCTGCCGCAGGAGGAGCCCTACAGAGCCACCTGTTGGTCCCAAACAGATCAACCGTGACAATTTTGTTAATTATAAAGATTCAATTGATCAATCACTTATAAAAATGTTGTGTCGATGTGTGGCCAGTGGGAGTTATTCAGATGAGTGTTAAGGAGGAGGAAGTGGGTAGTTGGCAGGCATGGGGTGGGGGTCAGGGGAGGAGGGGACAATTTGAAGAGTTCAATTAACCTACCATGCATGTTTTTGCAATGTGGGAGGAAACCGGAGTACCCAGAGAAAACCCACGCAGGAGAACATGCAAACTCCACACAGGAAGGCCGGAGCCGGAATCAAACCTGTACCACTGCACTGTGAGGTCGACACGCTAACCACTGGACCACCGGGCAGCCCTTTGTAAGCCACAAAATATTTTAATAGATTGTCAAGTGAGTTTGGTATGAGCCATCAGGACAGGGAGGGGGAGGAGCTGCCAGTGAGAAATGAGAATGAGGAAGTGGAAAAGGTGGCCATTCCTAATTTGTAGTCATGCTGACAGCCAAAGGCCTGTTCTTCATCTGTCATAGCAAGAATACTTTATGAGACCAGCAGGGTGTTCGGTGATTGGCACTTCTCCTTCGATGAGAAAAGGGAGACGAGTGAGGGTGAAATTGAGAAAATGAGATTGTGAAAGCAATTCCTTTGTTTCCAAGGCTCTAGCCAACATGTTTTATTTGAAAGCGGGACACGAGTGGCTAATGTTCACTATTCCAGTCCATAGAATAATCAAAATGACAAACCAGTCATAACTCAGAAAGAAAAGGTGTGAGACATATTTCCCCCATCAACTGTCCAGAAATGTAAAAAACTGAAGGCCTTTTTGGGGATGAAACCAAACATTCATTACAGATTTAGTCAGTACATTACATCATGTAGGTAGGTATTAGTTTACTTTTCAATGATTCAAACGACAGAAGTACATTTACTTCCTGAATCTCTCAAGTGAATAAAGCGAAGGCAAGAATTAGAAGTGACAAAAAACTATCAACCCACAAATATGTTTAATACATTATATGAATGTGACTACTAAATATTTTGTTAGTACTGTACGTAGCTTCCGCAACCTCTTCAGTGACCCCCCTGGTTGCCAAATACTACATCGCTCTAGAGAACATTTAGATCACTGCTCGGTCAAACCATAAAATAAATACATAAAAAGAAGAGGGGCCCCTATTTTCGTGCCCAGTGCAAATCTAACACAAAGCGCAGTCCAACTGTGTGCATGGGTGGGGTTAATTTTTTTTGTATTTTCATCGATGGAGATGGGCGCAGTTTGGAAAGGGCATTCGTTGTGGGAGAACATACTGCTGACTTACTTTCTGGCCAGTGAAAGCAGTTGCATTCATTCCCTATAAATTCAGCATAGGAGAGTTGCGCACAGTCTTTGACATTGCAGAAGCAGAGAAAAGGATGGAAGCGCGCAAAGCATTTTCCTACAGAACTGCAAGTAGACCTCGACTTGCAGATGAAGTAAAGTTGGTCAAGGCAATTATAGATCACCCATTTGAATTGGACCACTTGGAGACTGTCTTCCTCCTCGATTGTTTGTGTCCATGTATGAGTCCCACCCTTTCTAGTCTTCGCTCCCATTATAGTTGTGCAATATCCAGGGTTTTTTAAAAATACATTTAATAAAAAGGCTGATCATAATGTGCGAAATGAATTCATTTCTACGCTAATTTCGAGAGTTAAATGCACGCAGTTGTCAGATTTAAAAATGAAACACCATGACACCCACCATATATATGAGCAGAGATCATATTCACTAAAATGGCGTTACACCATAAGCGCTAAAATGTAGACCTCCTCCAAGTTGGTCTAAAGTCTAGCGTACTTTCTGTGACCAAATTGCTGCCGGGGGCGTGTCACAGAAAACACCCTCGATCCACCGCAAAGCCCAGAAAGATGCAGCGCTGTATGCGAAAATAGAGCCTGAGCACAAATATTGCTCGCGGGCCTTATGTTGCAGCCATATAGACATATTCAGAAAATGGCAAACACTTCAGTTTCTTTAATTGCATCTCACAGAAGATGAAGGTGGAATGGCATTTGTTGGCATAAACGGATATTTTTACAGTGGTCTCTTATTTTTGTTTGCAGCTGTATATATTTGAAGAGCACATTTGGTTCAACTGCTATTTTTCTTCATTTCCTTGTTAATTTTTTTTTTAAATCAAATAACGATTAAACTAAAGTTATCCTCATTTTTGCCAGTCGAAATGTCGAAACAGTCGAAATGTACTGTATGTTGAGGTCACTATCAAGAATAAAGCCCCTGATTAACTGGCAACCGGTCAAGTGTGTAACCCACCTCTTGTCGAAAGTTGAGTGAGGCTTCCTCAGGATGAGCAGAAAAAAAAGGGAATGAATGAATGAAATTGTTACTTGACTACTGATTAACAATTCCAAAAGTGTGTTATGTGTTTACACCATTTTGTAGAGGGGATTAATTGTTTATTTTGATTTCTCATCACCATCACTAAGGCTTTTTACAGATTGAGAAAGATTTCTAATTGCAGGCCACTATTTGTCGCCATTCAGTTGGCATTTGTTGGTGAGTAACTCAGACAAACCTGATCCGAATTTCTTGTGGCATAAACCCAGTGGTTCGAACTCGAGCACACTCAACACCTGCAGATTTCCCATAAAACGCACCGGTACTTTCTTCTCTTGGCCTCTTCAATATAGTCTGATCTTCCTTGCATGAAGCAATGGTTTGTTCTTGTCTGAAGAAGAGAGCCTCTTGATGGCCATTATATACAGACTGTCATGACATCTTGGCTTCAGACCTTGGACTCAAACTCAACTTCAGTGCATCTGTGCTGGAGACGTTTCTGTTTAGTCTGGATGCAACATTCCACAAAGACATTTTGAAATTCGCCTCTTAAAATATAACATAACAGCTTTTAAAATCTGAAGACTGTCCAAAAATTATTCAGCTGGGTTTTTTGAGAGAACAGTTCAGGAGGAAATAGCAGAGTGGGGCATTGGCTCCATTCATCTGTGTCAATAAATTCATGAATTTGCAGACGTCAATTTTATGAGCCACTGGCCAGAGTGCCAACACTATCCGCTAACGGCGAGTTGGCCAAATAAAATGGCTCAACTATTTATGATTCACTAGCCTCATAGAAAAAACAATTAAAGTTTGGCATGCTGTGTCTGCCAACCCAAAGCAATTTTTTTTGGGTGTGTGTGTGTGTCTCTGCGTTTGTGTGCATTCAATTACACATTGAACATCTGCTAAAATTGAGACCAACCAACATTTTTTAAACATACGGTACCATATGTAGTGCAGATGCAATGCAGAATTTCCCACACATACTTCCTTTTTAAAGTGATTTCAAAATGGAATAAGTTATCATTAAGCATTGTAATCTATGCTTCCAAAGAAAGTTACATGAGCTATTTGAAATCAATAACAGCCCCCATTTCCCTCTGTACAAAATTAGTGGCAGACTGTTGGCTGATTTATTACCCATATATACTACTGTGTGTACTTAACTTGTCCCAGAAAACATGTGGATAGAAGTTACAGCTCCTTTCTCTTTTCTTGTACACAGCCCGCATTGTGCTCTTCAACAATCACATCCTGGGCAATGTCAGTTGAGGTGGGAACCCCCTACAGGAGGGCAAGAAGTTTGGGTAGTTAGGGTGAGGGGGGAGCAAGAAGTGGGGGAGTTGGGAATTAGTCCTTAGCCAGATACTAGGCTGAATAAATAAACCCGGAAACATTAAAATCCCTTTCCCCTTCACCTTTGAACTTGTGCATTAGATTGTGTAAACATACATCGAGACGTTTCTGCCCAGCTTACCCCGTCCGTCCCCGTGTTACACTCGCCACTGTTCCCTTCTACCTTTGGAAATGCAACTTGTGCTCTTACATTTCTCTATATGAGGAGTGCATATAGGCTCAGGAGTTCAAAAACAACAACAGTAACATTTTAAGGTGTATCTTTCTGCTGTACTTTGTTTTCATATAAGAACCAGCCGCAGAGACATTATTTAAAATTTGATTTGAATAACTTGTATACAAATTTTGTGCAATGAAACACTTTGTTCCCCCCCCAATTTTGCTGCTGTAGACTGCAAATTTTCCCATTGTGGGACAAATAAAGATTATCTTATCTTATAAATACGTGGGTCTCTGGAGTCCATGACTGGCCAACAAGCGCAAAATGAAACAACCAAATAAGTGTGAGCTTTCTTCAAATCATTAAAGGTTTTGTGGATGTATTCTTTACACTCAGGGTTAATAACACTGGTCTCAATCAAAAAAAAAAAAAAAAGAATGACCTAAATATTTTCTGGATTTGATTTTCACACTGAAGACAGTAGTACCAAGTACCAAGTAATTTCATCCAGCCATACAAGTGGATGTTCAGTCATGAGATCTTTCGGCACGCAGCTACATGAACTACTCACTCACGTACCACAAGATCCAGCGGCGTTTGTTGATCCAACCGGCCACAGACAGGATCCGGCCACAGACTCATAGCTTCCAGTTGGTGCTTCATCGGCATGCTCACAGCTCTCAATTGCGGGGAAGTTCTCTCATGAATTAGGTGACATGAGACCCTCTTCGACCCAGTGTGAAGTGCATTTACAGCTGCAAGGTGACATGTATCATCTCCAACCTCTCAGGGCGAGCAGAGTTGTGGGCCACGGTGGATTGGAGCCGGATGTCCGCTGTCTGTTCCTCTCTCATTGGATTCACAAGCGCCCTTGAACAGGTTCACTGCTCAGACTGAGGCCGGGTAAGCATTCAGTTTTCGACTATGCATTTCGTCTTGTTCCCTCGCTTCAGAGAGCAAGTGAAATCCTTCAGCTGTGGCCAGTGTGTTTTTTGATAGACTCTCCCGAGCGGGTAAATATCAGCTCATCTCCAGGAATCACCCTTCCGATTTAAACTCACTCAATGCTTGGGCCATCAGGACAGACACACACCTAGCTGAACGTGACCAGGAGTTGGGATGTCTTTCGGCTTGATCCTCGTCTCTTCGAAAATAGAGGAGCAACTCGTAAAAGTACACAATCCTGATTTTGATAGGGTCAGTGGAAAGATTACCTCATGCGGGCCTCTGTGTTCTAGTTCACGTTTCCCTCGACCCAAAGATTCTAAATAACAACCAACCAACCAGAAAAAAATAAAAAAACTGTTCCCACGAGTGAATGTTCACATATGCTACCATCCTTTCCCCTCACATTGCCCTTATAGACCTGTTGCAAGGCATCACCCCATCTCGGGGAAGACTCTTTTCTCTCTCTGGTACAAAGTGAAAAACTATGGAGGAGTATGTGAAGTACTATCTCACTCCTGGACTCATCCCGGACTGTACTAAGATCTCGGGGCGCTTTACATAGCGAGTACCAACAGGCCCTTTGCACTGTATCCTGTGTTCGTCATTGTTTTTCATGTTTCTTGTGCAGAGCGTGCCTGTTAAGTGAAATTTCGTTTGCACGAATGTGTAATGACAATAAAGCAATCCAATCCACCCCTCCTCCTCTCTTGCTGGAGCAGGTTCCATCGTTGAAGAGAAAAAATACAAGAGCCTCAGATGCTGCAGTGACTATTGTGGCATCAACGCTCTCACTATCGAGAAACCGTTACCCTCTCCCCCTCTTCTGCACAGCCTTTGAACTGCTTGCAGGGACCAACATTTTTACGAAGCTCGATTTCCGCAACGCTTAACATCTGGTGAGAATCAAGCAAGGAGACGAGTCGAAAACAGCCTTCAACACCCCCACAGGACACTATGAGTGTCGTGTGCCTTTCGGACTCACTAATTCGCCTGCAATCTTTCAAACCCTTGTGAATGACATCCTACGGGAAACGTCTTTGTCTAAGATGGCATTTAGGTACCGGTATTCTCCCCTGATGAAGAAACTCACGAGGTCCATGTGAGAAAAGTGTCACAATGGTTGCACATCAAGGCAGAGAAATGTGAGTTCCACAGACCCTTGGTCGTTTCTCTGGGGTTCGTGCTATCTGATGGTTGGATCCAGATAGACTCTGCCACAGTCTCTGCTGTTGCTCTCATTCTCTAGGAGGTTCAGAGATTTTTGATCTTTGCTAAATTCGATCAAACATTCATTCGAAATTACAGTTCTGTTGCCTCGTCTCTGCATGACTTTCCTTCTCCCCACAAACTTTTTGTCTGGTTCACAGATGTGAGGCTGCCTTTCAGCGGTTAAAAAAAAGCTTCACCCCTGCCCTGGTCCTCATCCTCCCGGACCCCAGCCAGCAGTTGGTTGTGGACGTAGACGCCTCTGACGTTGGTGTTGGTGCAATCCTCTCACAATTTATTTCCAGAGACGGTAAGCTTCACCCGTGCACTTTTTTGTCAAGAAAGTCTCATCTGCAAAGCAAAATTTTGACATTGCTGACCACAAACTGCTGGCTGTTAAAATGGCCCTGGAGGAGTGGAGACACTGGCTGGAAAGAGCTTCTGAGCCATTCCAGGTATGGACTGATCACAAAAATCTGGAGTATTTAAAATCTGTTAAATGACTGAATTCTCAACAAACTAGATGGGGTGATTTCTTTAGCCGATTTAATTTCATGCTCTTCTACTGACCCAGTTCTAAAAAAATGCAGACCTAATTCCTTGTCTTGCATCTTTGACCATGATCAAATTAATCCTGAACCCAAGACTATTTTGCCTCGGTCTTGTTTTGTTGCCATTTTGGAATGGTCAATTCAGGGCTGCTGGAGAGGAGGGTCTAACTGTTCACCTTTGGCAGGGTCCTTAAAGGTGCATGGGAGTTTGCACAACCAGTCTGCATGTATTTTGTGGACATGGAGAAGGCATTCGACCATTTCCCTTGGGGAGTTCCGGGGTCACAGGGGGGTATTTGCGTGTGTGAGGTCCGGAACCCCTGATAAAGGCTGAGATTCAGTTTGGTTCGCACTGTCGGCAGTAAGTCATATTAATTTCCAGTGAGGGTTGGACTCCGCTAAGGCTGCCCTTTGTCACCGATTCTGTTCATCACCTTTATGGACAGAATTTCTATGCACAGTCGAGGCGTTGAGGGTGTCCGGTTTAGTGGCCTCCATATTGCATCTCTCAGTTTTGCAGATGATGTGGTAATGTTGGCTTCTTCAAGCCGCAATCTCCAACTCTCACTTGAGTGGTTCGCAGTGGAGTGTGAAGCGGTTAGGATGAACATCTACACCTTCAAATCTCAGACCAAGGTCCTCAGTGGGAAAGGGTTGGAGTGCCCTTCTGGGTTGGGGATGAGATCTTGCTCCAAGTGGAGAAGTGCAAGTATCTTGGGGTCTTGCTCACGAGTGAGGGCAGGATGGAGCAGGAGGTCGATAGACAGATCAGTGCAGTATCTGCTGTGATGCAGACTGTGTATCGGTCTGTCATGGTGAAGAAGGAGCTGAGCCGATGGGCGAAGCTCTCGATTTACTTGTCGCTTTACATGCCTCCCTTCAACTATGGTCATAAGGGTTGGTCATGACTGAAGATCCTGGATACAAGCAGTCGAAATAAGTTTCCTCCACAGGGTGTCCAGTCTCTCCCTGAGAGATAGGTTGAGAAGATTGGTCGGAGTCGAGCTGCTCATATGGCACAGTCGAGCTCTCGATCACCCACTCTTAACTTGTTGGCATTTTCCCTCAGTACAGTACACATAAGGATAAAAGCATTGATGATATGTTGATTTTTTCCTTTATTTTTGTATTGAAAAAGGATCAACTCATATGTTGCTACATAACAAGGGGTAGGACAAGATAAGTTTCTTACTTCTTCCTACTCCTTTGAACATAGAATTGTGATGATGACTGTTTTTTTTCTTTTCCTTTTTACAATTTTTGCTTGCCTTCACTTTTGTCAATTTTTGTTGTATTGTGTTTTATATGTTCAATAAATGAACAAACAAACAGTTAAGCGCATAAGTGTCCGCAATATAGCGCACTGGTCGTTCCACATGTAGGTTTTTATTGGCCAACGATTAAATGACACAGTAAGTGTTGGTATTAAAATGGTCAGTTAGGAAAGTGACTCAAGGGATGGTGACTGGTTTGGATTGTATTGTTACCAGACCACTGCTTGTTACCATATGAGTCTAACTGTTAGACTCATATGGTAACATGCAGACTCTAACACCACACCCACAACTTTGAATAAATACATAACTAATTCCCGTCATGAATCACCTAGCTATACTATTGAAATGCCATATGACCAATATCTGCTAAGTTTGTCACCAGAAGAAGAAGGAATATATATACTGTTTATATATATATATATATATATATATGTATATTAACATCACATATGTGCACATTAATATGTGTCTGTTAGATGGGGGCATTAAAGCTATCTCTTCTTTTTTACCTTTCACTTGTAGCAAACAATCAATTAATGAATCCGCTATTCCTTGCAAGGGTTGCTGGTGTGCTGGAGCCTACAGTACGTGTTTTAACATTCCAGTTGGACCCTTTAGTGCGCTGCACCACTTAAAAATGAGCGGGAAAATGAAAAGCAGTCCGCAGAGAAGGAAATTACCACGACACGAGTGCTATTTTCGACACACCATTGATATTTTCGATGTAAAATCACAAAACGAAACAAGCCCCCAACAGTAGCATTATTAATTCTAATTCCTCTTCACTTAAACATCTAACGTTAAAAATGAAAAGAAAAACGGGCATTACATCATATTTCTGTATGAAAAAGAAACAAATTGATCCAGACACAGAGAGAGAGTCAGATGATGATGGTGGTGAGAGTTCTGAAGAGGAGCAAGTTGAAAGCACCAGAGAGGGAGAGTCAGAGGACACGGGATTCATTTATTTTCAGAGCGAGGACACAGAGCAGGAAAGGGATACAAATGAAGATCCTGAGAATGAGGAAGACGAGACTGCAATAGAAGTGGAGTGTGAGACAGAGGATATTTGCGCTTCAACAAGCACTGGACCGTCAGGTATGTGATGCTGAAAAGAACACAATCCTGTTCTGTGTGTGTGCGAGTGTGTGTGTGTGTGTGCGTGTAACTTTTTTAGTCTCCCTTTTTATTTTAATTTTTATTTAACAGGATCAATATTTAAGACATTGCTTTTTAAAATTTGGATAATTATATGCATGTAAAACATCGAGCTTCAGTGTATTTGCAATTTTTGTCCCCGGTCAGGTTTGAGAATGTATTAGTTTATATTTATTTAATACAATTAAAAAAATAATGAATACAATTAACAAATAGCATCAATCAATTCATTTTAGACAATTGTGTATGTCTGAGTTCCTCAGCAATGTAAGTGTAGCGGGTTAGTGAATATGCTGTATCCATGCAGAACTTGTGTTTACATATATTTGGTTTGTCTTTGTCCACAGAAATCAGTTGATGTAAAGAGGACCCGCCAATGCAGCCAGACCTAAAACAGTTTCCCAGGACCCTGATGGGGGACAGGAGAAGGAGCTTCAAGGCAGGCTGGTACCATATCATCCCCTGGCTTGAATATTCTCAACAGATAGACATTTTAGCCCTCCTAATACTGTTTTTTTTCTCATCACTGTAATGTTATGACTACAATTTCAAAGTTTGAAGAAGTAAAAAGTCAAATAAGATTTCGAATCTGTCTTTTTAGCCCTGGGTTGAATGTGCCCCTCCATCAAAACCCCTGGCCCCAGCCCGGCCCCCTCAGTGAAATTGATCCAGAACCGCCACTGTTCCATTAGGCAGCCATGCATCTTTTTGGAATGTGGGAGGAAACCGGAGTACCCGAAGAAAACCCACAAAGGCACGGGGAGTACATGCAAACTCTACACAGGAAAAATGTGTGTGTGTGTGAGAGAGAGAGAGAGAGAGAGGGAGAGAGAGAGAGAGAGTTAGTGGTTAGTGTGCATCTGACCTGCATTATCTTGCTGTACTTTGGTTACAGAGTCTTCTAGCTTTTTGACTCAGAAGCTGGAGCCCTGAGGCAGACAGCAGGGGTTCCATATTTTGTTTCCTGTAAAAAATACCTACGCACTCCACATCCTAATTAAAATGAAGGACCGGCTCAAAATCCCTATAAAATCATACAAGATGATACCAATTTCCTGGTAGTTTTCCCCGTTTATGTGCTTCTCGTTTCTCAGCAGAAGGACTTCCCTCTATGCATCACGTGCAAAATTTATTCCCACATGCCCACCACTATTGCCTTATTTTTCAACATATTGATATCATTGGTACATAATAACATGATAGCCAGAGATTATACTTCATGTCCCTTTAACTTGAACTAAAACATGATGATCTCATAAGCATCGCGAGAAAACACATGGCCTTCGCTGGAAGTGGCTTAAATCCTTTGGCTTGGAATACAGACTTTCTTCCGATATCAGTGTCAATGTTTGCGTGTGTGTGAGTCTGGGAATGTGCGATTGTGTTGGCGGTGAGTTGTAGGAAGCCAGAGACATGATAAAGAAACAGACTGATTACATGGCTCTCTGCCAACACTGAGTGGTAGTAACAACGATGTAACTAACACATTTCCCAAAACATACTTATTCCCACAGACAGGAACACCCACTAGAATGCATGCAAACTTCTACAATGCCATTAACCACTTTTCAGTATTATACACACAAAAACAATAATAATAATTTTGCCAATGTTTAGTTTACTGTTCTGCTCAATTTTAGGCTTACTTTGAATGGTTGCACTTGTTGCTTCTCTGAAAATGTTACCTCACAGACCCACAAAGATTTCTAACAGTAAGGGACAAACATGGACAGAATATATGATGCATACTTTGTTCTGGCTTGGTACAAGTACAGTAGTAGAAGTAACTAAGTGTTGTGTAATCCTTACAAGTATCAAATGACAAATAGTTGGATCATGTGTTGTGATGTTTTCTCTCTGCACAGTTTGGATTGTGAGCCATGTATTGAGGCGCACCAACACATTCTTTCATCCGGCCCACTGAGCATTTACGTCAAGAGTCCAGTAATATTTATGGCATTAATTTAGCAAATTTTCACCAAATACTATTCATTAAAATATGTTTATTCATGTTCATGGATTGTTGATGGACTTTTCCAATAAAAAAATGTTGCATTGTTCATTACGATTTAATGTATCACGTACTAATGAAATATTTTACACATACCGGTACATGTAATATGTGTGTTTTATTTTCTTTTTAAACAAATAACCAGGTGTAAGTGATTAAAATGAGCATACATTAGCTTTTGAAATGAACCCTTTTCGGGACAGTGGCGACTGTAGTGGACAGCTTATCAGGTTACAGGTTATCATTATTTGTGCATGAAAGGGTTAAAAGAACTACTACTACAATGACTACCTTTACATTTCTTACCTACACATTTCACATTTCAACTTTCTAAAATATTGACCTCATCTGTTTGTTTTACAAATCAAACGTGGCCCATCAGTTCAAACGTTTGCCCGCCCCTGTGCTTGGCGGTTACTGTGTTAATATTCAGGAGGCTCGTGTTTAATACAGGTGTTTCTTCCACCTAAGTCTCCAAATATGACACCTAACGAAAACATTCAGAGCTTTGCTTGAGAACAAATTTTATTAATATCTTGCATTACACCAACTTGAACGTCCCGAGCAATGATGCTTTTCCCAAATGATTCCCAAGCCAATCACTCCAGTTCTCATCAAGCTTCAGATATAGTAGCCAGCCAACATTTATTCTCTTATTGCTTTCATGGCGGCATGCGATGAATGATGCACTCCCATTGAAGTCCTTTACATAGACCAGGTCTCAGTGCAAAGAATGCGCGTGAGTCACCGCCTCTCACGAAGACGACTGTCTTCGGCTGGCCTGCAGCTTCTCTCCATGATCACACCCTGGGGACCTATTCAATCAGCCCCCCCATATATTTTGTAATTAACTTGAACGGATGACTTTGAGCAATAGTCGTGTTTTACTGTCTCTTTTAAATTGCATTTATCATGTTTCTGGTTTGGAGGGCGAAAACTAAGACCCTCCCCCCTGCTAAGCCACTCAGGTCTGACTGAGATCATTCTGTCCCGTTTGCTCCGGGGACACCACACCACCACCAATCCCATCCTCTCTCTCGCACTCTCTCCTGCAGGGGGGTGTCTTATGACTGACCAAGACAGTTTTATTAACCTTCAATTGAGCCAGCAGGAAAAGGGGGAGCTGGTGCAAGGTCTTAGCTAATACACTGGCCGTCTAGGAAACAACTGGCAGAATAGACAGATGTTCTCAGAGAGATTGATGACGGAGCTGAGGGATGATTCATAAGCAAACTGCTGGGAGGGCATGGTGGAGACGCGGGTTCAGGGGACACAAGGGTTTGTCTTGTCTGAATGAGAGGAAGAAGTATTCAGGGCAGCCATTATTTGTATTTATTACATAATTAAGCTAGTTGATTTTGATACAATTTCCACAAATGTCAATGATATAAATGAACCATCGGTTCACTTTTCCAGTTCTTTGAATGGGTCAGTCATTCTGCAGTTGAATTCAACAAATCTCAATCCTTCCACATTTCTTGGCTACCACTTCTACCAGTTTGACCTCATAAAGCAAGATAAAGTTTCTGAATAGCTTCCTTTATAGTCCGTTCTTTCCGAATCCGACTGGAAACAGGTTGTGCAGCCTGTCAGGCCACCGTTGAATCTGTTTGCAGTCAAAGGTTAGATGTTGGAGCAGCCTTTAATCAAGAAATGTTCTCAATTTCCTCCCTCTGTGTTCCTCTTCTTGACCCCTGGTTTTCACATCGAGGCTAGACGTGTATTCTAACACCCAAGTCAACACTTTCTTTCATGTCTCGATCCCCATTGGAATTACTAATGTCTCCGTGCCTGTCCAAAGGTGCATGATAGCCTGCATGTTTGCATGTGTGCGCATACGCTTACACGCATGCGTGCTTTTGTTGGAATTTGACTAAGTAGGAAAGGAGTACTTGGATAACAGCATATTAACATACCGGTATTTAGCTCAAGTAATGTCCTGTCTGGGTTTATTGTTTTTTAAACCTTTTTATTCTTTGTTGGGACACATTAAACTATAGGGAAGGTCCCAAGCAAAGTGGAAAGGTGGTGCTCTTTTCTGCGTCAAAATAAAAGCGAGAAACTACACATTGATATTGAAAGGTCTTTTGAGATTAAATCTGAGACTCGCTGATTTACACAAGTGGGAAAGCATGGAGACACTTGTTGTTCCCTTCCCATCAATTGTTCACCTTATCCTGTTAAGGGTCATGGGAAAGCTGGACTCCATCCATGTTGACTGCGTGAAGGGCCGGGTACACCCTGGACTGATCACCTGTCATTCACCAGGCTGAAACTTAGAATATCAAAATCATACGCATGGGCATTTATAGCAATGGCCAATTTAAGGTTAAATTAATCCAACACAGAGTGTTTGGACTGGCAGGAAGCCCGGAGAGTACATTGGTCAGGGAATGCGGAATAGGTTTGTTGGACCCAGATATTGGGAGTGAGCCGGAAGAAGTACAGGCAGGACAACTCAAAAGTAGTCATTCCCCCCTTAAATATCTCATTCAGAAAATCAAATCCACACACAGAGGAACAATGGAGAAATACAAGAGGCGACAGCTAACGCCATGCAAGGCTGAGGATCCGACAGACTCAACAAAAACAAAAACTAAATCCATACAAGCAGTAAAACTAGATCACGCCAGATGAAAGCTTAGGGAAACACCGAACTGAACTTGCCTGCCTGACACCATGACACAATGATTTCCCAGGGTAGCAGTCAGTATAAACACGACTTTGGAAATAACTTCAGCGTCAAGCATCTCAACCCAGAGCCACTACCACAACCTGCAGCACAGGTAGAATGCACAAACCCCACACATAGAGGCCCAGCACAACAGAAACCGTTTTGCTCTGCGGCAGCACTCACCCAATAAAAACAAAAACAGCACATAATAAAAGAGAATGTAATGAAATAAACTGGTTTTACAAACACGTAATTAGCGAACGTAGGCAAAAACCGAGTGGCACAGCAATAATTGAGCGAAAAACTTGCGAAGTTGGAGCACTTGTTAGTCATGGTGCCACTGGAGCTGATCATCTTTAACGCAAGACTGAATGGCACCTTACATGGCTCTAAGTATCTTACATCAATAAAGGAGGCCGAGCGTAAACGGGTGAATAATATTAACTTAAAAAAACACACGTTACATCATAACAATCACAAGTAAAGTAAAACACGGCTACCCACTTAAGAGGGCAAAATTGTTTTTGCAAATGACTTTAGATCTTATTGAGGTTCCTTTTCACAAAGTGGCATCAAATATCTGGATTTTATACAGTGAATACGTCTTGTGAATTTTCCGGTTGCCTCTTGGAAGGGAGAAAAGATCTGCTTGTACCTTCAAGGGAATAACTAGCTTTTGTGACCGAGTGACAGCCTGATAATTTATCGCCCTTTACCTCCTGCGACTTGGAAAATAAACTGTCTTTGCCGACCTCTCAATTTTGAGAAGGGAAGTGTGTTTCAGCTCTTTGTCCTTGAAGGTGGGGTCACAAAACCTGGAATGCGCAGGAAGGAAGTTAAAGGAGTGTGCATATCTGTAAGAACCCCACTCCGCTACTTCCCTCTTCCTTTGTTTCCAACTCCTTCTATTTGCAGAGGGGATGAGGGAACAACGAATAAGTGAGGTCCAGGGTTGGGGGTCTGTGCATATGAGAATGTGTGTGTGTGTGTGTGTGTGTGAGAGAGTGTGTGTGTGTGTGTTGTGGAGGGGTTAAATGTTTCAGAGGCGGCGTGCTCCCCTTCTGGGCTGTCTCTCATCACATCATTTACCCCCCAGGAAGCTTTAGATGTCCGTCTGGCTTCATAATTCTCTTATCGAGCTCGTTTGAGAGATAAGGACGGTAGAGTTGAAAGTGTAAACCCAGCATACTCCTTCTGGAATCCAGTTGCAGAAGGCTCATTCTCTTCCCGCCTGGCTCGGAGACCCGTTAATGGGTTCATGGTTGCTATGCCCACGGAGGCATATTTCAGTGCATAGGTGCTTGTGTATCGAAGCTTTTGTCCCGTCTGTGTGTGCACCTCCCAACCCCCTTGTACTGATATCATTGCCGCCCACTTGCAGGACTGCTGGAGTATGATTGATCTGGGCAGAGCTCGTGGTCACATCCTGAACTGGAGTTGATTTCCTCTGCTCCCCAAATACAGACCTGGTGTTTATCATAGGCTCAGTGTCATGTTTGCATGTTTTCATAGAGCAGAGCTGTTATACGAGGGAGTATGGAAGCAGTGGAGGTGGGATCAAGTTTGAGAGGAAAAGGAAAGAAAAATCTGAAAAGTTCTTTCTTTGCTTAGCCCCCCCCGCTTTTTCAAGCATAAATCTCCAGCGGATGTAAAGAGTCAGAGAAAGTGATAATAGAGCCAAATAAGTTTGACCTGATGAATTCTGGGATAAGACTGGAAGACTTGTTTGATATGTCACTGACAATAAAGGAATTAAATAAACATGAGAGAGTGAGTGTGGACTGACCCCAGCTGCTCGAAAGGCAGTTATGTTAGTGTCTACACAATTTGTTAATAGTGAAACATAAATAGCATTCGATAACAATTCAAATTGAATTTGTAACTTCATAAATTCTCACACATTTGTTACTGTGTGGGAGGCACGGGGGTTGACTTGTTAGCACGACCGCCTCACAGTGCAGAGGTGCAGGGTTCGATCCTGGCTCAGGCCCTCTTGTGTGAGTTTGCATGTTCTCCCCGGGCCTGCGTGGGTTTTCTCCGGGTACTGCGGTTTCCTCCCACATTCCCAAAAACATGCATGGCAGGCTGATTGAACACTCTAAATTGTCCCTTGTTGTGAGTGTGAGCGCGAGTGGTTGTTTTCTATGTGTGCCCTGCGATATCTGGGTCTAGGGTTGCTCTGGGTCCCCTTGCCCAAGTCCTTTTGGCACTGATGCCCCATTTTTGGTGCATGTGAAAGCTATTTTGTTGCCTTTCAAAAGACAAAAATTCACCAACATAATTTAAATAAATTAATTAAGTTATTACGTTCCCCTTGGTCACAAGATCTTCACTGATGATGTCATATACTATACAAAACTAGACTAGTCGGTAAGGCGTGACTCAAAAAAGTGGACACTTTCAAGTAATGACTCATCGAGCGCACTGTGTTACTCTTCTGTTACAGTATTACTAAACATGACTGCATGATGTGTGTTTGCTTCTCTGCATGCAAGCTACATCAGTGTTTGTAAGAGGAGCAGCGTTTGCTACCACATACATTAGCACTTTATCACCTGCAAGACGGACCAGTGGGAAATAGATTTGGCAAGACTAAAATGAACAGCACACTTTTCTCACACACGATGCTTCCTACACGTACATATCGTCATGTAAAATGAATAACATCCAGAAAAAAACCTGGTCACGAACACTATAGTACTCATTAAAATCACGAAATTATTATGGATTATAAATACGTAAGGAAGGGAAACTCTGGTGTTTACAGCTTGAACATAGTGAAAGGAATTGGGGAAGTATTCAATTTCACATTCCCGCTCATGGGAGTGACACCATCATTTTCAGTGCTGAGACGACACACCTGTACGGTGGCCCTGAAGTGCACATCAGAAGAAGAAACACCTAATCAAACAAAAAAAAAGGTAATCGCAAACACAAATCAAAATACAAAAAAAAAGAAACAATGAAAAAACGATAGCAAATCAAAAACCATGAACAATGAAAATAGAGAATTGAGCCCAAACAACAAAAATAATATCAGATTAGAAAAGACGAAGCACAGCAACAGTTTCCTACAGGAAGTGGTTGGTAGGTAGGGGGAGAGTTGGGGGATTCGGACTCACTGGATTGGACGAGAGGGACAACATGATTGGTCAAATGCAACATTCGCCTTTTTTTCTTTCTTTTGACTAAACATTTTATGCAATGTTCATCTTTGAGCAGGAAGTATTCCGTGCAACCCCCCCCCCCCCCCCCCCCCCAAATGAGGTCAACCAGTGATTCAAACGAAGTTGCCGCTATCAAACAGTATTTTAATTCTGGACATACAAATGAGGTGACACTGGATAGTCTCAGGACTCATCACGACATTCAAATTAGTATGCACGCATTGGAGATGCATTTAAAAGAGTTTGGGCAGCACAGACGGCAAAACTATTCTTCTCTACCTGAGATCACACAGAATAACTTCCTGCTGAAAGACAAACGTTGTGTATGTTTATTTAAAACGCATTTTAATTAAAAAGGGGGAAAAAAGAGTCGTACGTCCAATCAAGTTGTCCCTCTCATCCAGTCAACCCTGAATCTGGTTCCGCCTGCCCTCCCCTCACCGAACAACGACTTATGGTAGAAAAATGTTGCTCTGCATCATCTTTGGTGATGTGTTTTGGGTTTTCGTTTGCGATTAATTTTCTTTTGTTTGTTTGTTTTATTCTTTGTGATTTTTGATTGTTTGTCGCGTCTTGTTTTTGTGTTTTTTGATTTGTGATTGTGATCACGTTTTTGTTTGTTTTTGTGATTTGCAATTCAGGTCACTATACACGTGTCCATAAAAAGCAATGGAGGAGGGAGTTGGAGAGATTTGCGTTTTCAAGTTGAAAGTGTGGTCACTATTTTTTTGTTTGTGTCATCTTAAAACACAAATGGTGAGGTTTATTTACTGCATTGGTTATGTAGCTTCAACAACACTACATCAAGAAAAAAAAAGGAAGTCCCCAAATTTTCATTATATTTCTAAACAATGTACAGTACATGGTAAATGTGTGTTTTGCTCTTTCAACATTTATAGTTAAATATATCAAGTTAAAAAAAAGATTACCGGCACATTTATTTTAAGATTTTTTTTCTAAAAAATTGATGTGAAAAAGACTCATTTTATGAACCTTTTCATACACCAATAATGATAACATGTAACCTGATAACACGATAGGCTGTCCACTGTTCTAACCCTGTTCCTGAAATGAATGTGAATGGATTTAATTCATATATTAGAATTCGTATTGTAAGATGTATTTACGATAGAAATTAGCTTTTGTACTGGAGGGCTTTAGTTAACACCCTGAACAATAATAATTGCCATCATTCATTTATACCTTCTATCATAGCTCACAACATTTTCCAAGTAGCTTGCCCAACACCACTCCGATAAACTTCTTCATATCATAGTCACACTTGAAATGTTGTTTCTGTCAACCTGAGTTGTTTGTATGAATACAAATTATGTTTTTGAGTCACCAACCTGCCCTTAGTGGCGGAGGATATAAATATATATATATATATATATATATAAAATTATATAAATATATAATGGCGTCCCTCCTGATGTTTTCTTCCATCCATATACACAAGACAGAAAAGTCTTGTGTATAATTTGCGAGAGTAGTTTCACAGTTCTGAATCACTGGCTGGCTTGTCTTCCGACACCAGAATGATGTGTTTGCAGTAATTGGTGCCTTCTTTTGCTGTAATTAATAATCAAAAGGTATCATTTAGATGCCCTGCCTTCACAGGCCAACATGACTCAGAGATAGAACATAATCACTCAGGCTTAATTTAATTCTGACACACCAATTGTAAAAATCAGAGCGTTTGATGTTTTATTTCTGAGACCTGAACACATTATAGAACTGTGATGACACATGCATTAAGGTAGATAGTAACAAAATCAAAAGACTAGAGATTTTTGTCTCAATCTCTTTTTGGAAGGACCTGCAGTACTCACGAAACCCCCGCTCCCTCCACCTTTTTGGCCAAGATCACAGAGCAGCCGGCCTCTCAAGGATATTGAGTAATCGCATGATATGACAAGATCCTGCGCTCAAATTACCTCCCACCACATTTGCAGTGATATTTTACCCTTTTTTTCTTTCTATTCATTTTTCACTGCTTTTTGTTGGCACCGTTTGACTCATTTCATCTGTGTTCAAAGCTGAGAATGGGGTGAATTGAAGGGTAGAATTATACTATATACAGTAGTCATAAAGATATACTTGATAAACTGGCAGAATACACAGTTTACAATTTCCATACCATTTTCGATTTCTGCGGTTCATAGCTTATCAAATATTACAATATACCAAATTAGCTACTCATCATAACTCTACTTCACAAAGGGCCCTATTTTCATGCCCAGTGCCAGTTTAGTGCAAAGTAAGGTTTAACTGTGTGCATGGATGGACTTTTCATTCTTTTGGTATTTTGGGCGAGAACACAGCCAGCTTGTTTCCTGACTAATGGAAGTGGATCGTTTCATTCTCTTTCACTCCAGTCCTGGTTAGCACGTCTGCCTCACAGTGTAAAGGTGCAGAGTTTGATTCCAGTTCCGGCCTTCCTGTGTTGAATTTGCATGTTCTCCCTGTGCCTGTGTCGGTTTTCTCTGGGTACTCTGGTTTCATCCCACATACCAAAAACATGCATGGAAGGCTGATTGAACACTCTAAAGTAGGGGTCGGCAACCTTTTACACTCAAACAGACATTTTCTACCCAGTTTCCACAGAATATATATATATATATATATATATATGTGTGTGTGTGTGTGTGTGTGTGTGTGTATATATATATATATATATATATATATATATATATATATATATATATACACACACACACACACACTTGTAAAATTGTGTTTTGTTCATGAAATCCATGCAGTCCATCCATGTTTTAGAAAATGTAATTTCATTTATTAACACATTTTGAACTCGTACAAAAATATACACACAAATTGCAGAGTTGAAGGCATCTTTAAAATGAATTAAAAAGCTGAACTTAGAGCAAACGTCTAGAGCTATATAACTTCTAGCAAAGAAAAATGCATTGAGCCTTTTGGCTTTCGGAGAGTGTCGCGGAGCCTTGACCTGTATTTAAAAATAAAATGGAAAAAAACAGCACCGTTTTACGGAAGAGAATTCTGACTCTAATCTCAGAATTCTGACTTTAAAGTGAGAATCTTGCCAACCTTATTTATTCTTTCTTTACTGGCCCTAATCCTCTTCCGTACAAACCTCTGCGCGCAGCACCTGCAAATCCGGCCTGTATATCATTTTAATATTTCATGATCATCATAATCTTACAATTTATTACTACTACAATTAAACAAATGAACAAACCTAAATAAGATACATTGTTCAGATATTGTGCAGTTTGCCTGTCAAATTTGCCTGCTGACACGTCAAGTGCTCAAAAACGCCTTTGGAGAAGGCGAATGAATGCTGATCACCGAAATTGCACAAGGTCTGAATAGTACATAGAAAAAGGGTGTTTTTTTTGTTTTTTTCTTTCCCTGGGGTACGCAAAGCGATACACGTTTTTGAGACAAATAACATACACTTCAATCAGACACTGGTAATTTATTTCCCAAGCCACACAGAGCCGAAACAAAGGATTCACTCCCATAAATCACATAAAGTACATCAACGTTAAAATGTCTCCAGGCCATAAATCAACTGGTTAAAAGATTTTCTCTATGTCTAAGAAGATAAAAGACACCAGTTAATGTCATAAACTTCCATGTAACAAATAAAAAGCTTGGAGAGATAAAATAAGAAACTATTTGTCGTTTCCATCAAGCAGTACCGTTTGGTTCAATCCGGTGGACATTTTGACTCATTTCCATTGCAATCTAAAATATCCGTACAAGTTCTACTTTTTTGCAGCCTTTCAAAGCGGTTTTAGTCGCAGTAGCATTCTGCGATTCATTTTTCTCAAGTGTGGGGCTACAGTACACAGTATACATGATGATTAGTTGACAGAGATGTGTTACTTCGATGTTGCAATGGGAATGGTATGTGTTACTGGTTACTAAAAAAGACGGCGTCACTTTGGGGAGAGGCAGTGAACGAACTGAGGCATGGTCTCTATTAGAGTGGAGGCCACTATATGAGGACAAGGGGGTCCTCGGTTTATGATGGAGTTGCGTTTCATTGGCGGCAAGGTAACCTGAATTTGTATTCAAGTCAGAATGTGTCATATCTCGAAGCTCCTCTCGTACCTTCAAAACGTATGTCCATCCGTTAAACAGAGGATACCTTGCATACTGCCAAATAGACTTTTTTTTCGCTGAAAATAAGGCCTTGAGTATTGACAATTACTGTGTGCTTATATCTCATCCTATTTTAGAAATATTACCAATTTGATTTGAAGCCAGCCGAGTACAATCAATGGTGGAAGTTACATTCCCCCAAGCATTTTACAACAGCATATAATGATTGCACACCGACGACACAAAATGCTAATCATACACTTTGTACTCATTTAGGAATAATGCTATTCATATAAGACACATGTTTTTCATGAAGTTGAATCTTGAAGAATGTGAACTTAGGTGAGAAGCCGCTCTGATTTGTGATGTGTGTGTGGCGGAAGGACAACAGCGGGATGGGGAGCTTCCAAGGGGATTTTCCCCTCGGTAAAGCAACGATGCTCTCAACATATCTACCCCACTTCTTTCTTTCACAGCTTTACACCTACTTAAGTTGCCATGTGTTTTAAGTGCCCATATGTTCAGTAGCTAGAAAGATGTGGTTTTCCGCATTGGTTGCACCGCCAGTTTCATGCAAGAATAGCTTGACAGCGTTAACGTATATCGCCTAATATCTACGCAATTCCAGACTTTGAGGCCAAGCCTAATCCCCACAGTGCGACCCCTGACACATGAGTCTCAGCCCATTTTGAGCTCATATAGGATGAGGCAATGTGGAACCTGGGGAGGTTAGCAGTAAGCAGACACTAGTTGAAGGAGCAAGGACAGGCTCTTCAAGCCTTTTGCGTCTATTTCCCCTCTCGCTCACAGAGAGACATGAGGAAAAGGCTTTGCCTTGCTGACAGAATTAGTTGGATTGGGACCCTGTCCTCCCTTTCAATCTCTCCCAGATGGTCCAAACTTTGGACCGCACAGAGCGAGTGAGAGCTAGAGTGAGAGAGCAGTGGTGATGCTGATGATAAGACCTGGCTTGTTTAAATACATGACCCTCAATAAGATGTGGGATCACACAGGTCCTCTGCGCGTAAGGGACATCGCAAATCAACATGACCCGACACTGGTCAAGCATAGGAGATTAAAAAAACTTATCTCAGTTACTTTTTTTTTTGGATGAACAAATCACTCATCATTTCATCAAAAAGCGAAAACAAGACAAGGTAGTGCAGTGTCAAGGAAAGCAATGTATTGGTCACTATTCATTTTCCTCACCTAACACACGTCCTGCTCAGCAGGAGCCTCTCAAAGCGGATTTCCAGCTGACGGCCAGTCAATCAGCAGGCACAACCTTTCACACTCACATTTGCACCATCACTGATGGGGATCGGAACCCACAGTGCCTACAATGGAAGTCAGGTAAATAAACTGCAACACAGTGCTAAGCATTATATTATTGTGACTTGACATTGTCTTGCTGACATCAGCAGGGACATCCCTGAAAAAGACGTTGCTTGGATGGCAGGATATGTTCCTCCAAAACCTGGTATGTACCTTTCGGCGTGCAAGATGTGCAAGTCAGCCATGCCATGGGCCCTAACGCCCGCTCACACCATCACAGATGCTGGCTTTTGAACCTGGAAGGTCGAGTTCCTCTGGGACCTGGCGGACGAAAAGCCCATGATTTCCGAAAACAATTTGCAATGTGGACTCGTCAGACCACAGCACACATTTCCATGATCGGTCAGGGAAGCCGGTGGCATTTCTGGGTGTTGTTGATATATGGCTAATGATTTGCATGGTAGAGTTTTAACTTGCAGTTGCAGCGATGAATTGCATTAACGGACAATGGTTTTCTGAAGTGTTCCTGAGTCTCAGTGGCAATATGCTTTACACAATGATGGGGGTGTTTTGTAATGCAGTGCCACCTGAGATCAAATTCAACAAGATTCCTTGCGATTGTTCTTTGAGAAACATTGTTTATAATCTCTTGGACTCTTTGCTCAGACAGCTGTTCAACAAAGTGCCGAACGTCACGACTTCTTGCTTTTGAACAACTGAACCTTTTAGGGATGCTCCTTTCATACCCAATCATGACACTCACTTGTTTCCCATTAACTTGTTCACCTGTGCAAGATTCCAAACAGGTGTTTTTCGACCATTCATTAACTTTTCCAATCTTTTGTTGCCCCTGCTCCACTTTTTATGGAATGTTTTGCAGGCACCAAATTCAAAATGAGAGAATATTTGAAAACAAACCAACTAAAAAAACCCAATAACATTCATCAGTTTGAACATTAAATATCTTATCTTTGTAGTGTATTTAGTTAACCCATTTCATCCCAAGTTTTTCCTAGACATTTAAAAGTCAAAATCAGGTGTCATTGTTAGCCCTTTTAAGGAAAATAAACATTTTCGGAGCCCTGTAAATTAAATCATTGTTGTCCTTCACAAATGTGACCGGTGGGATTAAATGAGTTAAATATAGGTTGAAAAGGATATGACAATCATTATATTCTGTTTTTATTTACATTTTTACACAGTGTCGCAACTGCACATTGTCCCAACCTCTAAAACAAGCACACACAAGCCACAGTTTAAGAGCTGAAGTCTGTACAAACGCTCCATTACATGAGCTCCTGCCCAAAGTGTACAGCGATTTCAAGGACTGGTTGTCTTTTTTACAATGTGTTTGACAGACGATGGATCCATTCCTAATTTCCCAAATGTTGCACTTGCAATTGTGAGGAATACTTCAACATTCCCGCTGAAGCGTCTCCTTTGAGACTCCCTCTGCCAAAAGAGGACTGTGGGATTTTTTAGATATTTAAGTGGTTACGCGTGAGGAAAGCATACATCGTGGTAGTGCATCTTTCCTTGAAGGTAGTGTCGACAGCTGCTTGTATATTTACTGTATAACTCATCTTTTAAACAGACATGCTCTCATATCCTTGGCATTTGATGCAAACACACAAGGTATCCTTTGCTGTCTGCTTGTGACACACCTGGCCTTCCATGACCCCGGTGTAAACCCATTCATTGCAATATGCCTCAGGCTTTCGTTCAGAAAGAGTCACAAGGAGGAGGATTTGTCAACAAGACACCAGACTTTGTAAACGGAAAAGGATGTGTGAGTTCCATCTCACCTTGTGAATTTTGCTGTGGGAATTGACTCCGCACCGAAAGACATACTGTGTCACCATTGCTATTGACAGTATTTATTATTATTCAAAATCAGGCATTTTTATCAGAGGTTCCAATCCACACAATGGAGGACCCACGGAGTGTGAATCAGACTGCTGTATTTAGGTTGGTGGAGGGACAATCAACATATTACGGTCAACGTACCCCATTTATAATGTTTTCACCCCTATAAGATTCACATTTCAAAGTCCCCATTTCACATAATAATTTTCCATTTGCCGATTTTGCTTACAACGAACACCCTTAGAACATAAACTTCATTATAATGACCAAATTTTTTTCCCCAAAAATACTGGCAACTCTTTCGTGACAATGAACCGTGGAAAGATAACTACGGCCGTGACCTTGCTTATGTACAAAATGTACAGCGTGGGTTTCCACTCCGTTGCTTGGCAACATTGCTGATCGATTCATACGTTGTTGTACTTTCGGAGGCGTGGCGCGGTCCTGAGCACACCGTCTGAAAACATGTCTAGTCAACGGAAGCAAGTCTCGCAGTCTGCAAAGACTGAAATTGTGGCTCACTTTCGAAAAGGACTCTCCCAGACGAAGATCAGCCGGAGACTACGAATTGGCAAAGTCGACCATTTCGACAATCATCCATAATGGCAACAAAATCATGGCAGATTTGGAGGGAAACAGATTGAAAGATGATCGCAAATGGCTTCGGGGCGCGGCACATCAACTGGAGAAGGCACTTTTCATTTGCTGACTGAATGTGTTCTTCATACTATATACACGTATTTGTAAGTGACATGTTTATAATGTATTACATATTGCATGTTTTTACATCTATAAATGTTCATTCTGTATTGTACATCGTAGTTGGTGGAAATTTTATCGGAAATGGTTACAACAAACTACCGTTATAGATTCATGATGTCCCTCAAGGTACGTTGTAATGAAGTTCCATTGTATTGTCAAGACATTTTTTGGGTTGACTTCCACTGGAAAAAAACCCTTCCAAACATAAATAAATAAATAAATAAAAAGTTAACATGCAAGTGTGCCTTTTATAGAGGAACACTTGAGCATTTTCTTAATGGAAAGTAATCAATTACAAATGCTGTGCAGTGTCAACATTATATAGCCTCTGAGGCACTTTTTTGCCATGAATAAGTGGAGGCAAGTCTTCATCAGCTTCATTTTTTGAAAGCGGCACTCAGCAGAGGCACATGAAACAGGGAGCATGACTGTAACATGGAGGGAAATCCTGAGCAACAATAATATTATTTAAAAAAACTACACTACTATCTATTATTTTCGACAATTATGCAAACACTAGCCTACAACTGACTAAAATTCCTCCGACTAATATTAGTATATATTAGAGCTGTCAAATGATTAAAATATTTAATCTAGTTAAAAATGCAACTGTCATAATTAACTCAAAAGAACTAAAAAATTAATCGTGATTACTCACGCATTTTTTGTCGTTTCTGAATTTCCTTTTATATTTTTTGTTCTATTTTTTTCCCCGTTTTAATGCTCTCATCAACATGTAATCATGGATCCGTTTTCTTTGTACCTGTGCCTCTCTTCTGTCTTTGCAACAGTCAAAGAATGCGACTTAAGTTCCCACTGTTGGTCAAAATAATGGGCTGTGACTCCGAGGTAGTTGTGATTACTAAGGGAAGTCCAGTAATCCCCGGTGAGCGCAACTGCTTGTGTCTTCTCCAACGCTTGGCGTACTTTATCCTTCTCCGCTTCGTACAATTTCTGCACCTGGCTTGTAATGGTGGCTCTCTTCGGCATTTCGTAGGAGGAGTCGTTCGATGCAATTCGAATGATTTCAGCGAGACCCTCGTCCTCCACAATGTTTATAGGCCTGCATGCAGTCGCCACCCAGTTAGCTATGGCTCGAGTAAATTTGCTCTTAGTCGCGTTATCCATTTTCTTCTCTTTGAAATTCTCCATGGTTGTCTGGCTTAGACGAGGGGGCGTAGTACTTACATCAGCCGTGTGCTTGGCCATTAAGTGGTACTTCAAACTCGATGCGCTACGATGATAACTCAGTTCGCGACTGCAAAACACATAGACAACCTTGGTCTTGTCAGTTGAGCCATCTGGCAACTTTTTAAAAGTAAACTGTTCATTCATAAGTGATTTAGTATACATTTTCCGTATATCACGCTGCCGCTCAAACTGTGGCTGACCAACCAGATATGCGCGTTTATTTTAGAGCAACGCAACATCCGGTGACGTGTGGTGCCGCGTTAATCTCGCGAGGAAATTGAATCGCGCGAGAAAATTTTTAATCCCGTTAAAAATTATTTAAATTAATGCCAATAAAAACGCGCTAAACTGACAGCTCTAGTATATATATATATATACACCTGTATATATACTGTATATGTATATTTGTAGATTTAGAGAAGGCTTATGACAGGGTGCCAAGAGAGGAATTGTGGTTCTGTATGAGGAAGTCAGGGGTTGCAGAGAAGTACGTTAGGTTGGTTCAGGACATGTATGAGAATAGTACAACAGTGGCGAGGTGTGCAGTTGGACGGACAGAAGACTTCAAGGTGGAGGTAGGACTGCATCAAGGATCGGCCCTGAGCCCCTTCTTGTTTGCTCTGGTGATGGATAGATTGACAGATGAGGTCAAACAGGAGTCGCCCTGGACTATGATGTTTACAGATAACATTGTGATCTGTAGTGAGAAGAAGATTGTCGAAATGGTCGATTTTGCCAATTCGTCGTCTCCAGCTGATCTTCGTCTGGGAGAGTCCTTTTCGAAAGTGAGCCACAATTTCAGTCTTTGCAGACTGCGAGACTTGCTTCCGTTGACTCGACATGTTTTCAGACCGTGTGCTCAGGACCGCGCCGCACCTCCGAAAGTACAACAACGTATGAATCGAGCAGCAACGTTGCCAAGCAACGGAGTGGAAACCCACGCTGTACATTTTGTACATAAGCAAGGTCGCGGCCCTCACAAGGGTCGGTGGTGGTGGTGGGGGGGAGTGCTGTAGCCTATCCAGCCGTCTTCGGGCAGTAGGTGGGGGACACCCTGAACCGGTTGCCAGCCAATTACAGGGCACACAGAGATGAACAATCATCCGTGCTCACACTCACACATAGGGACAATTTAGAATGTTCAATCAGCCTGCCATGCAAGTTTTTGGAACATGGGAGGAAACCGGAGTCCCCGGAGAAAACGCACGCAGGCCCGGGGAGAACATGCAAACTCCACACGGGGAGGCCAAAGCTGGAAGTGAGCTGCACTGTGAGCTCGACATGCTAACCACTGGACCACTCACACACACACACACACACACACACACACACATATATATATATATTCGAGCTGTCAAACGATCAAAATATTTAATCGAATTAAAAATGCAAATGTCATAATTAACTAGAATTAACTCAAAAATTTAAGATACGATAAGATAAGATAAGATATCCTTTATTTGTCCCACACTGGGGAAACTTACAGCCTCCAGCAGCAAGAATGTAGGAAACAAATTTATCGTGATTACTCACACATTTTTATCGTTTCTGAATTTCCTTTTATATTTTTTTGTCCTATTTTTTCCCATTTTAATGCTCTCATCAACATGGAATCATGAATCAGTTTTCTATGTGCAAAATGCAAATATTTACTGAAACAACGATTTTCAATTTTACATGAACATTTTTCACTTGGAGCAGTTTTTCACACATAATCTCTCACACAATATTACTGTCTATGAACAACAGTGAAAAAAATATTTTACCACACAACAGCTCCTTTAACAGCTCTTTTTAGGGAATCAAAACAGAGCAATATAAAATGATAAAGTGCACATCTAAGGTAAACTAGTACTCAGCCTACAGTGGATTTAAGCCATGGTTGCACACTTCGTTTTTCGCAAGTTTGCTTTGAACACAGCAGTCAGGCTATGTTGATTCTGTTGGTCCTTCTTGCGCGGAGGTCTCTCAATGGTTTTGTGTAGACATCATTTCGGATGACTACACTTGTTTCGAGTCACAACACAACACTGGAGACGTTTTATTTTCAGTGTGTTCGCTACGACTGCCCCGCTGAACTCTCTACGTGCCTCAGCGGACAGTCACTGTCAGAGAACACAGATAAGCTCCACCCCCTTTATTGATATGGACACGGAACACGGTAACCTTCCACACAAAATAGTTCCAAACAAGTAACAATCGCGTCAGTGGCATACATCATACTCAACAGGCTCCCTGCTCTTTATTCACCAGAGGCTCATCAACCTCGTCTCTTATTTCTCTCCCGAGACAGTGTCTTCTCCCGCTTGGTGTACCTTAGCCTTCTCCGCTACGTACAATCTCTGTACACAGCTTGTAATGGAGGCTCTCGCTAGCAATCCGTAGTGGAGTCGTTAGATGCAATGTGAATGATTTCAACTTGAGTCGAGCTGTGGACAATGTTGACAGGCTTGCATGCAGTAGCCATACATTTAGCTCTGGCTTCAGCAAATTTGTTCTTTGTCGTGTCATCCATTTTCTTCGCTTTGAAATGATCCATAGCTGTCTGTTTGAGACGAGGGGGCAGAGTACTCACGTCAGCTGTGTGCTTGGCCATTAAGTGGTATTTCAGACTCGACGTGCTATGATGATAGCTCAGTTTACGACTGCAAAACATCCAGGTAACTTTGGTCTTGTCAGTGGAACAATCTGACAACTTTTTAAAAGTAAACTTTCCATTCATAAACTCTCTAAGTATCCGTTTTCGGTGTCTCGCGCTGCCGTGGCTGGCAAAACAGACATGGGCGTGGACTTCTGCAGCGCGCTTGTTGTTTTGTTTCCGGTTTATTTATAGAGCAACAGAAAATCCGCTGTGACGTATGCCGCGTTAATCTCGCGAGAAAAAATTTAATCACATTAAAATTCATTTAAATTAATGTATAAGTTAGTTCATGATTTAATAAGCTTTGTTTTTTTTTTGAGGGGGCGGGTTTGTTCATAAATAAAATCACCATTTAAAAACTGTATTTTTCTTACTGCAGTACTGTATGTGTAAATAAACAAATAATTGCTTGGTTTTCGCACGTTTGATACATTAAAGTTGAAAGAATGCCAAAATATGTCCTTTTGATATTTTTCAATGCGACGCTTGGAGGAAAACAGAGGACACCCCTGCTATAGGCACTAGTGAATCCATGAACAAAACAGAAAATGTTTCCAAATATACAAACATGATATTTGCTCATGCTCTAGTCCCCAGCCATTTTATTTAGTTTATTTCAGTTGCTTTCGTAAAATGATTGTCTTCACACTTAATACATATTTCACGTTGGACACAGTCCTTAGACTCGGCCCAACTTTGTGCTTCGTCACTAACAGTAACTGAATCCAGCCCCCAACCTTGTTTTCCTTTTGTGATGGAGCAGTGGGATTAGATGCAATATTGTGTGTTTGGTTTTGTGTGTGTGTGTGTGTGTGTGTGTGTGTGTTTCCAGGCTAAAAGGATTGTGAAGACTCCACCCTTTCACGAAAATGCTCAATTACTTCAAGTAAAGTCTGGTTCACATCACATGAAAAATGTGTAATTGTATCAGAGTTAACAAAGAGTCGGTTTGAAAACAGTTCACTCAAGTGTTCAAATATAGCTGTAGTGAATTCTCAGCGGTCTCGTTGAGATACCAGACACGGTGCATTATTCTATGTCTCTGTTCATCACTCCAGCAGATAAATACTACCTCTTTAAATTGTGCAACAGACATCAAAAAGAAGAATTCCGAGTCTGTTTTGTAATATCTTTTCTCACAAAGGGTGATTGCAGGGCTCTCGTGCTGGTTGGATCTCGTCTGACAGCCCATACGATCTCCAAGCTTGACCTTCAAGACATCTGTACATCTGTCCCAGAACACGCCCTTGCCTCTCACCCAACCATATTGTGTTCTCTTTGTTGACTCAAGAGGATCATGGTTCTGCTCTGAATCACATGTCCTCTTTTATAAGCTCCCTGTCTTATTAAAGCACATCGTGGCTGTATTTAGGAACTATAAATCATATTCTGTAATATTGCTGGATGGAGGGATGGTTAGGAATGCACTTGCAAGTCTTGATGCAAAGACATCTTGTTTTCATCCTTGAGGACAATCAGACACACTAAAAAAAAAAAACTACGCATGGAACAATCCTTTGAACAGCTGCCGCCATACGGAATGTGTGTGACTATCATATGATTTGTCACACTTTGGATTCTTATCCATCCACATATTTTCTGTACTTCTTATATTGTGCGGAGTCAGTACTTGACTGGAGCCTTTGTCAGCAAAAGGTGGACTTGGGGTTCTTCACTCTAGTCGACTAGTCCACTTTACAATTCCACCACCATGTTGAGAACTTGATATGGACTATTAGCTAATCATTTGTTTTTGGTTTGAGGAGGAGGCAAAGCCGCTTGCAGCAACAGATGTGTTTTGGGTGAAATGTGCAAATAATCAATGATGTCACTCTCTCCGCGTGGAAAATGTAATGCTGCCAAATAGTCCCCCTTTTTAAGAAATGTACCTGTAATCTGATTGTGATTTTTTCTTCGTAACTGTAACATGTATATGTATATATATATATATATATATATACATACATACATACATATATTTTTTTTGGGGGGGGGGGGTAATGTCATGCTGGTACATGTATGGCGTCATTCCCCAAGTCTGTTTGTAAACAACTACATTATCAATGGAGCTCTCTTTAATCAACAGTATGATAGCTGTTTTCCCACTGCACTCTTCAGACTTTCCTCGCTTTAGCTCTACTTTGTCCAGATCTCCTGTATAATTGCGGTGTTCAAACGTTATGGAAGGGTAACCTGTCATGTTTCGGTTTGTGACCAACATGTGGCACTGTAGGGCTCACACTGCAGCTGCACACCTGTTGGTCGTTATGTCATTAGCTCTTTAAAAGGACTCCTGCCCCGGCCACTCATGGTCGGGTAATGTATGTTGCTGTTTGCTCCTGTCATGTTTGTTTGTTTGTGTTTGCTACTGTCATGTTTGTTCTCAGTCATGTTTCGGTCATGTTTCTGTTATTGAGAGTTTTTAGCTTCTGCCACGGTTTTTGTTTGTTACTTTGGATTTGTTTTGTTCTTTGGACTTTGTTTTGGATTTAGTTTTCTCTTTGTTTTAATATAATTTGTCAAGTACACCTTGCTCCTCCCTATTGCCTGCTTTTTGGGGTCCACCACCACCTCGCAAACGTGACATAACTTATATTAATGTTATAACTGTTTTTGCCATCTCCTCAAAACCTATGTAGTGATGATGATCTCCGCAACCAAAGAGTAACTACCATTGGCTTCATGTCACCCAAATAGGCTCTGCAAACTTTGAAGCCCAGCTGACCAGGCAATGGAAATTGGAGTTTTTCTGACATTAATTGGGTTGCTAAATATTGTGGAAACATCTAGATGATATAGCCAACGTTTTGATGTTTAATAGAACCCATGTGCAACCTCAAGGTTCAGAAAAAGCGGATGTTGAAGATAACATCAAGATATTACACTAGTATAGGACAGTGTTTTCCAAACCTTTAATCGAGCCAAAGTATATCTGTTAAATTATAACAATCACACAGTGCACCACCAAAAAAAAAAAATGTCACAAGGAATATGATCCCTGAGATCATGATTATCTTGATCAGCTTTTCAAAGCACCTTAGGACTATCGGCGTGAGAACTACTGGCTGATCCATCCGTCCGTTATCTGATCAGCGTATCCGCATGAGGGTTGCGCCTATGTTGGCCTATCCCAGCTGTCTTCAGACAGCAGGTGGGTTACACCCTGAACTGGTTGCCAGCCAATCGTAGGGCACATTCAGACAAACCACCATTCATGCTTACAATCAGGGACAATTTAGAGCGTTAAATCAACCTACCATGCATGTTTTTGGGAATATGGGAGGAAACCGGAGTACCCGGAGGAAACCCACGCAGGCACAAGGAGGACATTCAAACTCCACATAGGAAGGCCTGAGCCCATATTTGAACCCTGGATCTCTGCACTGTGAGGTGGATGTGTTAACCAGTAGAACACCATGCCTCCACCGCTGTGTGTGTGTGTGTGTGTGTGTGTGTGTGTGCGTGCGTGTGTGTGTGTGTGTGTGTGTGTGTGTATATACATATATATATATATATATATATATATATATATATATATATATATACAGATATAGAGGGAGAGAGAGAGTGTGTGCGCGGATGGTTGTTCATCTCTGTGTCCTGCAATTGGCTTGTGAGGATGAAGCGGAACAGAAAATGGATGAAGATATATGTGTGTGTGTGTAGCAGCCCTAACCCAGGTTTGGGATTTTTGGGGTTGATCAGCAAGTTTGAAAAGCACCCGA
Organism: Hippocampus guttulatus; assembly: GCF_054856545.1. Classification (NCBI taxonomy): domain Eukaryota; kingdom Metazoa; phylum Chordata; class Actinopteri; order Syngnathiformes; family Syngnathidae; genus Hippocampus; species Hippocampus guttulatus. Next base: position 6,783,217 of record NC_141266.1, on the reverse strand, counting down.
TCAAAAGATAAAGCAATATATCTAATTAGACAACTAGGATTTTTACTCGACAGTCAACTTCTGCCATAGTTAAAATGCATTGGGAAATCTGATATTTTAGATATTTTAACCCATCCCCAAAATCTTCAAAAACATGGATAAACAATAAAGTTAACATGAAATCTTCACGTTTACAACATCTTCTCTGACAATCAAAAACAAAATGCATGAATATTGCCAGTCTTACAGGTGGCCGGGGCTTTTGCTCAAACTATTGCCATCATGGTTCAACAGCTGTAAATAATTCCAAACACTTAGCAGCTTTCCCAATTAGTCTCGGTCTGCTCCTTTTTGGCTCACATTGAAAGCTGGCTGTGTTGTACAAGCAATGATTATTTTGTCCTACAATGTTTGTCCACTTTTACTTGGCATATACATGTATGTGCTGTATATGTGATGTAATAAGCACACTATAGATGTCCAGATTCACCCACTATCTTGGCGAATTATATTGACGATACCTAATCACATCGCAAGAATAGCTCAACTCACGTTTGGCATTGCCACAGTTCATCTTGTATTGTCATTTAAAAAAACTTTACTGTGTCCTTCAACAGCAACACTATTTCCATATTTCTTCAAAGAGCACGCCTGCCTGCTGGTTGCATCTGTGGTTGGGTGGATGTGCGTGGCCTGAAGTTTACATAACTTGCGTTGAGTGATGATTTTGAATTTGAGATATTGAAATGAAATGAATGACTCACATAATGTAGCTTGTTCTTTTCTTTCAATGAATAAAATAGTTTTCTGACTTTTTAACCGTTAAAAAAACAAACAAACAAACAAAAAAACATGAATGTTCTTACTTTGTAATTGAATGGTGGAAGTTCCGCCTCCCAGCGCAAAGGCTTTCCGCTCACGCGACACGAGACAAGGCTGAAAATAAATATAAAATATAGTAAAATAAAATAAAGCAGGCCACCTTTAACTTACGGTAGCGAAAGTTGTGAGCTCTCAGCAGTCTGCAATTGCAGCTTGCGGCCAGAACTGTTGCAATATTGCTTTTATTATTGTTATTATTATTATTATCAGTCAAAGTTTGTTTCGTGTACAATTCGCAGATGGCAATCTGGAGGGCCGAGAAAAGCATTTTAAAATGGTACACATGAGCTACGGTAATTAACAGGTTGCAAAAGTGCACCGCATGCCTCCGCATCAGGTCTCCCACCAAGGTAGGCAGTGATTTCCTTTTCACAAACTCATAAACTCTTGTGACTACTATTTTTCTGTTTTGTTCATCTTAGGGGCCGTTATGGCTTTTGCTCATCATAGCATGCGTGTGTAAGTGCGTGCATATGCACACATGCGCGTGAACGGGTTGATCGCGGGAGGTTGGTTGATCGAAAAATAGATCTTCGGTCCAGAAAGTTTGGGCACACCTGCCTAAAGAAAAGAATCCACTGAATTAACAGAACTTTGGGAACACGCGGAGCATTCCGCATTTTAGGCCCTCCATCCTCCAAGTCAGCAGATGACTCGGGTGAAGGTAGATCAGCCACGTATTCATGAGCTTGCAATGCTGTAGTGTTTTTTTGTGTGTATGATAAAGCTGGATTCTAACTGCCTGATTCTAATCAATGCCTAGATCCGATTTCATGTCTATTGACATGCATTTTCAAGTAAACACAATCCAACTCCGTATTTACATATAATGTACCCCTGAAACTCTGAAAACAAGTCTCAACACCAGGCAGTGACAACATAGAAGTAATTGTCCTCTTTTGGCTGAAATCGTCCTCTTTTGGCTTCTCCCATCAGGATGAATGGATGAATTTGAGCATTTTTCTGCCCTTTCAATCAAAGTCAACAAAGGTCTCTCTCTCTCTCTTTTTTTAAGAGCAGACAACCTATTTTATATTGGATCATGACCATAGCCTCTAATTGCAAAATAAATCAGCATCTCCATTTTCCTTCAGAATTTTGCACAGTTTGCCTATAAATTATTCCAGTTGTTCAATAGTAACCACATCACAACCACCTTTTTGCCATGTTTTGTAAAGCAAGACCATTTGATCTAGCTTTGCCTTGTATATCCTGTACCTGTTAGAAAACATTGCCTTGTTGATGTGGGTCACTTTAAAATGACAACATTCCGGGCCTGCCATGATAAAGTGGTGCACTTGTAAAACCGCTAGGAAGCAGAGTGAGAGGTATGTTTTCCTATGAATGTAGGGTGTGTGTGAGGAATTGAAGCAGTTGTAGTGAGGCAAAGTTGACGTATGGTTAGCCTTCTTTTCATTATTGTTACTCAGAGGGACGTCCCCTTCCCACTGTGATGATCAGCCCCCTTGCAGTTTGCTTAGTGGAGTGGTTCCATATGGAAGAATACATCAGTGTAGCATCTGGTATCAGAGAGTTGTTGTAACCAGTCTGAACCAGCAGCCATACAGTACTGGTATATTATATTGAACTGTATTATTGAATATGGCACCTGCATCCCATGGTGATGGTTACAAGCATTATTTAGTTTCCTGAAACCTTTTCTATTGTATTCTGACATATACTGATGTTATCGTTGTCCATTACAAAGCATCTAGCAACAAATTTGTGATTTTTTAAAATAAAGAGTCTGCTTGAGTGAGTTTCTGATTGGTAGCCGAGCTTCCAGAAAACTGAGTTGAAATTTGAGATTCCTTGGGAACATTTTGAGCAGATTACACAAACATATAATGGAGGACCTTCCTCTGTTTCTTCTACTAGTTCCACTTTCCTCACCTCATGCAGTCCTGGACCACAATTTCGTTTTGAAGGGGTTAATGGTCAGGCTTTTTTTTTGGTCCAGAGGCCCCTCCGTGAGCCGTCACCTTACTGTGGTGGAGGGGTTTGTGTGTCCCAATGATCTTAGGCGCTAAGTTGTCTGGGGGTTTATGCCCCTGGCAGGGTCACCCATGGCAAACAGGTCCTAGGTGAGGGACCAGACAAAGCACGGCTCAAAAGACCCCTTCTGATGAATTAAATATAGGAACCCGAAGAGGCAATGTGGGTCCCCCTTCCCATGGGCTGACCACCGATGGGAGGGGCCAACGGGGTCAGTTGCAAAGCGAGCTGGGCGGCGGTCAAAGGCGGGGACCTTGTCGGTCCAATTCTTGGCTACAGAAGCTCGCTCGATGTGGAATGCCACCTCTCTTGCAGGAAAGGAGCCCGAGGTAATGTGCAAGGTAGAGAAGTTCCGACTGGATATAGTCGGACTTGCCTACACACGCAATCTGGGCTCTGGCCCCAGTTTTCTCAAGAGTGGTTGGACTCTCTTCCACTCTGGAGTTGCCCACAGTGAGAGGCGTCGAGCAGGTGTGGGCATACTCATTGCCTTCCGGCTCAGTGCCTGTATTTTGGGGTTCACTCCAGTAGATGGGAAGGTGTCCCCTCTCTGCCTTCGGGGTGGTGGTGGGGGTGGGGGGGCTTTTGATTGATGTTTGTTCCTATTCACCAAACAGCAGCTCAGTGTGTCCACCCTTTTTGGAGTCTTTGGAGGGTGTGCTGAAGAGCGCTCCCGCTGGGGAATCCCTCGTTCTGCTGGGGGACTTCAATGCTCACGTGGGCAATGACAGTGAGACCCCGATCAGAACTCGAGTGCTGCATTGTTATTGGACTTCTGTGCTCGTTACGGATTGTCCATAACGAACACCATGTCCAAACATTCCGACTACAAAGCGATCACACTCCTCAGCCTCACTGGTAAGGTCTATTCAGGGTGCTGGAGAGGAGGGTCCGTCGGGAAGTCGAGTCTCAGATTCAGGAGGAGTAGTGTGGTTTTCGTCCCAGCTGAGCTATTCTGTTTACAAAATCAGGGGTTTGCGGGATTTTGGACTGCTGTTTTTTTCCCCCTGCTTCATGGGCCCCTACTGCACTGGTTGCACTGTCGACATTTACGCCACTGATGATAGTTTAAGTGAAGACTCGAAATCAACTCTAGGTTTTGAATATGAGTGTAAATTGTTGTTTATACTGTATGTGCCCTGAGATTGATTGGTGACTAGTCCAAGGGTACCCTGTTTCTAGGCCCCAGTATACCTGTGACCCCAGTGAGGATAAGCAGAGAATGGATGAATGGATGGATAAGTATTCCAAAACATGTCAATGGTCCACTTACATGCATTGGTCAAAATAATTTAATAACAGGTCTAACTGTGTTTAGGACATTGTCTGCATCTGGATCTTATTAACGACTCATGCTTTAACTACACACTGAACTGAAGCCTCACTGGATATGCTGACATCTTAGATAGGACCAAGTCTGGCATGACATCATACATAACAAAAGTACGAACAACACAGTTTTATGGAATTATCACGTGCTTTTTTTTTTGTTTGTTTTGTGTTGTTTTGGTCGAATTCCTAATTACACAAAATTTTGATTAATTTCAAGGCTTTCACTTAGTTCAGATATGTGATTAACAGTGAATATACAGCATATCTATCTATCTATCTATCTATCTATACAGTAATCCCTCGTTTATCGCGGTTAATGGGACCAAAACCACCCGCGATAAACGAAAGTCCGCGAAGTAGCGTCCAATTAACATAAACAGGTAAAAAAAAAAAAAAAAGTTAAAATCCGCAAACGGTCCGCGAGAAGCTGTAAAACAACAGCGAGTCACATAGAGCAACATATACAGTACTGTACTCCATGTATATGTTAAAAAAAAATATATATACTGTATATACAGTATTTTTTAATATATTTGAAAAAATCCGCTATGCACTGAACCCGCGATAAACGAACCGCGAAGTAGCGAGGGATCATGTATCTCTCTCTCTCTCTCTCTCTCTCTCTATATATATATATATATACATATATATATATATATATATATATATATACTGTATATATACAGTATACTGTATATAAATATATATATACGCATCCAACACCGCTGTAGCCTATCCCAGCTGACTTTGGGCAGAAGGCCCCTGAACTGGTTGCCAGTCAGTCGCAGGGCATATATAGAGACAGACAACCATCCACACCCACAACCACACCGTCACTGAGTGGGCACTGATCCCACGCTGCCCACACACAAGTCAGACGAGTGCACCACTACCCCATCAGTGACATGCCAGTCTGATGAGTTAAAGACCTCAGCCCCCGGGATGTAACGTCTGTATGCTAACTTCCAACCACTGGGGTTAAGAGTGGATTGACTGTGGTGTTGAAGTACAAGACTCATTCAGGCTGGATGATAAGTAGCATATTATGATCAATAACTCTTGAGATATGGCCACTATTCACATCTCTAATTGCTGGTTGATCTAAGAAGCTCTGAGCAGACAAGTTCTAGAACCTTTTTTCCCATGTAGATTAAACCACACAAGTTAAGGTTGCTCAGAGGTCATAGGCCAACTGCATAGACCAGCTAATGGTAGTAAATAGAGTCAGTCATGCCAAATGAGCGAATGGCAAGACCCAAGTCATTCTTCTCATTGGAATTTGAGGAATGGGCTCACTGCCTGAGCGCATTTGTTTGCGGAGCGGCAACATCTGAACTTTGACGTTTTAATGTAGTAAAAGTTTCACTACTCATTTCGATTTCAGTATTAGTGTTCACTGTTAAGCTGATTTCTTAGATGTGTGACACTATTTTTGTCTGTAGAAAACAGACACAATAAATAGACTGAGTCAAAATGTCAAAAGGCAGACAGTCTTTTATTAATGGCTTCAAATTGAGTGAGGCTTATGTGTACCTCATCCACAATCAAGACTTTATTGTCACCTGTGATGTCCTGATTGGCCCCCGAGAGAATGTGGATGCTGTCATAGTCTCACATTTAAATCACAAAATATAATCATTGTTCTCTGAGCTAAATGGCTTAAATTCTTACGACGACCACATCTGTCTAGACAGGTTCTCCTTTGTTTCACAGAGCTCTATCTACAATTAGGTGACAGAGAACAACATGAATCACAACAGTATGTGAGAACCAAGTTTCAAAGCTTGTGAATACAAGTATGACAAAACAAACGAGACAAAAGGAAAGCAATATGTCTCTGGCTTTATTAACAATGACAGAAGGCAGACCTTTCTGCATTGCTTTTGCACACACATACTGTATGCTAGCTAACAGTATAGCGTGGGTCTCCCTAAGGTTTAATTCTGAGTTCGACCATGTTCAAAATATATGTGTAAAGTCACACAAAATCCAGACGTTGAACCACTGGCATGAGGATGACCATTAGTTAATTTGTAAGATTTTAGCTGAGTAATAAGAATTTTCTCTCCCCAAACATGTTTTGATTTGCCTTTGGGATTGTGTGCGTGTGTATCATACCCATAGGTTCATTTTGTGATCGTACAGTATTGCATCGTGACGTTTGGATATTGTTCCAGTCGTACAGTACAAAAGCACCCACATGAAAAACAATCTGATCACAAATCTTTATTTCTCCAAGTACATATACCTGCTTTCATGATGGACATGATACCAGTCTCTTCCCTCTCTTTCCGGAATCAGCCGGCCCCTCCAGTCATGGCTCTTGTGCCACATTTGTCTTTTCTGAGTTTGGACATGCAAGCCTACATTTAGCTTATTTAATTTAAACTCTCTTTACTTCCTTGTTTGTGCAGTAGAGATGAAGACTCAAAGCAGGCCCCACCTCCTGATAGGCCTAGGTGGAAAGCAATGTGGAGCTTCTGGGGGTAAGTGTTTTATTGGGCTAATCGCCATGTCAAGATTTCATCGAGTTTTTTCTCTTTTCCCACAATGCAGCTGGAGTACCCCCAGACCTGCGCCCATGAGCACAGTCATCCTCTTCCATGATCTCTTATATCTAAGGCTTCATGGTTTGGACGGCTTAGGTGCTAGCAGAGGTAGGTGAACAAATAAAATACTGTATTCATCATAGAAAATGTAGACATCGACATTGCCCCTGTATTTCTGCTCCAGCAAAATGGCATCTGACAGGTGATGCATCTTTGTAGATGAGTATACTGTACATACTGTATGTAAGCAAACAATGAAAAAGAGAGTCTGAAAGTGAGGCTGTAGTCTTTGAGAAAAAAAATTCTCAGAAAACGTGCATGACACTAGGTAATTCTGCAGTTTGTGCACAAGCTTGCCGCAGCACTTCACAAGGACAAAAATATGTATTCCTGCTTGTGTGAATGTGTGTATATGTATGCCTGCACCTGCCACAACATGCAATAATAATGTGATGTATTAACATTTATGTGTTAAATGCATTTTGGTTATTAAATCTCTTTATTATTGATGACATTACAGTACAGTGGAGAGAAATTAAAAGAGTGTTTCTATTATGCAAACTTTATTTTGTTAACTGCAGACAACAGTTCACCATTGGAACGTCCTAATTTCTACATTAACAATACGATGCGAGACATCATGCTTCAGAACCCCTGCGTCCAAACATATTGAAGATGGCGCTGTAGTTGGCTGCCGTCTACAAGCTCTGCTTTTTTCGTTGTTGTTGTCTTTTTTTTTTTTTTTTGTCATATGGTGTTTGTTGTCCTTCGTGTGAATCCGTTGTGGACTGTTTTCAGCATTTTGGTCACAACGATCGTCGAAGGAAAATAATCTATGCTTGATGGTTGCACCTTCTCGGCTGCATGCGTGTACCAGCACTGATTTTGATGGGGGGAATGTTAGCAATATTTGACTGGTGCCGCTTTATTTATTTATTTTGTGCACCTGTAATGGGTACTATTTTTCCACAGCCCTGTTTTGTTCAACGAAGATGTCGGACAGTCTGCGGTGGAGCAGCGGCTGGATGCATGGCTGGTGGAGCTGAGGCCACGAGAGAGGAGCGTCAGCGCGGATTGTGTATTTAAAAGTGAGTGTCGGCACTTGGGATTGAAGCGGATCGCGAATGGGACAAAAGAAGGAGAAAAAAAATCTCTTTTTTTGTCAATGGACGCTACAGCTTATTGTTTACTTTCAAATTTAGCTTGCAGTAAATTTTGAGCATGATGTCTCGGGTCCACTGGTGAAAGGAGACTTCGATCTCCTCTTTCATCTCTAACTGCTTCAAACAACAAGGCGAACGCAGGAATAGTTCTTACAATTATATGACTTACTGTCCATGTTTTATGCTAGGACTTCTGTTCCATTATTTTTGGTAGTGTAAGCCAACTGCAGCTGCTCTGAAAGCTCTATATAAATAAAGATGTATTGTATTGTAAAAAAACTCATTCTTTATATCCTCATACACAACAATAGAGTCATAACTGATGCTTTGGAAATTGACTCCTGTTTAATTCTTCTTTGTTGCGAATGACAAGAATTATTTCACTATAAACCGCAATGACACTCAACAACAAGTATTTTTACAACCTGTAAGCATCAGTGACCAAATCTAAAAGATTGGTTGATTCGCTGTTGACCTGATTAGCAGCTGGTGGACGTGTCTGTGAGAGGCAGCCAAGCCTTTTCAACTCAGCAAGGTGCCTGCGAGAAAGAGTAATGAGCTTTAAGCTACAACGCTATGCCTCTTCCTGCCTCTGCTTTGCCACCTTTCAAGTCCAAGCTTATTTTGAAGAGGACGCTCAAACCTATAAATCCTCACTCCTATATTTTTTGGGTTCAGACTCTGAGAGGGCCTATTTAACATTAAGTGCCTCATGGGAATTTTTCACTTTTGCTATGTTTTAGGAAGAAAATCAAGTTCCCCCCCCCCCCCCCCCCCCCTGAATCCTGTCAGAGCTCAAGAAGCCAATGTGAGAAACGGGGACATAAAACCAGTCATGTGACTTGTATTTAACGTTTCGTTCCTACCTTTCCTCATTCTGCCCACATGGGTGCCATAACTACAAGGATGTGTGGCAGGGTGTTTACCCATGTGTTTTATGCATATGCGTGTGAGATTGTATATATAACACGACTTGCTAAAATCATAAACAGAGCGCTGCCCTCTTGCACGCCAAATGGATTCCACGGAGCCAGTAGTACAATTGGGTTCAGTTAAATTTGTCACTCCAAATTGCCCTAAAAACAATTAAGTCATAGGGGCCATTAACTATGTATAACCATCATAAAACATGTTCCTGCGCTAGCGAAAGAAAACGAGGTAAAACTGTGGTCAGAGGAAATGAGGTAATAAGGATTGCACAGCTAGTCAACCTGTCTTGCTGCTGCGCTGCCTCACTGACCTGAGGGGAGCCAGATGAACGTTTTCTGGGAGGGAAAGGGAAGAAAAGGCTGGCCCAGAGGGATTGAGGGGGGCTGCGGGTTAGTTGGTGAGGGGAGGCTAGCAGGGGGATTTGAGCAAAGCATGCTCCCTAATCTTGCAGTCAGCCAAGCGATCTCATGATGTAGGGGGCTGAGCCACCGTAGTGAAAGCAATCTAATGGCCAATGAGTAATCAACACTATTGCTTGTCTCGATTAATTTCCCCCGCGGCCTAAGCTTTTGAAGCATGCAGGCAAATTCTCTGTAGCTTCAGAATGGAGAGGAGAGGGAGATATGAAAAGATTCACAATTCATATACCGGTACACACACACAAAAACCAGATGTAAAAATATGCAACTGATTTATTTTTGGATGCAGCAACAACTTCCTCTCCTCAAAGTAACATTAGTTTGGGAGAGTCGAATTGTCGAATTTCAACGCTGTCACATGGTTGATTTATTCTTACAAAGCAGAATGTTTTGCATACCCAGAGCCCCTCTGTTCACTTTCTTAGGAATTACATCGTAACCTATGTGACTCTAATGAAGGGATCAACAAAAGGATATCAGAGCATGAAATTCTTCCGCAGGCAAAAGCATCTAATGCGGCCACCTCAGGTTTTAAAAGTACTCTTCAACTTTTTTTTAGGCTCCGGATCTTGATTTTTCAGCTGTCCTGGCATGGTGTGCCTTGCGTGGCATAAGGGAGCACAGCTGAAATAAAGAAATATAAGAAGTCATGAGAGGGAAGGGCTTGTTTGATTAGATTTATGGAACATGTTGAACAGCATTTCTTCTTCTGGAAGGGTCGGCGGTTTGGCAGCAGAGGACAAACATGTCGCATCCCTGCCCGGTTCATCATGATGGTTGGGTCCACCTCTCAGGACAGAGAATGTGCCAAGATGGAGGGGAAGCAGGTGCACCCTCATTCGGAAAACAACATCACGTGGGGAAACATTATTGATGAAACCATGTGTGTTTTAATCACTTATTGGCTACACAGCTCAGACTCGTGACAGCTTTCGGGAAAACACAACTCTAAAGTGACAGAAGAAGTTAAAGATATTCTGTCAGACAGTTCCAGTCATATCTTTTTCAAAACTTGCCACCAAGTTGACATACTCGGTATGTAAAGTTATGAGCACAACTGAAAGTTGAGCTAAGGATTAACTCATTAAGTGTTTTGCTTTTGTTTTGTTACCTTCCCAGTAAAGACTACCAGTGATGGCAAGGGGAAAATATGATGGCAACCATAATACTAGAAACTCAATCACGATACAAAATAAAAAAATAATTTAGCCAAATACAGTTATATACTCTGCCTTTATGTGTTGCTGCGATCAACGAATACAGATTTTAAAAAGCGTTGTTAAATGATGCTTAAACATTCTTGAAGTTAAGGTCATCGTAACATCCATTTGTCATTATATTTAATAAAATGGGACTTGTGGTTAGAGGGTCTCATTCACTGCGATTGGTTTTAAATCCCTTCTTCCTTTAAAATCCGTAATTTTTTCAGTGTATATTTTCAATCTTTCAATCATGACTGCATTCATTGTCACAATACCTGAAGTTTCACAAAGGTTTTTCCATTATAGATTTAGTGTAGCAATGGGGGCTATTTTAGTAAACATCCCAAACTAAGATAATTAACTTTCACTTCAAAGACTGATTTGGATAGATTGCTTTTCACACTCTATAGTTTTTATTAGGTGCGCTTTGTTAATGTGCAGGTCGTGTTTTAATTAGAAGAGACATGAAGGTTTTAGAACGGGATAACAGGTTTCAAAGTAGATCGTCTCACTGAAGTCAATGACATGTTCCACCTTTCACGGGGGAGAAATAGTGGTGAAAGCAGAAGCCAGCTAACCTCCGTCAAAACTGCCATCCATCACTCGACATTTCAACCAAGGCCACAATGAAAGACAGCCAATTACTTGGGCCAGTGGATGAAATAAATACGTCCTCACATTAGGGCCCATTATCAGGCCTCTCGCTCCCATTTCTCCCTCTGGTCTGCAGAGGAGCTGAACTCTGGCTTGGCACTGGACCATATTATGTCTGCCTGAGATCTACCAAACTATGGTCCCTTGTTGAGAGGTATCCATTCACATGACCAGCATAGAGCACTATTGACCCACTGGGCGAAATACCTCAAGCACTCACAACAGCAAGGCCAAAAATATAAACATGTAGTGTTGTCTGCCGCAATGGTCTGAGGTGAATTATTTACTCACTTTTACTCAGCCCTTCATGGAAATCAGCCAAAATGCTAGACGAGTCCTGTGGCTAATACCGTTCGAGGAAAAATGGAAATGCTTCTTGAGGTGCCTTTATCTTCTCCTCGCATGGTTTGTGGAAAGGCATTTCATCAACCAGCTAACCATCAATGCTGCTTAACTCCTTTTCTGTCCCATAGATCTGTTTTACTTGATTCCAGGTGTTCGAAGTTTACAGTCCTCTATTTAATTTTCTGCAGAACAATAAACTCCAAGGGGCTCAAGTAAAGGTGGACATGCAGAGAAAGGGGCCGAGAGTGAGGGAGGGGTGAGTGGTAGATGGCAAAGGGGGTGAGGGAGAGGGGCTGTGTTTATTAGACAGCAAATAGCCAGGCAGTGAGTTTATGATGTGGAAGGTCATTGTTGGTTAATAAGTGGCCACATGAGTGCAGGCAGGTGCTGTGTTAACACCTCCTCTTAACTCGTCTTTCTAGGAGAAGCCATTCATCAGCCCAGTGTTCATGAAGGCTATATAATTAATAGGGAGAGAAAGCCCCCTCAGTTTATCAATACAGGCCTGTTTGAAGGGCAGGCATAAGATGGGACAGCAGGGTTTCAAAAAGGGGCTCTCAGGGGAGTGGGAGCTACTATATAGACTATAGGCAGGTCACCGGGCGAGGGACTGGGAACCCTTCACTTCCAAGCTTTGTTCAGGTGTGTGAGGCCACTGCCTCTGAATGTTTGCTCATGTGTTTGCACAAATAGGCAGCAGCTAACACATTGGGAGCTTATGGCACAAAAGGCTTTATGGATTGTGAAGGTTTGTATGTCTTGAAAACATCTTTGGTGATGTACATATTGTTTCCATGAAGCAGAACGGCAGTTCAAAGAATTGAACCTTTTTTTTTTGTTGTTGTTGCGAGAGTAGCCTAAATGATTTATATATTTATTTATTTTTGGTGGCTCCATTCTCTATTCCTCACCTACACCTTATCTCCACAAATGGAGTGTTGACTTTCTGTTCTTCAAAGGAGGGATGCTGTCAGGCTGTTGCTAATGGGGATCAGGAAAGGCTACTGTTCTGGGACTTGTCAAGTCATATCCAACCTGCCATCCTGCTCTCAAGTGTGGGAGCTATTTAACCTCACTTTCTCCCTCTTTCCTCCTTTTACTCTTTACTCTCATGCATCATGGTTTTTTCCTCAACACATGCCATCACCTGTCATCTGATTCTGAAGACAATGTGAGTTTCATTAAATTGCACTGATTGTGATCAGAGGCTTGCATTTCTGTAAAATGATGCCGCTTCACATAATATTGATGAGATGAGGAAAATATGTGAATTAAGATGAAGTTGAACACGTTCTTTGGAAAGAAAATATTATTACAAATAGCTCAATTTTACAGTACAGTTGCAACATCTTTCCAGATTGGGGAAGAATAATAACTAACTGATGTCCACAAAAATGTATACAGACACACACCCGAACTCACACTCACACACACACACACACACTGTACCGTATAGCTAAACAGTAAAATAGGATTAATTTCTTTGAAAGACAAAGCATAATATGGACATCTATATATCTATACATCTATATGCTATAGTTTTTATATTTATTTGGAAATGTTAGGCTGAGAAGACTTCAGGAATCCCCCCTGATTGTCTGTCATTCCCGTGGCGTTCCTTCTTCGCATCCTTTGTTCCCACCAACCACCATTATAATCATGGGCAGTATCATTTGGCACACTCATTATTATGGTACTATCACCCACTGCTATCCCGGAGCCAAGGTTATGGACATTCTGCCTGGTCTTCTTGACTCTCTTCCACCACCTAAATCCCAGCTCATTGTCCACGTGAGGACACACAAGACGGCGCATCGACAGTCAGAGCTGACGAAGAAAGACTTTCATACCCTCTTTGCCTTGCTGAGAACTTGGCAGGCTGTCAGTTTAGATCAGCGGCATTTTACCGACATTATCCCGTGGTATCAAGCGCCTCAGTTGCCTTTTAAGTCTGAATACATGGCTCTTACGTACTTGTGGTAATCTCGATTTTGATCTTATTGACAATTTTAACCTATATGGAATCGTCGTTCTTTTTACCAGTCAGATGGTGTTCATCCAAACTTTCTGAGCAGCTCGATACTAGCTGCCAACATCCACCATGGAGGCATCATTTCCACTCCCAGCTGACTCTTGTTTACAAATTACTCAACCCGTGTACCTGCTTCTACTTCTCCCCCTAACCACTGCATTAATAATTTCACTACACCTACAGGCCATTACGAGCACTATCACATTCATTCCGAACCGCTCGATCCTCACTAGGGTCGCGGGGGGGGGGGGGGGTGCTGGAGCCTATCCCAGCCGTCTTCAGGCAGTAGGCGGGGGACATCCTGAGTCGGTTGCCAGCCAATCGCAGGGCAGCACTATCACATACAAAACAGTTTTCGCAGTGACTTGTACACATAAGCATTTCCCATTTCTGCAACCACACACGTCACACACTGCACACGTCCAGCACAAACATTAATCAGGCCCTGCTGAATATGCGCTCTCTTTTAAACAAAACTTTTATTATCAATGACCTGATTTTTAAATTACAATCTAGAAGGCATTCCAATATCAGCTACATGGGTTGGCACAGATGCTCCAGTTGCTAACACCGAGGCTTGTCCAACAAACCTTTTATTATCTACCAGGGATGGTAAATGAGGAGGTGGGACTGCATACATTTTTAAAACTTCTCTTCTCATTTTTAACAGGTATTTATTGATCTGTTGTACTTCATGCCTTTGTTTTTCGCAGTCCTCCCATTCTCTGTATCATCTATAACAGAATTTTAATAACTGGTGATTTTAATTTGCACATGGACGACATCTCGGACCCACTGTCCAGAATTTTTAACCTTTTTAAACTGTTTGGATTTTAAACGGCATGTCTCACAGCCGACTCACAGCAGAGGACACACCCTGGACCTGATCGTAACTTACGGCCTGTCCATTGGTGTGTCCTCTCTTGTTGACATGGCTGTGACAGACCACTACTGTGTATATTTTAACATCACCAGTTTTAATCATCAGGTGACCACATTGAGAACAGCGAGGAAATGCTACCTAACTTCTGAAGTGGCTGCAAATTTGATCAAGATCTTAAAGAGCACTCCTGTTGACATTTTACCTGCACCCTGTGATGTTATTGTTGATCATTTTAACAGGAATTTTAAATCAACACTAGATTCAGTGGCTTCACTGTCAAATAAAACTATAAAAAAATCAAGACTGTGCCCCCGCGGAGAAATTATGTCATTAAGAGGTCAAAAAGACAATGCAGGAGTCACAGTGGCTCCCAGTGTGTTTTCGGATTGGTTTTGTTAAAGTGCTCTTATTAGTTTTTAAATGTCTTAACGGTCTTGGGCCATCTTATTTATCTGACCTGCTTTTATCATATCAGCCATGGCGGATCCTGAGGTCCTTTGGCACACGGTCAGGCTGCATTCAGCCATTTTCGTCCCCAGGAATGGAATGGAATGGCCTGCCAGATGACATCAGGTCTGCAGAGACTATTGATGTTTTTAAGAGGCGGCTTAAGGCACATATTTTGAGCTTGGCTTTTGAAAAACTTATTTATGGATTTATTTTAATTTGATTTATTGACCTTTTACTTTTTTTTTGTGGCGGCTGTCACTCAGTGTGGATTAGCTCCCCTTGTGTGCTTCTTTTCCTCATCTGCTTTCTCTGTGCCCTGCCATGTCTTTTTTTTATTAATATTAGGGTCATGAGGGTATGTGTGCATGTTTTGTATGTTTCTGTTTTATTGTGTGTGTGTGTGCGCGAACATAGGCATGCTTGTGTGTTTATATAATCTGTTTATGTTGGGGGGGTGGGGTCCTCTTTTTATGTTGTAATTTTGAAGTTTTAATTGCACAGCGCTTTGAGTTGCATTTTTATGTGAGAAAAGTGCAACATAAATAAAGTTTGGTTGACTAATTGATTGATTGAATGTGAAATGAGTCATAAAAAAATGGAGTCCGAAAAACAAATAAACTACTTTGTCAATGATAAATGAAAAAAATACTGCCTATTTGTACACTGGGAAGAAAAAGGTGTGTTAAATTTACAGAATTTTATTTCATCAAGTGGTTGCACAAAATAAAAGCCTCTGGATCAAATACATTTTCAAGTAGATTAGTAGTCTACGTATAAAATGTATCTGAATCCTGATCATCTTATTTTGTGCAACATGTTGACAAAATGAAATTGAGGAAATGAAATACCGTGTTTTTCAGTGTCTGTGGCTTTTCAGACTAGATTTTTCAGACAGAATTTGCTGATGCCAGAAGATTTTGATTTCTAGGGTGGCACCAGAAATGTGTGTGTGTGTGTGGGGGGGGGGGGTTACAATGCACACAGCTCAAATCAGAATTCTAGCTGACAAAATCATTCATTCATTTACATCATTACCTTTTTTTTTTTGCTCGCTTCATCTTTCTTCAAATATATGCTCCCTGGTTCACTGTGAACGAAGTAACAAGTCTATTTATAGTAACAAGTATGGCATAAAAGTTGTCATTGTCAAAGTCTGTAATTAAATGTAGTGGCAAAGCAAAACCAACTCAAGGGTATATATATATATATATATATATATATACACACACACACAGGTATGTATGCATGCAAGTGCTCAATTACACTGCTGTGCAGTATGTAGCTATGTCATGAGCATGGCTTGGACCAGGGGGGTGTGGGGGGGGGGCAGAGCCTTACAATGGTCAACTGACAAGAACCATTCCTTTATTCAGCAATTAACCCCATCTGGGTAAATAATATGGTGTTGTGCAGCGGAGCCGTCACAGTTGTATGCTGAGCCCCGAACCAGAGAGCACCTCAAACGGCAGCCGCCGCTCAAACATTGCTGCAGAAACCGCTTTTCACAAAGTATATAATGCAACCTATTGTATTTCACTGTACAGTTTTGCAGATACAGGAGATACTCTCGAAAGACACAGAGATGGAGAACGAGAGGTAGGGACCAAGAGGGGATACGAGGAAAAGCACCAGCGATATCACAGATAACAAGTCTGAATGCACTTATCTGCCTGGAAACATGATCTTATTGTTTTTAAATTCAGGGGGCTCAGGCAATTATAAACAGAGAGTAGGGGACACTGTGGTGAGGTGTATGTTGGGGAGGGAAGAAAGTGGCGATGGGTTATCTCGCAGCATGGCTGTATTGTGTATCGGCTCATCTCCTGTTATCGTTACTCAATTTCCCGTTTCACACACGCAACAGTCCATTCAGGCAACTGATGAGTGACTGGACTTCCTCCAAAAAGAGTGCAGGTAATTAATGTCGATCAGGGCTGCTGCTCTCTAGGTTTACGGTGCGGAGGAAGTGAAGCTGATACATTGGATGTGAGAAATGGCAAGCAGAGGTAAGATGACGATGAGGAGAGCCTGGCAACTGATCTTTCCAATGAGATTGGGGGCCCATTAGGGCCCCCATTAGTTCCTCTACTTGGTGCCCTATTAACGCTTCTCATTGTCTTGGGGAATCTGAACTGGTAAGAATGAGCCTCATGTGAGCAAGGCATGACACAGGAGCGCAAGCACATATGCCACACCACTAATAGAAAAAAGGTTCATGTGACCTGCATCTACTGTGTTGTCATTATTATTACTGCATCACATCTTTCATCAACTAACTGGCGAGTTGAAGAGTATAGGAGCCAGCACAGGAAATGTATTGCAAGAATTATGTCTGTGTTCAAGTTCTGGTCCTTTAACTTTCGCTGTGCATTGCGAAATATTATTACAGTATTCATGTACTTTATTACAAGTCAGCTCTATTTTATGAATGTCTGGAGATTCACAGAAATATTAGATCAGGATGTGTCTGGTTTTCTTTTTCTTTATTTTTTGTATTTCTGTCATCCAAAAGAAGGCTAGTTGTTAGTTTTTGTATTATTATTATTAAGTTAGTTATTTTGTTTTGAAGAGGAGGCTTTTCACGATCATCTGAACTATTCAAACCACAATTTAATGTGTGGTTTTGACTTGGCGTAATATTTTAGAGTGCATGCTCATCCAATGATTTCTATGGTATTATCCATCCTCAACTTTCTCTCAACTCAACTTTATTTGTTAATCAGGCATGCACATACAAAAGCTGATGACAGTTAAAACAGTGAATTAATAACATTAAAAATAGTAAACACCATGAAACTCAAAAACAATGTTGAGTCTCATTCTGATTCAAAAGTCATAGAATAAAAATGTGTTTGGTTCAGCATCTGAAACCGGATGTCTTGAATCAATACCATTTGACTTTTTCAAAACTATTAAGAAATCTGTGCTGAGTTAAAGCAAATAATCAACTGCTCACTTCAGTCAGGCAAGTTTCCTGCATCCCAAAAAGTACCTGCCATTAAGCCACTAATAAAAAAAGAAAACACTGGACGCTTCCACTTTAGCAAATCATGAAGCACCTCAAACATTCACTTCTAAACCAAGATTGTCGAGAAAGTGTTAATCAACAACTCTTTAAACTTAATCAGTTTTCCGACCTCACAGTACGGATACAGCGTTTATTAAAGTCATTAAATTACATAAAATTGAACACTAATGCAGGGAAGGTGTCACCTTTAGTCTCCTTGATCTCAGTGTAGCATTTGATACAGTTGATTATACTATACTGTACTGTTGAACAGGCTAGAAACTTGGATAGGGTTAAATGAAACAGTCCTAAAATGTTGCAGGTGGTACTTGGAGGAAAGGAGTTATTTTGTAACTTTTGGATGTTTCAAATCTGATCAATTGACCAGGATGCGGGGTGCTTCAAGGCTCACTCCTTGGACCCCTTTTATTCAGTCTGTATCTGTTACCCTTGAGTCAAATTCTTCAGAACTGCAACGTTGGCTATCATGGCGATACAGATGACATGTAGCTATTTTTATCAATTTCCTCAAATGACAGCAGTTGAATTAATTTTAATTTAATTTAGTTGTAATAAAATTAACAAGTGGATAAACCAAAAATCCCTCCAGTTTAGCCAAAACAAGACAGGTAAGAGATGAGAGGGCTGCTGTTCTTAAATGGTTGGAGTCACTGTTGTTAAAAACCAAAGACTAAGTCCAAAATCTAGGGGTGCCGATCGGGTTGGACCTGACTTTTAGCAGTCATAGCCTTTTACCGTATGAAACAACTTCTAGACTGTAGGGTTGGATGCTCCAAGCAGAACTGAAGAAACTAGCTTTTATCTCTGGTGGACTTGATTGTCGCAGATCATGTTCTAACCAGAACAAAGAGATCAGAACACATTATTCCACTCCTAAAGACTTACACTGGCTGCCAATCAGCTGTAGAATAGATTTCCCACCACATATAAATGCTTTTAAATCCAGAAAAACTATGCCCCCCCCCATTCATTTGATTAAAATCTCTTATCATTTCTAAAATCCATTTCTCTCTCCAGCCTTTTAGTAATTTCAGAAAGCTCCATTTAATTTATTTCCTTTGCTTTTAAATGTCTTTGAATTGTTTGGTTGCACTTGCAAATGGATTCAATATATGTTCTTGTCGTAATTTTTATGAAGATACTTTTGTTCTTTCTGCGTTGCGGATGTCCTCAGTTTTTCTGTTTGAGAATGCTTTTAGATGGTTTGATATGTGCTACATAAATACAGTAAAGTTGCTGTGCCTTGAAAGACGAGTTTTAATATGGACAGAGAGGGGGCTCGAAGTAATTCCAAAAGGAGGGACCGGCAACAGAAAAGGCCTGATCCCCTCTGAGCATCCACTTAGTCCATGGTACCTCCAGTAGCATCTGGTCCGCTGATCTGAGGCACCGGTGGTGGCAGGTGCGTCGTGGGTGAAGGCGCTCAGAGAGGTAAGATGGGGTGAGACCATTTTAAAGATTTGAAAACAAATAACAGAATCTTTCAATGAACTCTAAACTGTACAGGGATCAAGTGATGTCGTGTGCTGCCTCCTGTGAAGACCAGTTAGGAGGCGAGTCGCAGCACTATGGACCAACTGGAGATGCTTAAGGGGGGACTGGCTGACTGATTCTATACCGTACAATCTACAGCAGGGGTGTCAAATTCATTTTTGTCGTGGTCCACATTACAATTACCGTTTCCCTTGGAGAGCTGTACTGACTGAAACTGTATAAAGTCAAGAATAACGTTTTATTCATTTATTGTTGAAGTAACTTTAATGTGGAGTTTGGTAACAAGAAAACGCTTACAATATGTCATTGATTTATTACATGTGAAAATTTGAAATTTTGGTAGAGATTTTAGCAGGCATCATGGAAGTTGTCATCTTTGATTTGTTTTTGCAGGCCACTTAAAATGATGTGGTGGGCCACATCTGGCCCCTGGACCTTGCGTTTGACACCTTTGATCGACAGTATATGTGCCCAGCGACTAGCTGGCAACCAGTCCAGGATGTGCAGTATCCCACATCTAATACGGATAAGCAACATAGAAAAAGGATGCATGGGTGAAAAAAAGTACTTGTCTAATACAATTACCCATTTATTTCCATTTCTTGATGCATTTTCGTTTTCATAGTAACCTTCATGTCATTTATTGAAACTCATGTGAATGGCTGCTTCTTAACTTATTCCAAGAAGTTAGGTGGTGTTGAAGAGCAGGCAAATTGTTTAAAATTACAATTTTTTTGGCAAAGGATGGCTGGATCGCACTGCCAAAACGTCTCTTGCCAAGTTTGCACACCCACTTTCAGATACAGTATAACCAGACCCTCTATACAATAAATGACTTAATTATTACAATTAAGCCATTAGATCCAATAAAAATCCCGTGTGGTATATGTGAACAGCCAGAAAATCACAATGGAATTCATTCATTCATTCATCTTCCGCTTATCCTCGCAAGGGTCGCGGGGGATGCTGGAGCCTATCCCAGCTGTCTTCGGGCAGTAGGCGGGGACACCCCGAACCGGTTGCCAGCCAATCGCAGGGTACACAGAGACGAACTCCACGCTCACACTCACACCTAGGGACAATTTTGAGTGTTCAATCAGCCTGCCATGCATGTTTTAGGAATGTGGGAGGAAACCGGAGTACACAGAGAAAACCCACACAGGCCCGGGAAGCAAATGCAAACTACACACAGGGAGGCCGGAGCTGGAATTGAATGGTACCTCTGCACTGTGAGGTCGATGCACTAACCACCGGACCACCGGGCCGCCCACAATGGAATTGTCAGTGTTCAACATATTAACACAACTGAGTTACACAAAGTTACATTTTACCTTTGGTCTTTCGTTCTGGTCTTCCATGATCAAAATTGGAATAAATGTATCATAGTTTCCTGTCTATACCTGTATACTGCATACGTTGGCATGTAAGATGCAGATAGTAATGATTAATAGAGAATGACAGCATTATACTTACAGTATGTGTTCTCTCGCCTCTGCTAAATAAGAGGTGCAATATACTGTACACTAACACCTTTAAATTTTATGTCGTGCAGTTTTACACCAGTGTAAATTACAGCCACAAAAAAAAAAAAACAATTACAAAAAAAACAGACCAAAGACAACCGGTCACTGTGCCATAAAAGCACAATCAGGGCCCAATTTTCATGCCCAGTACAAGTTGGGCGAAACGTGCTATCTAACTGTGCGCATGGGTGGTATTTCCTTTATTGGGGGGGGGGGGGTATTTTTGTGGATGAGCGTAAGTAGAAATGAGTGTTTGCACCATTGTGGGAGTGAACTTGATTCCCGGATAATTGAAGCGGCTGCTCTCATGCCCTTTAAATTCCATGCAGATGAGATGACTCGCTTGCTGGAGTCCATGCAAGAGATCGACATGCCAAATTTGTTTATAAGGAACTGGAAGATCGGCCCAACTTTGGATGATGTAAAGTTGGCTGCTGTAAAGTGGACACTCGGTGACCACCTTACAACCCCCATCGTGCGTCTCTCTAACAGTGTCACTCAAAACCTGAAGATTGTTAACTTTGTATCAGATTGTGTTCGATGAATGTGCATGTGCAGGTGTACCCGCTCAAGTGTCCAGCAAATAAATTTTGAAACACGTCAAGAAAGAATTTATTAAAATCCACAATTTTCACTTGGTCAATAATTTATTTACTTTAGCACCGCCCAAAGTGAGTTGAGTATGCCGCACCGTGCTGTCACTTGACACCAGAAATAGGGTATATAATTTAAACTCAGCTGCGAACACAAAACAGAGGAAGCGGGGCGGTATTATGTTAAACACAGAGGGGGAAGCCAAACAGATTAAAACAATAACACTGCTTTCAGACATGTGGGAGTAAATAGCCGATTAAGGTTCTTGTGTTGCTCCCTCGGGTTCATTGTATTCTTTTGGCCAAAGTCTAGTGTTGTGGCATGCAATTAAACCACAACGTTCTCAAATTGAGAATTATGTAAACATACATACATGCATTTTGAAGCACCTTTGAGTCTATGCATATTTTACCAAGTGCAAAAGCACAACAGCTCCCTTGAGTATTGATACAATACATTCTAGATGATGTCAGCACTTTTGAAGTTCCCTGGATATGGTTCTCATCCAACGTTAGGCTCCTGAAGGTACTGACACTGCAAGGGTAGAACAAACATTGTCAAAAAAAAATGTATAAGACATGCATCCTTTTATCTGTTCTCGTCATCCTGTGGTTTGTTATCAAATCAGCTCAATCTTTGGACACACAGCCATACTCGGTGGACCCAGACCACATGGCCAATAGAGCACCCAACGGACTGTGTCATTTCAGCCTGCTGAATCAAAAACAAACACAAGGGCTTGTTCGCTTTATTTATTTATTTATTTATTTTTTAGGGGGGGTGGGCAGGATTAAGTGAGTGGACTTCCCACTCTCGTTTATTTTTGCTTTGTTTGCTTGGCTTGATTTACTCTCACATGTCACTCCCCGTAAGCATACGTGTACTTGAGAAACTCCAACAATTGCATTAAATAACCAGACTTTTAAAACACATTCAAACATCTTCATCTGGTTCTTGTTTGCAAAACATAAAGTTGCATTAACACCACAGACTATTCTCAATTCTTCTTCCACATACAGCACACTCTTTTATTTGAGTGAGTGCCATGTCGAAA
Source organism: Hippocampus guttulatus (assembly GCF_054856545.1). NCBI lineage: Eukaryota > Metazoa > Chordata > Actinopteri > Syngnathiformes > Syngnathidae > Hippocampus > Hippocampus guttulatus. Next base: position 6,760,709 of record NC_141266.1, on the reverse strand, counting down.
ACATTTAACGGATGCATGGCAGATGATGGGCTGAAAGCATATTTTTAAATGTGAAATCAAACAGTGTGGGTAAATTAGCCTGTACCTTTGATATTGTTGCCGCACCCAAGGAGCAATGGGCAATTCTTTGTGTTCTTGATTGTCACCTTAACCACAACACTGAAAGCACAAAAAAAAATAAATAAATAAATAAAACATACATTTTAATGGGTGTCAGTTACGCGTGGATTTTCACTCTTCAAAGGCTGGCCCACTCCTTATCGGATCCCATGTGGTCCACTGTGTAACTTTAATTTGTCATATCACCATTCACAACTGGATGGCAGACATGGTTAAGTTGCACTGGGTTTTTTGCTGCCCGATATAGAGTAAAGGGGGTTGAGCATGACAGCATCACCCAACAAGACAACAGGCCCAATTACAGAGCAGCCTGCAGATGATCCTGCACTTTAATGAAAGTCCAGTTTCCCCTGCCCCAGGTAAGTGCTCAATGTGATTGTATCTGTGAAACAATTACACTGTCACAATCAAAGGAAGCTGACTTTAAATGGTCTGTCGAGGCCCTCGGTGGGCTTAATAATCACTCATGTCTTTCCTGCTGTGTCACAGAGGTGCTGAATCCTCTCTTTGTTCTGCACATCACCTGCCTCTCAATAGGCTCCTTGGTGTTACACCTCAGGCACTTCGACGGGCCATGCTTTCAAGGGGTGTGGAGAGGTGGTATAGTGAGCCCTGAGGGCATGCAAACTTTGAGATGCCAAACATCACTTTCCATTCACCTTCCTTTTTGATGGTTTGTTGTTGTTGGTGTTGTTGTTTTTAATATGCATAATGTCCTTCCTATTTATGGGAGTTCCTGCACAACCTTGTTGGGACATCAAGCGTAGTCACTTACTTTTAAATCATGTGCAGTTTTCCCATTCCCTTCCCTTTCATGGGGTTAAAACTTGTTTCATGTTCAACATCAATTAAAGGCATAAGGGTAATTAGAGGGGACACAGGGAAAAGAGGGTATCCTGCAGTTTCTCTTCCACGGTTTAATGATTCGCCAGCAGCCCCGACATGTGGCATGTCTGGAATGTTTGTCCCTCCATTCAGAGCATGAGAGTTATTGTGTCAGGAGAGGGAGGTAAGGCATCCATGCAGCTATCTCCGCGCACACAAGAAAGTGCTCCCACAAATAAACATGCAAGAACATTCCAGGTTGATTTAGCGTTTGGGGCTCAATGCCCACTGGTTATTGCAAATGAAGGTAGTTGGAAATAATCCAATCATTGCCATTCCTGATCGCAGCTGTTTTTAATTCCTCCCACAGACCATAGAGAAACACAGTGTCATAGATTTAAAGTCGAACATTGATTATCCACAGCATTTACCCTCAGTTTGAAAGCACCACCAACTCTCTCACTCCTCACTCACCGGGATGCAATATTCTTTTTTTTTTTATTTAAACCTTAGCACTCTTCCTGCAGTTCCTGGTGGAACAGAGCACGGTGGGCGTTTGCCAGAAACTGGCAAGGAATGAGAGAAATGGTTAAGGAACAAAGCTGAGGATGTGGTGGGCACGGGGGTACGCGGGGTATAAACAGGAATGGACTGTCATTTTTAACGATGTTCTGTCCTTACAGTTCAGGTCTCGATTGTTATTTTTTTTCCACAAGCTCACATCATGTGATTCCCGAATCTAAACAAAGAGACATTTGGGCCTCCATCAGGCCGAAATAGCCTTGGATGAACGGGTCAGATCTCCTCTCAGCTTTGCTCAATTGACCATTTGTTTCATCCATCCATCCATCCATTTTCCGATCTGCTTTATCCTCACAAGGGTTGCCGTGGGGGGTGTTGGAGCCTATCCCAGCTGTCTTTAGGCATTTGGCGGGGGACACCCTGAACCAGTTGCCAGACAATCGTAGGGCACATAGAGATGAACAACCATCCGCGCTCACACTCACACCTTGGGACAATTTGGACTGTTCAATCAGCTTGCCAGGCATGTTTTTGGAACGTGGGAGGAAACTGGAGTACCCGGAGAAATCCCACGCAGGCACGGGGAGAACGTGCAAACTCCACACAGGAAGGCCAGAGCCGGAATCAAACCCACAACCTTAGCACTGTGAGGTTGACGCACTAACCACTGGACCACCGGGCCGCCACACTAAGATATTGATATTGCCGTATTTTATGTAAAATAATGATTGACCATTGTTCAAACAATGTAAAGATTTGGTCTTTTCACCACAGGACATCAATTAATCAACCAGTACACTGTACATGGTTTGGGAACGTACATCACTCATATTGAATCTACCTAAATCAGAGAATATCTCTTGGTGCTCTTTGTCATGCATGACCGTGAGACATTAGATTGGGGTGACACTTAAAAAAAATGTAACATAACATGACAACAGTGTCGAAAATGTCCTTGATGTGTTTCTTTTATTCGTGCGGAGAAGCATTTTCCTCATGTTTCTGGGTGATTAAAAAGGAAAGATCCGACCTGCCAACCACTCTGTGAAAGTGACACGAAGATTTGAGTTGAGTTACTATTCTTATAAATATGTGACCAAATTAAAATGAACTATTTCCACCGTATTATTTTGCAGCTTTTTCCATATATCTTTTTCTTCCTGGCCTTGCATACAGAGAATTTGTGTTTGACCTCAGCAGATTGATAAATCATGTGCAATAGGAACCATAAAATGGTGTTTTCATGGTTCTTAAATAAACCACATTGGTGCGTGTTGGCCCCACTCCCAACTTTTTATTATTTCCACCCCCACCACCCTGAAATGGGGTACATGGTGCTCTAGGGATAAGGGATATTATATAATGTACAGTCCAACTTAAAATATGGTTTTATATAATGTGTCTGATAATAAAAGTTATCAGTAATGTGGAAGTTTGTATTTGACCAGCTAAATACTGACTTCCAGTTTATATTTATACAATACAATACAATACATGCTGATTTATATAGCGCTTTCACAACAGTGGCAGCTGTAACAAAGCGCTTAACAAAACAGTTAACATAAAGTAAAATAATAAACACAAGGCATAACATAAAACACGGACAGTCGTGCAGTCCTAACCACTTTTCCGTCACACGCCTTGTTGTTTGAAGCAGTTTGAGATGAAAGAGGAGAGAATCAAAGTGTCCTTTAACCAGTGGATCAGAGACGTCATGCTCAAAATGTGCACACGTCGGCTACAAGCTAAGTTTCAAAGTCAACAAGAAGCTGTAGCATCCATTGACGAAAAAAGAGATTGGTTCACTTCTCCTGTCCCATGGAAATCCATTTCAATTCCAAGCGGCGACTCTCGGTTCCAAATACGCATCGGCGCTTTGCGCCAACGCGCCTCTCTCCTCATCCTCAACTTCAGCAGCCATCCATCCAGCCGCACCAATGCCGACTGTCCCACAGCGCCGACATATCCACTGAACAAAACGGGGTTGTGAAAAATGCTGCCCATTACAGGCGCAAAAAACACAAGCGCCCCAGGTCTGTCCAGCACCGACAGTCAATGGCGCCGACATTCCTCCCAATCAAAATCTGTGCTGGTACAGGCGTGCTGCCGAGAAGGAAATATTTGGGAAATTCAATCACAATCTAGCGGTTTAGAACTGAACAAAATCTCACTATATCTCCTTTATAACACTTGCGTGCATCTGTGGTTGCGGATCTTTTTTCTTTTTTTTTTCATCCCATTCTTGAAAATTTGTTACTTTTGAACAATTTTGGTGAACAGATTCAGTCTCTGGCTACTTGTGTTCACTTCAGTTGGACCTCACCCTGGCAGCCCTGTAGGCAAATTGTTTGTACTCAGAACCTCCTCTCATTCAACGAGAGCATCTCAGGTGTCAGGGTTGAATTCAGTTGAACCGTAATGATGCCTTTCATGCAGACAATTTGAATGCATCAAATACCTAATGACAATTTTAGTGAGCGAAATAATGTTACACTGACATGAATATGAATCTGAGGGGTTTGAAAGCGAGAGCCAAAGCTCCAAGTTGGAACTTCATTGCGGCGTTTTTTGTGATTTTTCGTTGTTACGTCATGGCGGTCCAGTGGTGAGCGCGTCGACCTCACAGTGCAGAGGTACCGGGTTCAATTCCACCCTCAGCCTCGCTGTGTGGAGTTTGCATGTTCTCCTCCGGCCTGCGTGGGTTTTCTCCGGGTACTCCGGTTTCTTCCCACATTCCTAAAACATGCATGGCAGGCTGATTGAACACTCTAAATTGTCCCTAGGTGTGAGTGTGGATGGTTGTTCGTCACTGTGTGTCCTGCGATTGGCTGGCAACCGGTTCAGGGTGTGCCCCGACTACTGCCCGAAGACAGCTGGGATAGGTTCCAGCACCACCCGCGACTCTTGTGAGGATAAGCGGATTGGAAAATGAATGAATGAATGAATCAATTATTACATCATATTATAATTTGCATTACATGTCATTTACCAACTATAATTTGTCATACGCTGTCACATTTTAGAACAAAACATTTGGAAAGGGGGCAAATGATTTGATTTGCAAATGACCATGTTTTGGTAGTCGAGCAGATCCTGGCAAGCAGGCACAGCATGGCGCATTTACAGAGACTGTATTTTGCGCCATTGTGGGTGTGAACACAGCTCACTTAATTTGCCGCCAATCAAAGCGGCTCCTCTCATTCTGTTAAATACATCACGCGAGAGGCTCAATAGTCATTTACATGGTGAAAGAATAAAATTATTTGCTCATGTCCTGCGGTAGGTTGAGATGCCTAAAGTTTATATACCAGCACTGTTTTTGACTGGGAGGAATGTTGGCGCCATTTGACTGTCGTTGCTGGACAGTCCCGGGGCGCTTGTGTCTTGCGCCTGTAATGGGCAGAATTTTTCACAGCCCCGCTTTGTTCAGCAGAGAGATCGGTGCTGTTGAACGGTCTGCGTCTGGATGGATGTAAGGCTTGAGGAGCCGACTATGAGAAGAAAGGAGCGTTAGCGCGGAGCGCCGATGCGGATTTGGAACTGGGAGTCGCGGCTTGGAGTTTGAAGCGGATTACGTGGGACAGGAGAAGGGAACTAATCTCTTTTCGTCAATGGACGCTACAGCTTTGTGTTTGCTTTCAAAACTTAGCTTGTAGCAGACCTGTGCACATTCTGAGCATGACGTCTCTGTCCCACTGGTGAAAGGACACTTTGATCCTCTCCTCTTTCATCTGTAACTGCTTCAGACAACAAAGTGTATGCAGAAAAGTGGTGAAGATTGCACGACTGTCTGTGTCCTATGTGTTGTGTTGTGTTATTTTTGTTATTTTGACTTCAAAATGGCGCCGCGAGAGTGGCTGCCTTTCCAGCAGCTCCTATATTGTGTTGTTCTACTTCTTTCCCTTTCGTAACTTTGCTGCTGTGAATTGGGAATTTCTCCATTGCGAGACTAATAAAGGTTTTCTTATCTTATAAGGAACTGCAAGCAGACCTTCATGGGCGGACCTCATAAAGTTGACTCGGGAGATCACAGAGAAGTGGTGACCGCTTCTCACCACGAGCATTCCTGTCAGTCTTTGACCATAAACCACGCCCTAACACCCGCTCGACCTCCATAACGGGATGATTTTAAAAATACATAATAAAGATGATTATATCAATAAAAAGAAGTATATGATCAAGTCATTCATTTCTGCAATGATTCTGAGGGTTTGAAGCACACTGATGTCGTATTTATGAATGACATACAATGTGATCCACCACACATCGGGGCAGTGCTAAGAATCGGTCTGCAAGAATCTCAATCAAATTCAACAATATCGCGTTACACTACCTGCACCAATAGATGTGGTTATTTTCAGGTGCGCCTGGTGCATTTCAAAGGAAACACCCTCGGTACGCCAGGATGGCGCATAGAGATGCATTCAGGCTTGTGTCGGCCCAAAAAGCAGGACACAGTCCACCCCGCTATTCATGAGGGACAAGGACCAGGCCGACTTGAGAAAAGTGAAAAACTGCATATAATTGATGCCAATTGAAACGCATTAAAAAAAAACAATCCTATAACGTAATAATATCGAAAACAAAATCTGCAAATATGAAAATCTGTGAGTATAGGGTGGTTCACTCTATGGCAGTGACTCAAGTGCACTTGAGCTGTCCACAAATGAAGACACACACACACACGCACACACACAGGGAACTTCTATAATTTCCTACAAACTTGTCAAATACCACAACAGTGTTTGAGTGTTTAAAATCTGATCCTGGGTCTTTCACTGGTGAACATCATGATCAAATCCAAATGTTAGAGGATCCAAGAACAAAGCTACCCAAGCCCTTAAAAAAAAAGTATTTGTGCCTCCCACTTGTCACATGTATTTTTTTTACATTGCCCCAAATGGGTCTTAAACAGATGTGTTGAAACAAATATGAACCATATGCAAGCAAATCTGAAATACTAAACTCATTAAACACAGGTTCTCAAGTGGAAGGTTCGAGCCTTATTGGAAATTATAGACAAAGACACACTCCCTAGATTTGGGCCCCACAGGGAAAAATGAAGTTCAAATTCAACTTCGCCACTGCCGCTGCTGTCGATCTCTCGCTATCATATGGCTTGAAAACATTGGACCCTACACATCACTTAAGCCGCGAGTCTCCGAAGAAAAACAGAACCAATTACCTTCACCACTCTGTGCTGTAATTAAACCCACAGCTGGCAGTTCCCATTACGCCATCATGAGCAGGCAGACCTCGCCCATCGTACTACGAGGCCTCTGACTCACCTCTCTGCCCAGTGCCTTTTCCCCTCCTCAACACCTGTACATTGTAAAGGAGCGGCGTGTCAGCCAAAACAAACCCACAGTGAACATTCTGATGACTTTTTGAGTGTGTTTGTTGCGAAACACTTTGGCGTTAACACACCATCCCCTCCCGCCTTTGTGTACATATTCACATTCTGCCGCGCCAACTGTTTTTGCCAAGGCCAGGTGGGAGGGGGAAAAAAAAAAGGTCCGCACATGGTTTTAGGTTCAGGAAAATTCACACCAGCCTTTTATATCTGACAGGAAACAACATGGAAATGTGACATAATACGAAACATTCAAGTGCCTGCTACAAATGCTACAGGGGCGAGAAAGCATAGGACAGCGCAATATGAAGTGATGGGTCGTCACATCTTCCTCACCCTTTTATTTGTCTGCCCTCGCTCTAACATCACAGAGCAGAAGCGTTATGTTCAAAGCAAGAATTTCAGTGCTGTGCCGCCATTATGAGTTTGTCCGCACCATGCCCAAGGCACGCCGGTCCCTGTAGGCTGGCGCCCTTCTGGTCAAGATCAGCCATCTGACCGCATGTAAACAGTGGCCGGGTTACCGCACAGACAACACACACACGCACGCACGCACATACAGTGCACTGCAAGAATGATCAGCGAAATAACTCCAGATGCATTCCTTTCGACTTTATTGAGGCATTTAGAAAGCCTGAAACAAGATCAAGTAAAAACGTAACATTGCCGGCCAAATCCATTTCAAACGAGCCAGCACTCAGACCACAGCCAAGGCGGCCCAGTTCCCTCGTAATCCACATAATCCATTGGAGAGAGTGAACACCAAATTAAAAACTTTTTTTATCATGTTTCATTGATTGACCCAAAATGTCTCGAAGCCCTCTGTTGCCTCCCCCCCCCCCCCACCAAAAAAACAAAAAACAAAAGAAAAACACTCCACTAGGATGTTATCCTACAAAAAGACAAACACACACCCACGAATGAAAACATCACCTCATTGGAGGAAGTAAGTATGGGAAGCGTGATGTAACTTTTGGTAGAAAAACAGCATAAACAGGTTTCTTGGTGGCGTTGAAATGATTTGCTAATAAAGTTTCAACTCTTCCTGCTGTAGCCACTGCAGGTGCTGTAAATACAACATCGGCTGCAAGCCAAACGTGCACCCGGGTCACAGTTGTTATATCTCCAAGTGGCGCTGTCAAACATAAAAATGACCTTGCATTTTGTTGCGCGGTCTCCCTTTGTTCAAGCGTGTTTGTTTAACAGTTGCTGTCAAAACATGGAAAAAAAGACAAATGCGGCTAATTAAAAGAACATTTTTTTGGTAGTTTCTGTAATAGATACCTCATTGTGAGGTCCAGTGGGGTAATGCTCCCTTTAGCCTATCGCAGTTGTTGCTCGTATTGAATGTGACTCCTGCAAGAGTGGCAGTTTAGCACATACACGGTGTAATGAGGGGAAAAAGCACATTCTTGCAATCAGCATGAAATAATGTACTCGGGTGAGACACATCAGACATGCAGAAAGGCAAAACTTCAAATTAAGAAGCTGATGGAAAGTCTGAGGCCCTGTGAGTCATCGCCCTGGAACAAATTGCAGCGAAACACCGCGTCGGAATATGAGGACACCTGCCGCACCTTCGTGCTGGCCACCGAATGATCTCTCCAAGCGTGTGTGAGAGTGATTCCTGCTCTGCTGTGTCAAAATGCAACATGTTCCAGCTGACTGCAATTAAACGGTAAACTGGAAATGCTTACCGTTGATTCAGTTGTACATAAATTGTTCAAAATGTCTGGCACTTACCACACTTCTCACCACCCAGAGCAGACACACTCATGCATTTTGTCGAACGGCATTTCACCACTTTTTAATTGGTGAATGCTTTGTGGTACAATGAAACATTTCAACACTTAAAAAGTGCCTCTTTTCACCTGTTGCTTTCTGTCGCCACTTACTGAATGGATACATCACAAGAGTACGCAGTAGACTGCAGGCCTTCGTCAAGGTTGAACTATGAACAAAGGACAAAAAATACCATGTTGGTGGTTTCTTGGCTTTTGAAGGTTGTCGCTGGATGGACTGTGTGACTCAAAGAGAAAAAAAGAGAAAATAAAATCATCTGTCCGCCTTTTTAACCAGATTTATCATGGTGTGAAAAGAACACCCATCAACAAGGTTATTCAGAGGTATGTATTTTTGCAGATTCATGCACACTAACAATTATCAATGTAATTCTTCTTGCCCCTGTAAAGAACCGAAAAGCAAATACACAACGAATGGAGGAACAGAGAGTTGAGGTGAAGGAAACCACAATTTAAAAAGTATTTTTCTTCTTTATTATTTGAGCCAGTAAAACATCCTAAATCATCTGGATGGGATGTCGACTGCAGAGTCTCAGTGAGAGATTTATATCCCTTGCCTCGTTTCAAATCCAATATCCCCTCCTCTCCGGCCATCCTCAAAATGGTTTGGCTGTGAAGACCCAGTTGAGGCTCTGAGGGAAAGCGCGTGCTCACACACACATACACACACACACACACACACACACCTATACACACACACACACACACACACACACACACACACACAGCCTGAGTGACCAGAGCAACAAGAGGAATGTAGCAAGTTGCGCCACATCCCAGCTGGACTGACAGTGAGAGCTAGCGGTGTCCTCCTCTCCACCAGGGCGGATGACAGGGCATCAACTCATTAAAGGAGCAGAAGGAACGCCCGGAATTAAGAGTAGGGGAAGCGCTCCAACAGGGGCTTGCTTGCCTAAGAGGCAACCTGGCTTCATGATCAAGCAAAGATGGAAGAAACAGAGGAGAGAGAAAGAACTTCAAAAGCATATCTGACCCAGCACCTGTGATCACTTATGATTGTCAAAATTACAGTTACTCACACATGCTGACCTGTAAAAATTCATAAAAAGGCAGCGAGAAGGAAGTGCAATGTTAAAACAGATCTACAGAAAGAAGTGTGTGTGTGTGTGTCTGTGTGTGAGTGTGTGTGTGTGTGTGTGTACGCGTGTGCATGTGTGCATGTGTGTGTTTGTATGGGAGAATATGCAAGTGCATGTGTGTGCGTGTGCATGTGTGTGCTTGTATGTGAGAATATGCAAGTGATTGTGTGTGTGTGCATACAATATATCCATGCAAACAAATGTATCAACTATATTTATTGTTGCTACATTGTTAGTTTTGCTGGTCATAGACATGCACATCTGTTCATACTACATAATCCTGATATTGTTTGTAAGAGTGCCTGGTTTTATTTATTTATTTTTTTAAAGGCATGAGAAATAAACTGCAGTTTATGCTGTTCCACACTCATGGTGGTAGATGTACCGAACAAAGTAGTGTCAGAGAAAAGTGAAGGAGATGACATAATGCACTGATTTTCATAAAACTGCACGTACCTGTAAAACCCTTGTTGAGCCACACCTCCACCCAGATCTGCACCAGAACAGCTGAAGATTTTTTTTTTTGGACACATTCACGATAACTAATATATTAACTAATTTGACAACATAACTATTCGAGTGTTTATAAACTTTGAATGCTGCAGACACATAGCATTGTCCTTATCTGTGTTCATTTTTCTAGGATTTTACCTTGTGAGCCCAGCGCTGATTATAGCCCTTTGATGGCCATGTAGTGCTGGTGTAATGCATTGTGCTTGGCTGCCTCTTCTGAAACATTTAACTAATGACATTAATGTTCCCAGTGTTCCCACTCTTGGCCGTGCCAAGTGAAAGGGGGGTTCGGGGAGGGGGAGGGTAGGTATGGGGTGAGGGAAGCAGGAGGGGGGGGGGGTTGCGGGGGGTTACAGGGTGATGAAGAGTGGAGTAACTGAGCAGAAGTGAGATTTCTGCAGATGGCACTTGTTTTACATTCTGCCTGCCCATCTGGAGTTTACTTAAACTGATGACTTCATCAAACACTTGCCCACCACTGGCACTCTACGCATGCATGTACATTTACAAACACACGCATGCTACAATGAGTGGAGCTGCCGGTGTGTGTTATGCCGCTGGAGAAGTGTGTTTACAGTGCGCTTGTGCGCTGGTTCCTGGCGTTTTTATGTTTGGCACGTTTTACCCCACGAATGTACACACATGTGTTCCGAAGTACCAAGCCTGCAAAAATGTCATCCCTCTGTCTCTTTAGCGCTCATTAAGAGTGACATAATACTGGCATCATCTAAACGTCCCTTGGAGTTTTCCAACTCTTCTGTCGGCTAAATCAAAACTCCACTCACTGCACTTAGGAGTGAGTAATTCCTATTCCAGTGTTCCGGTCACCAGGAGAAAGTCAAGAGGAATCATTTGACTTAATTTACTTAGCCAGTTTGTGACACCTGTGCTTGAAGACAAAAGCAAAGTATGCCAGCAGTCTAAACCTCTCGCCGAGCCACAGATTTTCCCAAACAAGTTAATAAAACTGAGTGATGTTAAGACGAACCTACTCAAGTAGGCCATACAGTTCTTTCCAAAACACTGAGATGTGTTGTGGCAGCGTCAGTTGATACTTTCAGGGGTCGTACTATCACTGCTTGGAATACATTCAATGGAACATTGCAGCCTTTTGACAAGCAATAATGTATTCTTGTCTTTAACTGAGAAAGTTGGGCTGGTATTGAAACACTCACTGAAATGTTCATTTGGTGCCCGAGTCACATCTCATGATACATACCCTGGTATCACTGCGTTTGTATTTGCTAAATAACTGAAAAAAATAGGTCTGTTAATTCCAGTACAGAAAAAACTGTGACGACATTTGACAGAAACAACATGGAAGTAAATAATCATAAAAACACTCATATTAAACAAACCAAAGTAACAAAGTAGCCCTAAAACATAACACATACTGTAGAATATAGGACAGAACACAAGAGTGTTCTTTTCTTTATAAGCTTTGTTTTTGCGCCAATGTGACTTGACAACACGCACTTTGACAAATCAAAGTCTCATCACTTCCAAGTCATTCCTGTACCCTTGCATGTCTGCATTTGTGTGATCTGGGTCAATGTGGGGTGTGCAACACAAAAGTGTACTCTGCATTGGAGTGGGAGTTTGGACTTCTCAATGAAAACATGTTCAGGATTTACATCAAAATGTAGTAGAATTAAAAAAAAATTAAAAATACAGGCATGAGTTCCACCTCTGCATCCTTGATCATCTGATCACAAATCCAATTCCGGTTGCATATGTAGTCTGAAAATCATTTCATTTTAGGGGGGAAAAATGTGTGTGTGCGTGTGTGTGTGTGTGTGTGTGTGTGTGTCTGTCTATCTATCTAGATAGACAGACAGATATGTATATATATATATATATATATATATATATATATATATAGAGAGAGAGAGAGAGAGAGAGAGAGAGAGAGAAATATATATATATAGACAAATACACACACATTTATGTAAATACCTTAAGGAATTCAGGCTGTAAGATAATGATGATGATGATTTAAAACTACACATATGAATCGATTAGTCGACTAATTGCAGCTACCGTCTGTATCTCGCAAAATAATCATTTGTGGTAGCCCTAGTTGAGAATTGTTATTGCATAGCCTGCACAGACTGGATTACTGCTCAACATGTTATTCATGTGACATGCATAACTTTCCAGGGAATACAGAAAAGGAAACCTGAATTAATGTGGGTGTGTGTGCATGTACATTTGTGTGCAAATGGGGGAGTTATAACCCACCTTCCAAATGAACCAACTACTGCCCCCCACCCCTTGCCACCCCAGGTAAAACTGCCTCGACCCGCCAGTATTGTATATGCCGAGCACACTCATTCCGGTTTGCGGACCGAACATCGGAACAGGGAACCAGAATTTAAAAATGTGAACAATTTTGGCAGAAATAGAATGTTACTCCCGGTTCTAATCAATTCTCATTACTTGATGCCCAAATCAAGGCTCACATCGTATCAGAAGTCCAACATTTGTTAAGTATGCTGTAGTAGGGTTTACTGAGGGCCGGCTGTGACATAAAAAAAACAACCTCACGCAGTATAGCATACAACGCAATAATTAATGAGGGCCCCACCTAGCAACCGCATAGACTGTTTTTTTATTTTTTTAAGGATTGTAGTATTTCCCTCAAAAGGTTGTGCAACTACCTATTCAGCGAAGGTGACACTTTTTTTTGGTGGACAAGCTATGTTTTCTTGTAATTGGCAAATGGAGTGCAGTAAGGCTCACTGCTAAGCCCACTCAGAAGGCTGGACATCAAAACGTTTGCAAACGAGCACCAAACAAATAATAAGTAAGGTAAAGGCCAAACCACGTGTCACCTTGAGAGAGTCGCAAACCCCTCGAACTATCTGGGATGAATCTGCAGTACTTGCATCCATTTAAATTTGGCAATTGAACACTTGCGCAAACCAAAGACCTTTTATCCACACATAAGAGCCTAACTGAGACATCTGACCCCATGTCTTTTTCTCTGCTTATACTCCGATACTGCTTCTTCAAATTATGCCACATTGAAGGAAAATTCCGTTGTATTATTTAAACCGGTGGGCTTGTGCAGCACCAAATCGTTGCGCCATAGCATAAGTTCCCCCAAACTCATACATGTTGAGGATTCTCCAACAGTTGGATGGAACACAACTTATCATTAATAACATAGGTAAAAAAAAAAATGAATCAAAACAACGAATAAACCTGCCTTTGAACCACAAAAACTGGAGCTCTTTTGAAAAAGTCCCCTTCAAACAGGCATTTGAACTTAAAAAAAAAAAAAAAAAAGACAGAACAAAAATGTGATTCAGGGCCCGCGGTACCAATTTTGCTTTCTTTTCATCAGCCCCCCAAATACTGCTAGTTGGGAAACACTGATTTAAACCATGTAGTGCAAATCGAGCCTTAGAACTGTTGCGTTTCATCCAATGATGTTGACTTATGCACTGAACATGGAGAGAAAGCTAGCATTAATAACATAGGTAAAAAAAAAAATGAATCAAAACAACGAATAAACCTGCCTTTGAACCACAAAAACTGGAGCTCTTTTGAAAAAGTCCCCTTCAAACAGGCATTTGAACTTAAAAAAAAAAAAAAAAAAAGACAGAACAAAAATGTGATTCAGGGCCCGCGGTACCAATTTTGCTTTCTTTTCATCAGCCCCCCAAATACTGCTAGTTGGGAAACACTGATTTAAACCATGTAGTGCAAATCGAGCCTTAGAACTGTTGCGTTTCATCCAATGATGTTGACTTATGCACTGAACATGGAGAGAAAGCTAGCATGTCCCTGAGTTCTGGTTGAAACTGTCGTCTTCCAACACTCGTTCCACATAATAAATAAGGCTGAGAACAAAGACTGGCAATAGCCATGTTTAGTCATCTTGTTTTCCTGGTGTTTTATAGACTCACTGAAAGGATGGTGCTTGGAGAAGACCATGGAGGAATCTGTTTGTGGTGCTTAAGGGCTTTTCAAGTTTAAGGCCTTGTTCTTTCAGCAGATCAGAATGTCACATAACCTAGATTATTGTTGTTGTTGTTTTAAGCAAGACTGTTCGCAGTGTTTTTCTGTTCACAGAGGAGATACAGAATTGTGGGCTTGTTCATCAGCACCGGACCGTAGGTAATTTTGCTTTCATAAACGCCAAATGGGAATATGGAAAGGCTTTTGATCGCCGTTTCTTGGTTAGTTACTAAATTAGATAGAGAACAGGAGATGAGCTATTTTTCGAGAAGCACTTTTTTAAGTCAAAGTATTTGATGGATTGCACATCATCATCATCATCATCATGACCTGAACAATAATTCTCTTATAAGCCGTGTTCATTATTTTGCTGCCACATTAGGAACTGAGAGCTAAAAGCCGGGGCCGGCAGGGATGGGACAAACGTGGGCTTTGGGTGCTCAACAACCTCACCAGATGCTGCTTGTTTGGCCCGTGCACAGTTTTAATGCTGGAGAGCAAACATACAGTACAGGAAAAGAACATGTTGATTACAGGCTGGCAAGCAGCTTTCACTGCAGCTGCAGTGCTTAAGAAGAGGTGGTTCAGCAGTGCCGGGAACCAGAAGTGCAAAGACTGGAGATTTCTGCCCAGGATTTGTGTAATATTCGCATAATTACCTGCAGTTTCTCATATATTATTAACAAGTTATGAAAGCAAATAAATAGGATTTACTGGAACTGCACTTCAACTTAAATTAGAAGTGACATATCTGGGAGAGGATGGAGACAGTATTTTGTGTATTTTGACTCTTGTCAAAGTGCCTGCTGGGAAGTGATTTCTTCTCTTTTAATACATGGCACACACATCCCCTTCTGTGCATTTTTCTTTATGAAATGACATGATCTTAACCTGTGTGTTTCAAAAGGAAGAGGCTGAGATTGCCCGAGCAAGAAAGTTAAAAAGCTTTCCGAAGCATTTCTCTAAGCTTACTCACCCATGAACAAGGGCGTCGGTGAACTGGTCAAGGTTTCACTTCCTAATTACCGTCTCCTGGGGCACAATGGCCAGACCGTTGCCTAACCCAGGCCATTCTAGATCCTTTGCATTCTTTCCCAGGCAACCGGCCTCCCCAACATGGACCTTGCAATTCTTAGGAAGGGCCAGACATGTGGTTCAATATAGCTGACTTTACACAGCATATGCTTGTGCATTTCTTTGGGAAAACTGGAATTCCAAAGACAAGAGTGCATGGTTCAAGCAATGAAAAAATTGGGCCAATTATCACTGATATGTTTGTAACAATATTGCACTTTATAAAAATTAAACCGTATACCTGATGATCGTGTAATTCCTCATAAGTCTACGAAATCGGATTTGAATTAAATCACATTCTTGGTGCTATTTTCGAGCTCTTTTTCACCTTAAAGCTCATTTCTCGATTCATGCGCAAGACTTTTTAAGCTCATCTTACCCCAGGTGAGAGGTTGTGAAAAGTTCATTCATACAGTACAAATTCACAACTATTCCTGCGTTGCTGGAAATAGGAGGTGGGGGGCGGGGGGGGGGGGGTCTGAAACTATGGTGCAGAAAAAGAAGGTGGGAAAAAAACTGACAATAAACAACATAAAATGTAGCCAAGGCCTCTCAACCACAAGAGTGTTGAGTGATTTTCATTGCCGCTCCTCTACCACCCAGGTCAGCCCCAATAACACCCAGACGGGAATTCCTCCCCAGCTTATCTCACCGGCCCATCGACTGCCACCACCATGGAGGAGGAGTGGAGGGAGCTCTGACTGAGGGAAGGGTCAAAAGGGTAAGGGGGGGTCTCCTCCCCAGCATGTATTAGGAATTGGAAGAAACCCGTTGTCGGACTAAGCAGCTCAACACCGTTTCCAACAACTGCAGTGGGAGATAGCCGTCAATCGAGCGGACGAGAAGCTTCTGCCTATGGCGAAGCTTGAAGGCTTTGCTTGACCAGCTCAGCAGCAACGGGTTACAAAAGAGATCACGGATTAAACATATTCACTATCTGTCTAACTGAACCGTTTATTCCTCTCTGAGACCTGCCATCTGGGAACGACCTGTGTAATGGGGGGAGAGGGAGTGTGAACTAATGCTTCATTAGCTCTTTACAAATATAAGCCAATGTTTTTTCCAGTTGAGGAGCCACTTAATCACTGTTACAATTCACTAAAGCCTTCAAGACGCCACGAACAGTAAGACTACCAATTTCTTTGGAGATTGGTAGTCTTAAACATGATTGTTGCTGTAACACCCTCTAAGTCTAGTAAGAATCACGTTTAAGACATAAAACATTAAACAGTACAGTGAATGCATTTGATTTGTATCCCAGTACAAGAAGCCTTGAGCCTTGACTTTCACAGAGGCTTAACTGTGAAATATGCAGCATCGCGTGTGTTTGTATGATTCTTTCTTTCCATTCTGAATCAAATGACAAGAAGCGAAAATCACATTAAAATTTCTATTAGCAAGTGTGGTTGTATTTGACTGTCTATTGGTCAGCAGGCTTCTTTCTGGTTTATGGAGATGAGGGATGTAAGAATTTGGGGTAGCTGGATAGCACTCCGCTATTGGAATGCTGAAAACAAAACTGTACCTCTGAATAAGATTCAATCACTGCTGGACTTTTGGCTACTCATAGTATATCACATTTAGCGCTCGGTCTTAAATTTTCCAGGCAAAAGTTTGACGTATGATTTCTTGGATCTGAACCAAGGAAAGAACACAGATTGGTCATATAATTTAGTCACATTCAAAGTTGAGTGAACCCTACATAGTCAATCTCCAATATTTGGTGACTGTTTAGGAGTAAAACCAATTGATGTCATAGAAAAATGAAAGGGCAACGTTTACATTTTACTTTATGAATTGCCAGATGTTAAGATGTACGAATGGCTGAATGTATAGATGGACCAAAAGTCTTGAACTCCAGTCTAACATGAATCATTTGTTGATTATTCCTAAACCATGCAATTCAGTTGACAAAATATGAGGAAAAGTGAAAAAACACCACTTCTTCTTGAACAAGCTGGAAACACAAAGCTAGTTTGTGATTGTGCTATTGAAGCCCTGACAAATCCATTAGTATGAGCTGTGAACTGGCATTGGTCATTTCAACGGCTGAGAAAACTAGCACCAAGAGAACTGTAACTTTCCAGCCCATTAGGTGGAACATACAGAAAATGGCACTTTAGACACAGAATGAGAGCAAAACAAATACAAATGTAACTTAGCAGCATAAGCATATAAAAATACTTGGACTCTAGGAAAAGATAACATTTCCGAGTGAGAAATGTTGGCATGCTTATTTTTTTGGGTGGGGAACCATTGTGTTTTAAAGTCAATACTGTACACTATCACACTTTGGTTCCCCCTCCACTACCCTCTTTTTTTAAAATCAGATTTCCTTTTTTCTCTGACAAATAAATTGTCACTCAATCGCACTTTTTGATTTTTTTAAATCCATGTGTAGATTCTGTGGGCCTCATTCATCCGGATTTTACCATGCATGAATTGTTGAAAGATATTTTATCCTTATCTTTCACAAATAGAAAAATGAAAACATAAAGTTAAATACCAAATATGTCACAGTGGTCAAGAAAATTATTACAATATATCTTCAAACAGTGATCTCCATTCTGTTTTTGCCGCCTCGATAACTTACAGTATGAGTTAATCGTCCATTTGAACAAAAGAAAACTTGTCACAACAAATGTACCTGCATGGATTGATAGATTAATAGATAGATAGATAGATAGATATTAAGAAAGAAACACATTACGTAATTAATTTAATAAAAACAACAACAACAACAGCAACAATAATAAAATGCATGTAGGAACATGCAGGAAGTGCAAACTCGAAAAACACATCACAATACAAATCACTTGGGACACCAGCGTGTGTGTGTGTGTGTGTGCGCACGTGCGTAATATCACAGTGGGAAGTTGACGATGAGCTTTTCAGACTTGATAACCAACGTGCCCTCGTCTTCACCTTTCATCTCCAATGGGCCCGGCCAGGAACAGGGTCACTTAGTGGTACTGCGGATTGAACTAAAAACTAGCTAATGGTTAACCTTAATCCTATAGAGAATGGTGTCAATCACAAAAGTTGTGGTGTTTCTTCTTTTGTGGTCTTATATGCAAGGCTGCAATCAGTACAAGATGCCGGCGCCTTAACATATACAGTGCGGTCATACTTAAACGGACTAAGCGGCGCCTCAGAAAGAGTCAAAAGCCTTTTCTGTTGCCGGCCCTTCCGTCTGGAATGATCTTCCTTTTAATTTCAGGCACGCGCCCTCACTGTTGGTTTTCAAAACTTTATTTGAAAACACATCTTTTCTTTGTTCCTTGGCTTTCGACCTGACATGAGACTGACAGACCGCCGTATTGTTTTCTGGTGTCTACTGTTGTTTTTCGGATCTTTGTTTTGTGTTTTAATATGCTGTGTTCACTTTCTTTTTATGTTGTATTATTGTTACATGTGAATTGCTGTGGTACAACTGCAGCTGTTGTGATATGCGCTATGTAAATAACGTTGCACTGTATTACTGTAACCAAGGGATTGATTACCTCTGTACAATCAGAAAAATGAACATAAGTGAATCTGAGAAATCATTTAGTATGTAATATCCTACAGTTCCATTTCACTTTAAAAAAAATACTTTAGTTCCATTTCACTTTTAAAAAATACTTTACCCCAAAGTCCATTGCAAGAAATGAACATGTTGAACAGTCTCATCACTCTTTGATCACAAAGATACCATTACATGGCAGAGAAGTTATTTTACTTCTCGTAACTTGGAGGAGCATTAAATCTTCCCATGTTTGAATTGGAGTGAGAGTTAATTGGCTATTTCTAAGGCCGTTACACCCTCAGCCAAAAACCCAAACGTGTTTGTCATCCTCACCCCCTTTTACTGTATGTACTTCCCCACCTTGTTCCGATTGGATCTTCCTCAATGATTACCAGGATATTTTGTTCTGCTTAATGTTACTCTGGACTGCCGGTGGGACAGCCGTGTTATATAGCTGCCTACAGTACTGTGTTCTGGTGCGTTCACTGCAGTTCAACAGCTTCTCCCAGCATTTGTGTACATGTGCATAATTTCATGAGAGACTGATCCACTGGCCTGCTATATTCTCCAGGTGGTTGTAAGTTACAGGCATGAAAATGAAAAACAAAAGTGCAATTTTTGGTTTCTCAATGGAGTGAAATATATATTTGAACAGCTGTTATAGTTGTTTCTCGGCAGAATATTGATTGTTTTGGGGGGATTAAAGTTGAGGACTCAAGAAAGCTCAAGCACCACAAGTAAAGGCCCACAAGGCTTTGAATGAAGATTTGTGTTCATCCAGAGTCATGTATGACTAATCATATTCCGGCTCATTTTTGGAGGAACGTTGCAACGGCATCTGGATTCAAGGATGTGCGTGTTCCAAACGATAGCGATTTGGATGCTGGGAAAAAAAGGGCCACCTTACAGTTACATTAGTGCGGGGTGTCCAAACATTTCCGTTCGAGGGCCACATACAGAAAAATAGAAGTCAGTCAAGAAAGCAATTATATGTTGTTTGTATTGTCTCGTTAATTTCATTAGCTTTCTGTTAAAGGTGTGAAGGCAAATAGCTGAGCATTTTTCCAAGTTGTTGGGGTGGTCAACAGCCGTCTGTCTCACAGAGTAGATCCGGCTTTGCACTTAACAGAAGCCGAATCCCATCCCCACATTCAGAACCAAAAAAAAAAGAACAAAAAGTAGTCAGGTGACCAATTTTCAAACAATTTCTTGAAGATCATTTATGTGATGTCATTGAGGGCACGGGCAAAGAATGGGTAGAGAGAAGCATTTTAAAACAGTACTCGTGAGCTACGATAGTTAACTGGTGGCAAAAGTGCGCCGCATGCCTCCGCGTCATGCTGTTGAGCATCATGGCATGCGTGTGTAAGTGCGTGCGTATGCACGCTTGCGCGGTAACGGGTTGATCACGGGAGGTTGGTTCATCAAAAAGTAGAGCTTCAGTCAAAATAGTTTGAGCACCCCTGTTCGACAGTATTCCAACAAATATACAGGTATAAGTAGTAATGACATCTATTTTACTGACACCCTCCGTTCTCAGTCTGACCACCTTCACCTTTTTAAACGAAGCTTGTTGCCCATGTCAAATGTCATTCCCATTTTAGTTAGTTTGTTTGTTTGTTTTTGGTCATCTCGCGGGCTGCTGAAAAATGAATGGCGACTGCAAATGGCCCACGGGCCGGAGTTTAGACACCAATGCATGGGTGTCTTTCACACGTCTGTCTGTGCAGCACTTCGAAAGTGTACTTCACTGGCCTTCTTTTTAATGTCTCGTGGAGAGTAGCTCTTGAGCATGGTTTCATAAAGAGTGAGAAGTATGTAAACAGCCTTTGTTTTCACCTGAATCATATACACATGCCTTGTTGTTGGCCAGAGAGGCTGGAAAGGGTAAAACATGCGCTTCCCTCCAACAGGTTTATGCCATGTGTTACCTGCCACAAAACCCTTTTGCTTTGAAAATGATGTGATTGAGGAGAACTAAGATTTTTTTTCTCAAAATTCTGTGGAACAAATGCTACCAAAGCATGGTCGAAAATTCAAATCAATAGCTCTCGTATCATATGACATTGTAGCAAGACGATTGCATCAAACAAGTTACAGATACATATTAGTCAAGGGAATATCGTCCATGGCCACATTCCCAGAGTTTCTGGGACTCAAACCAAAGGATTCAATGACACATATATGCATTCACTCATGTTCCAAGGGCCTGTGTTGACTTCTTTCAAACATCAAACGCTCATCAATCACGATTCCGATGATGGACTGTCTTGCAGTGAGAGTTAAAAGAAAGCATGAAATACATGAGTAGACAAGTGTTGTCAACCTCCCCTTGTTGAATTTACAAGCATGCACGTCACGACAAACGACAAAGAAACAACATGAAGATAATATACAGTACATGATTAGCAACAGAACATATGCACAGTGTGTATCTGTCAAAAGGCCCATCAGGAAGATTTGCTTCTTTCGTTGACCTGCCATTGGCAAAACACACGGTGATGTCGCATTTGTGTTGATTTTCATTTACACTTTGACATGATATAATCATGCCGATTATCAGTAGTCTCCCTCCCAAACACTCCCTTCCGCCCCCGCCCACGTAAAGTGCATATTATTTGACTTTCAAAGACGTATCGGTCTGATGTGTATGGATGAGCGCTCATACTGCAGACACATTGCATACTTATCCAATTTATAGCCACATATGGAAGAGGTCAAATTGAAAAACATTTTAAAAAGTATTGTTCTCACTGCATGAAAAAAAATCTTATGTGTGTCACATCAGAGCAAAAATTTTAAAAAAAACGCAATTGAGCTGCAGGATGAATGATAAGGCTAAAGCTAATACAGTGATCCTTGCTACTTCGCGAGTGACTTATTGCAGATTCAGTGCATCGTGGATTTTTCAAAATATTCATTAAAAAAAAATTTGTGAAAATGACGCAAAAGGTCTGAGAGAGGCAGCGAAAGTCAGCAAAACAACAGTGAGTCACATAGAGCAACATATACAGCACGACATGTATATTTCATGTTTATGTCTACTGTATTTTGTTATTTATACACTAACCTAACCTAACTTATACATCTTATATTACTATATATCATTAAGTGATGTTAATTACTACAAACATTTACTTCTACATGCATGTATACCATTAAAGTTGGCATTATAAATATCATATATACTCATACAAATGTACATATACCTGTACATCCACCAGGGGGCGGGGTACCTACTTCGCGGATTTTCCTCTTTTTGGGGGGTTATGGTCCCCATTAACCGTGATAAGCGAGGGATCAATGTAATAAGTCATAAGGGGTAGAATTTTTGTACTACACATGCTAAATTTGCAAAGACATTTTATACTTTGGCATTCGACTCAGCATGACTTAGATTTGTTCTTGGTTTTACTGTTTGGTGCTTTCTACTGTCTTTATTACCGATTTGTTTTACTGTTTATTGTATATGTTAAATTGCTCCATGTACAGCACTTTGTATGCAGCGATGGCTGTTTGAAAGTGCTCTATAAATACAGTTGACTTGACTTGACTTGACTTTCTACAATGAACTTGTTCACCACAAATTTAAGAATAACTTCAACTCAAGAAAGCAATTTGAGTACAAGACCTTATTTTCTGCACCCCCCCCCCCCCCCCCACAGAAATGTACCATTTACACCCCATTATTTTTGTAGAATACATATAATTAATGTTTTTCAGCATTTTCTGAAGAATTTTGGGAGGTTTGAAAATAAAAGAAGAATATTTTTTCCCCTGCCCACTCAGAGTGTGGTCATGGGCCGGCAGTTGCCCATCACTGATTTAGTCCCAAGAGCAAAATAACTTTAAGACCTAAAAACAAAACTTAGCCAAGTACAGTGCTATTGTTACAAAAGTGAAGTCTTGTACATCTGAAAACAATCACACAGGGTGGGTTAACATTGCTATTAACTTTCAGTGTGTCGTCGTAGTACATTAGCTGAATGTAGACTTTTTCTTTTACCTGAAACAATGTCTGACTGCTGGTATTTCATGCACTTGTCAGCAGTGCTCCAAGACTTCAACAAAGTGAAAGTGTGTGTACATTCTTTCTATTAATGAAAGCATTACAGCCGTAACCCTTAATGTGTTATGCATGCAGTTGAGTGTACATACTAAATTTTTTAGCACATTCACATAAACTCAGATTACAGAGAATGTGCAAGTGTATGTGTGGATGGATACAAAACAGCTGCTAGTCAAATAGTTTATTAGTTAAAAAAAAAGAGAGGACAAAAAATACACAGAGAATCCCACTGAAAGCACGCAACTATGAAAGACCCATTAGAGTGCCTAAGCGATGACTTTCATGCTTTCTACACGGCAAACGAATTCCTTGCATTGTAGTAGTCAGTGAAAATTAGGATCTCTTGAACACCTTCGGGTTCCACTCAGCCGGTTGCACAGTTTCACATCACAATAAATGCGTTGTATCTTTACATATATATATATATATATATATATATATATATACAGTGATCCCTTGCTACTTCGCGGTTCGTTTATCGCGGCTTCAGTGCATCGCGGATTTTTTCAAACATAAAAAAAATAAAGTTTTTTTTTAATATACATGGAGTACAGTACTATATATGCTGCTCTATGTGACTCGCTGATGTTTTGCAGCTTCTCGCGGACCGTATGCAGACTTTTTGCTGACTTAAAAATTATTATTTTTTATTTATTTATTGATTTTTTTACCTGCATATGGTATGGTTTTCGTTTATCAGGGGTGGTTTTGGTCCCCATTAACCAAGATAAACGAGGGATTACTGTGTATATATATATAAATTCCTCGTCTCACCCCTCGGGTGGTGTCCGTCCTCCATTCAGCTCGGGTCCTCTACCAGAGGCCAGGAAGCTTGAGGGTTCTGCGCAGTATCCTTGCTGTTCCCAGCACTGCGCTTTTCTGGACTGAGATGTCTAATGTTGTTCCCGGGATCTGTTGCAACCACTCATCTAGTTTGGGGGTCACTGCCCCGAGTGCTCCGACCACTATATATATACTGTATATATATATATATATTTTTTTTTTGTTTGTTTTGTTGTATTTTTGTGTGTGTGAAAGATGAAGATGGAGGTTGGTGGATTTTGCAGACTCTCTGATTTTGTTCACAGAACTGAAACACACCAGGCTCATTATTCACCCAAAATGACACCAGCGTTGAGATGATATCGACATGACATGACACACACTGACGGATTTTGCAATAGTAGGTCACCGTATTTGGCCAAAATGATGGCACGGCAAAGGAGCGAGGGGTGAATTTAAATTAAGAGAAGTACAAGCAGACTTTTTAATAAGCTAATTTTAACAGCCCCAACCCCATTATTCTAAGTCTCGAAAAGAAGTTTCCAATATACCATACATGAATGGCATCTATCACATTCAGTCAAGTCAAGTCAACTTTATTGTCAAATGTGCTACATGTGCAACATACCGCACAGATGAAATTACATTCCTCAGGAGAGAGAGGAGCCGCTGCGGGTGCCCGCGCCGGCATCAAAAGAAAAGTTAACATAAAATGACAAAATAATAAAACACAACACATAAGACACAGACAGTCGTCCAATCTTAACCACGTCTTCTGCATACACTTTGTTGTTTGAAACAGTTATAGATGAAAGTTAAAGATAACAAATATATATTTTCGGATCTTCATAGAGAATTGCTTATCACATGCCTCTAAAATATCTTTCTTTTTCAATTCTAACCTCAAATGTAGCCCCTATTTGTTAAACGAAGGAAATTCATACACTGTGGAAGAACACAACTAGAGAAGGACGCTCTTGCATCCAGCTTTTCCGGACTTCAGATTGGACACTGGACGATATAGTGTCCAGTCCACTCAAAACGCCCCTTTGTGCAGTAACTGTGTTCCGGAATTAGCAGCAACTGGTCCAACAGACAGCGACTGGTGGATGTATTTACAGGTTGTGATGCTGTTGTCATAGATATTATCTTCGCATCATTGTAGGCATGCAGCTCAAAAGGAGCACGTTCCGATCTATGGATGTGTTTTAATATAGTGAGCGTGTGTACACGTCTCTCGAACATCCTATTTTCGGTACAGTAGCTATTTTTTTGTTCCCTTCCCTAATGGCATCCAGTCGCAGTGGAGTTGAAAGATTGAAAAGATTGCGGCTCGAGTGTCCAGCTGCACGCCATTACTTATAAATTTGTTCCAACAATGTTTTGGGTGTTTGAAGGCCATAAAAAGAAAAAAAAACCCCTTCAATTTAACAGACAATTGGCCCTAACGGATGATCCCTTCGCCCAGTGAGTTCATTGAATCAAGGTTCCACTTTCTGGATAAACCTTCACACTCACACCTATGGGGGGAAAAAAAAGATGAAGAGCAGTTCATCCTAATTTCTGCATTAAAATTACCAGTTAAATATCAAGGGAAACTACAATGAAACATTTCGGTACACTTTTGTAGGTACATTTTTTTTGTTGCAGTCACACAAAAGTAAATGGGAAGCTACGGGATACATGCAATTGCACCGGTTTGTCATTTTTTCCTTTTCCAGTATTTCCATATCTTGTGCATTCAATGCATTTTAATTGGCATTGTCCCAGTGTTCGGATTTCTCCGCTCCCAGCTTTTGTAACATGGTAATTGTACCGAGTGAGTACCACTGTGCCAGGTCTCACTTTAATGAATCCCACCTGTAACACATTTGCACATTCATTCCTCTCCAAGGAGAATTGCTGTTGCCAAAGCAAAGCTTGAGCCTGGTGGAAGTGTGCTACAAATCTAAAGAGTCGAGCTAAGACGGTCGGAGATTTTATCAACTCAGTTCAGATCGTGCTGACTTATGGGGACACGTGTACAGAATCTATATGATCAATATGCACACTCAGCAATGAGACGAGGAAGGTAGGAGGAGAGGCCGATGGAATGTCCAAGAGAGTTGCTTGGTTCCTGGAGCGACGTGAAAGGGATTTCACTAGCAAGTGGTCCATCCAATGATATATTCACAGGCTAATCTCGTCAAAAAGTGTCCACATACCAATGCCTCAAAAATGACCAGGCCGTCAATTCAGGGAGTTTTCCTGACGTTGTGCTTGTACTGAATAGCTTTCTACAAATACTCTGGTTTAAGTGGTGATGTCAATATATCACTTGAACCAGCTTTGTTTCAGCAGTGGCCTTAAAAGTGAACATCAGTGCTAATGTTTCCCTCAAATGACTTGACTATGACTTTTATTTTTATTTTTATCATGGACTTAAATTATCCTCAGAAGAGGATAGTTCGACATAAGCAAACATGCTTTTCTGTGTCCTTATGGCTCAACTTTCTGCATGACATTTACTTTTTCAATGCAAGAACTTGAGGAAGTCTGACTGAAGGCCAAACAAAATATTCGTTCATAATATCTGATAAATGTAGAATAGTAAACAAGAAACCAAGTATATTTCGAAAAATGCAACAAATAAAGTATGTCTCTGAAATGACGATCAACCAATGATTTGCCTTGGGTATTTTTGTTTCGCCGAGTGTGAAATCTGGCTTGTGTTGGCACTGAGCCAATGATTATTGAGTCACTTCCTGCAGCATTCACGGCCATATGCAGAAGTGCTGCAAAGGCCTTGTGTATTTGGAATGGCGTGCACGTTGTCAGCGAAATATTCACTCAATGGAAACCTTTTGAGCATACAGTCTATACCTGAGTAAAACCAACATGCATTCGGTGAGAGTAATCCTTGTAAAATCACCAAGTGATCAGTTTAAAATCAACAGTCTTTGTTATTTTAATAGACTGGATTCTTGTCTGTTGAAAAAAAAGAAGCAAAAGGACCACAAACAAAACCTTTCCCCCCAAAAAACTGCGTTGATGATCACAATGGGAGGATTTATACCAGCGGTTTTGTATACATTTACACTCCTGTGTTTGACAGACGAATTGCTGCGCCAGAAATTCCCATTTTGTGCACCATAAAACAATTCATGGTTCATTTTCTGACCTTTTTGTTGGGGTATTTTGAATACTGCAGTTTCTTCCGCTGTCAGTCAGAGCTGAATATCTCATTGCAGTGCTTGTGGTCAAGTCAGCACTCCAGCTCCCTGTTGGTGGTCCTATGACTGAACAATGGGGGGGTGGGAAGACCACTTTGATTGGGATGCCAAGCATCTTTAGCCGTCCTCCTCCAGGGCCTTTTGCATTTCGTTACTAGAGAGCTCATAATTGTGTGACTAAAGCAATTGTTCCCTTAATTGGAGCCTGCCGGCTTTTTCACACTCCCTTAGGTGGGACTCAGGTGATCATTCCAAACTTCAGGTGGGATCAGGTCCTCAGATTGTGATTGTCTTCAACACGGGTATTATCTTGGGCTGAAGTTTTTACACGAGGGACTTGCAGATTATCAAAAAAATGGCTCGACTAGTGAGATGGGTTGTTCTAGCTATATACTGAATGTTGTCTTCATTGTGTAGTAAAGGGCAGAGCAATGAATTACAACAAGGGTGTGCCGTGAGAGATCATCAGGGTTGCTGTGGGAAATGATTCAATTTCACTTACCCGAAAAGTATTCACTACAAACATATTTAGTTCATCGATCTGTGCCAGTGATGTATAGTGTTGGGTAAAGCAATTAACCGCTCCTCTCTTATAATAATAAACCACCTGTTGCCATTCATGCAACTGCGTAAGCCCATGGGTTTAACTTTGTGCTTCGTTAAACAGGCCCACTGGCACCCTAGATAAGTACATTTTTGAACAAACTGAAGCAATATAATCATTTCAGAATTTCTGTTTGGTGTTGTGCCGTGGTATTTTTATGTGAAATGGCTGCCTTGGTTGTGTAAAGATTGAGAAAGCCTGGGGTTGGGTTGCCAAAGTAGAAGGTACATGTGTAAGAACAGTGAACACAAAAAGCAAATTTGGGGCTAAATCGGAGAAGGAAAAAAAATCTTCTGGGGCCATGGTTAGTTTTCACCTGAAGCAGTCATTTATCTTGGCTAAATCCCAATACTTAAACCACTGTGTATGTTTCTATGGCCTCATGGGGTTTGAACATGGACCACAGTCACTTATGTAGTGGTGGAAGGAACTACAGATTTTCGTCCTAATCTCAGAATTGTGAAACCGCATCATTTCCTTGCACTTGAGAAGTGCTTTAGCTGCTGAGGACCTGTTTACAGTAGTTTAGGTGGACCATGCAGATGAGGTTTGGATGTGTGTTTATTTGGTCGACACGCGGGGGGAAACGAGGCTGATAGAACAGTTGTGGCTACTGAAGCTGGAACATTTCAAAATCTGTCAATACAGGACCAGCAGTGAACTTTTCTTTATCTTTTGCCTGGTGTCTGCTGAAAATTGGGACCCTCACTTGGAGACTGTCACCGGCTGTGTTTGCAAAATGTTATTTTGCCCTCTAGTGGCCAAAAATCTCTTCATGATGGAAATGAATTGGCTTGGGTGGGGTATCCATGAAGTGAAATACTGTGGCACATTATCCTGCGCCTTCCCCCCTGCTCCCCCGCCATCTCTAAATAAAAGATCAAATGAAGTCTCATTCTATTTAATTCAATCTCACACTCCACAGCAGTATACAGGAGTTACAAAATACACCGACAACGTGCTAAAAGGTATACTATGTCATGTCCAGCAGCAGGACCAAAGTATGCATGCCAGAGTAATACTGGCACATTTGTGGATGTGCAAATGAGTGTGGGAGAATGCATAAAATGATGAAGTGGGGATCCAGGTCAAGTCGATGTGGTCGATCTAATCTGCATGCAGTATGTTCAAACAGAATTATTTACATCATCCTCATGCCCAAGACTGGTCACCAATGAGAAGGAACTGTCATCATTGTGACGTTGCTTGAGTGAAAATGAATGCATCCAAGTTCCCTTCATTTTCTCTCACTTAAAAGGCACTTTAATGACGCAGTGTGAGATGACTTGAATTCCCTAAAGCGTTGCGGCACAATATCAGCAGAAACAAGTCCCCAAAATAGGGATTTACCACCTCCTTCCAGTCAACATCCCTGTGGGAGCTTCCTGAATGCATCCCGGCCCGCTCTCGACTATCTCAGTGACCTGCTGTGCCAACAGCTACTCCGGCCTCGAGCCTACGCACTCTCACTATACAGCCACATCCTGGCAATAAATCACCGCATAGCGTGAACTTCCCTGGAATGCTAGCTGAGCTGAAAGATTCCTTGTAAGTCCAAGCAAGGTCCAAACCTTATCAGTGTTGAACACATCTGCGTTATCAGGGATGAAGCTGAGATAAAAGTGATATCTTTAGCCTAGATTCCTCTTGGCGACATTTCTCCTAATAGCGTTCGACTGGAAGGTCTATTAAGGTGGCAATCTTGGCCTGCATTTCAGCCGCAATTGCTACAGTCGTGCATATTCGTTACAAACAACACCATGAAGCAACTTGCACGTCAGTAGAAATTAGCCCGAGCATTTCGGGACCTGGGTTTGAAATACTAAAAAAATATTATGGCAGCCAGTTCAACCGAGGAGCACACGATTGCTGCAATTAAGGCCAACGCTAAGTCTCTCTGCAGCAACAAGACCTCTCACCCGCGTCCACACCTGAAGACCAATCTACATCACCTCAGACATGATGAGACATAGACACCTTGCAGAGTGTGTTTTGACATGCAAATATGCTATCGTGCGACTCTCAGCTGACCTTTTTAGAGTCTTGGGTGGGCTCCTGAAATACCTCTCTTAATTTGACATGACCTGATTTGAAGGATTTCAATGTTATTACTCCTTCTGGACATGTGGACTCAGATGCGAGGCATGAGGTTGAGGCCGGTCTTCTCAAAGCTGTTATGAGAGTTGATGTGAGACAAGAGTGAACCGAGCCCGAAGTGAAAGAGAGGCCATGGTTTCTGAAGGGGAGCTGGAAGTGGATAATATCGTGAATGACAGAGCGGGGGAAAAAATGGGGCATGGACTTTCTATATTATTCTCTACTGACCTAATCCAGAGAATTTAAGTGTTCTGGAGGTGTCGATTCAACATCCATGATATGTTCCCTCCCATGTCGGTCTTCCTCCGGCCCTCCCAGCCCATCGCACGCTTGTGTTCGAAAGGTTTGCCTTTTTTCTTTTTTTTTTTTTTTTGCGTTTTGACAGCTGTGCTTGGAGTGCCGTGACAGCAGTCTAGAGGGAAGGGTGTGTGTCTGGCTGCATGTTCCTGATGGTTTGAGGAGGATGTGTGCAGGATATTCATAATATTGGCGTGCACGCTTCCCAGGGGGTTAAACCATCAGGATGGTATGAAAAAGAGGATATCGATTTGATTGATATAGCAACTTTCAAACCCATACATGTCTGGAATTACTGTAATTTAGCATCTCCTTTGCCAAGAAAAACATAGCTGTTGCAAACAGTAACAGTATAGTGCCGAGTAATATGTACAGTATGCACGACTGCACACAGTACATAGTTAACTCCAGCATTGGAGGAAGTGATGTGAATGAAGAGCAGTGTAACAACAAACGAAGAGGAGAGGACAAGGCAACTTATTGGGTTTTTTTTTGTTTGTTTGCTTTTGCTTTGTAATGTTGTATAATGAGTAATAAGGTTGAAAAATGAAATGTGTGAGGAGCACACAGACTTTTTCAAAAATTAAAATGTCACCATTGACACGAATGGAACACGTTCCGCTCAAAATGTCCTCCAATGCGTACACTGTAGTGGGCACGGGGTTGGGTGCAACTACTCATACCGCAAAATGATGTGCCAATACAAACACAGCATGGCCAATAAAAACATTCATTGATTTTTTTTTCACTTGTGAAGGTGTTACTTCAAGCCTCCAAATTATGTGTGTAGATTTGTGCATGTGGCCAATGCAGCTTTCACATCACCAAACAAAATGGTGAATTATCGAATGCTGATGAGTGCTTGATGTCAGTGCATAACTTTCAAGTGATCCTGGACACTCACCTCGGGCTCAGGTGTGCACTTTTGGATTGTTGGTGGATAAAGTGAAATTCTTTTTCATCTCAGCTTTTGGAGCAAAAATCTGGAAGTTAGATGCCAAAATTGACTGTCCCCAGCTCAGCATATGTACACTCTGTCTGTAGGGGGAACTGCGTCTGAGATCTTTTTTCTAACTGAGCACAAATGTCCATGCAAAATGTGCAAAGGTTGCAGTTGACTGGAAATGTAAACGCTTGTGAGTATAGGTGTGCCCGTCTGCATATCCACATACTTTGACACTAGTGACTTGACTAACTTTTCCACTGGATGCCAAAAAAAAGAAGGAAAAAAAACAGTGTAAGGATTCCATTTACTTAATGATGTCCCAGCTGGTATGCATTTTGTCCTTACGGTGTAGATGAGAGAGGCGAGCTCGGGGATAATGCAAGAATGTGTGGTGGGTGCTCAGCAGCTGGAGGCTGAGCCCCACTGGGTCGCAGGGTGCAAGGCCAGGCCAGGCGCATGAAACTCAGCTGGCACACAAAATGCCACGAAGGCATGCGGCCGAAACTGCTGGTCGACTCAAAACTACTGTACGATTGGAGATAAAATGGCATGTGTGAGAAACATGTCAAACAATAATGATCATAAAGCGCTTAGCCACATGGAACAGAAAATATGGCTTTGAAGATTACATCAACTGAAGAGGACATGTTGTTAATCATCTTTAAGCCCAACAGTTTGGATAACTTATTCGCCCACCCAGGATGCCGCGCAGCCCTTTGCAAAACCTGCAAGGAAATAATCATGAAGGTCAACAGAGTTCTCTCAGTTTTCCCAAAAGCAAGTGTTGGCCATATGTTAATGTAGTTCACGTTGGCCACATGTTAATGTTGCTGGCGTGCACCTTCAAACTAATGAGGCAGGTGCATTATTACTGTCTTTTCCAAGCGCTCCATATTGCTTTCTTTAACACGCTCAACACCAATCAGCATCAAAACTTGCTCACTGATTTACGATAACAGCTTGCAACACACACACACACACACACACACACACACACACACACACACAACAGGATCAGACAAATCAGTCAAGGCAATATTGACACCAGAGGTGGGCATTGCCATGTCCGGTGCGGCCATCAGTATGCCAGTCCATCCGAGACGTCAGCCAAACAGCGTCGAGAACAGACTTACCAACACCACGTCATGCGAGTGACGCACACCTGACAAGCAGCCAAAAAATAAATAAAAATAAAAATAAACCGGTGTTGTTTGCCTTTTAGTCCCGCAGACCTCAATGACATGTGTGTCATATTGTTTTTATTTCACCAATCACCATGTTGTGCGTGTGTGCATGTCTGTTGTTTTTATTCGATTTTTTCTTTTTTTTTTTTTTTCTTGATTTGGCTGCGTGTCCGTCGCCTGCTCGTGACAAGGAAATTACGTTCTCGACGACGATTGGCTATCAGCAATGTGGGGGCCCATGTGGGTCGGCCTGGAACAGTGACGGACTGACGGACCTTCTGCCCACCTCTGATTGACACAAGGGAAGCCACAGACCAAGCGAAGTGCACAGCTCTCCTCTGATTTGTTCTTGTAACCGCTGATCAGGTAATAATTCAGGACAGACCTCTTCATCATTACAAATGTGCGACAGACAAACTACAGACTCACATTTGCTTTGGGTTCAGGAACTAAAAATCATGTTTTAAGCAGTTCAGATGTGCCCCATAAACACGGTGCCAAGTTTGCCAACTCATGTCTGGAACTTTTTTAATGGATTGAGCGAAAATAGGAACACTGTAAAGAGGATATAACAGGTTAATGTACCATCAGAATTACAGATCTCGCATTCCACAATTGGACACATCTCATTTTTGATAGTGATAGTCATGATTTTTACTGAGTCGGTTCCTCTCAAACCTTTGTGGTGTGATGCCCTCATCTGGCTTCAGGTAGTACTTGCTGGTGTTCTGCAACTTCAACTTTCACTCATACGGAAATGTAACAAAGAAACATGCTGTATCGGTGTTTCCGCTTAAATCAAATTAGGCTCAATGAAAATGATTATTGGCGTGAAGACAGTGCGTGCCGTACAACGAAAAACACTTTTATAAGAGCATAACATTATCTTAGATTACAAATGACCACGGATTTGCACCAGCTGAAAGTCATTTTGCTCTTGAAAGCATTAAGGTCAACATGTTCCCTGAGAGAGAGCCTGTTCTTAACTGATTGATTGTAGCTGATCGGTTCGGGCGATTTCTTAAACAATGCCATGCAATTCAACGTAAAAGGCGGATGCGCTGAATTAATAGAAAGTAGTATGACGTGAAGTGAAGATGAGGAAATCTTTTATTCAACTTGTCGGCGCTGTCACACCAGTAGGCACGGAATTATTAATGGTTGCCATGATACCCACATCCTCTCTTCTTTGGCCTTTGTCTGAGCCTCCAGGTATTTAGGACACTCTATAAACTCAACCAGGACAGCCCCCCCCCCCCGTTCTCTTCTGGTTGCTCCTATTGTTGTGGAGCGCAGGCCACAGTGTGGCAGTTCCAGCTGAGACCCGACTGGGCTTTTCCCATGATGAGAACATTTCTGCTTGTCCCAGTCAGCAGGGAGTGTATAAGGGCCCCCGGCTGCTCTGATCAGCGCACTTCTCCCCTTCCCCGAGGCCTCCTTAGCCCCCAACCTCCCTCCTTCCTCCAAGTCATGATCTGGCCCGTAAATTAGTACCGGGAGAAAAATGGGTTCTGTAAGATGAAACTGGGTTTCTATGCGTATGAACACACGACTCAGGGGAGACAAGAGAGAAGAAGCAGGCAGTAAATCCATTGGAGTCCACTGATAGCGCCTGTTTGCACAGCCACTGCCGCTTCCTTTGATCAAATGGTCGGGGGAGCGGGGGGTCGTGTGGCGCTGCCGAAGGTCAGCTATATATTACACTCCTAAAAGTGATTACTGAAATTCTTAAGTGAAACCATTCTGCTGCCAGGGTGTGCTCTAATCCCCTGCAGCGTTGTCTGGGCTGGGGCCAGGGCCTCTCTGTGGATGTGTGCGCCCAGCACTGCTTTCTCCTTTCCCACTTGTGGTTTCGATCATGAGAGCAAGCTTAAAAGAGCCCCTACATGGAAACATGGCCTATCCAGTTGCAATATCAACTGTTGCCGTTTGAAAAAGAGAGCGAGCGAGAGGAAAGGTAGCTTCACGAAACATAAATATGCGTGAACTTCAAAGGCTCGGCCAGCAAATTAAGGCTTAGCCATTGGACACGACAGTAAGTGGCCTTTACATAAGAAACAGGGTAAACAATGTCTGGATTGTGTTACGCTTCTTTCCTCCATCTTGTCGCACAGAGACCCCCCAGTTCTTCTTCTCGCTGATTGCCTTTTCGTACCGGCCTTTTCACGAGGCGAAAGCCCACGTGAAATGTTTCACGCCGGCGATATTAAATCACAAATGATTCGCAAATCCGAGGACGCAAAGGCACAAAATCTCTTTAAATTTCCAGTTTATGACGCCCGTGACATTTATCAATTCACTAAAAAGGCGTCTCGTCGAAAACAAGCCTGCTGAATGGATCCAAACGTATGTGGGATTTCGACGACACAGGCTGTGCAGTTGAAACTCAGCTGGCCAACATGATCTAAATAAGAATTATGTGAAGTCATGCTCTATGAAACGCAATCCACGTTTGCTGATCATTACCTCAGGTTGTCTCGTGTTAACTTTGGCAGGCCTGATCTTGGCGCTGGGCTTAAAAAGGGGATGATGTATTTCCTCTTATTTATTATTTGCACTGGGCTACTGAGAGGGGGAAAGCAGTGGAAATAAAGTGAGTGTGAGTTGTACGCTTGTGACTGGTGGGGAGGTGCCAGTAATAACAGAACCAAACTTGCTCCCCGGCTCATTAGGGTGAAGAAAATGGTTCCCAGGAGACGCAGCATAGTGTAAATGCATTGAAAATTATTCTCACTGCAGTTTGCCAACATTTCTCACTTTTTGCCACAAAATGACAATGTAATAGCACTTAAGTGCTGCAAGTGTGTTCTCTTCTATAGATTTGCACCCCCTTATCGCACGTCTCATAAACTCCACTGATGGAATTCAAAGAGAAATTTATCGAGCATGGCATTCACACATGTTGACAGTAAAGCAAGCCAACTGCCCACCAGATCTTGAGAATTAAGGCACGCGGGCCCTTTTTTGCTCTGGAACAGCCTCTTTGACCCTCCGACTGCTTCTGCAATACATTTGACCTTTCTATTAAAAAAAAAAAAAAGAGAAAGATTTGAAAAGATTTATGAGACACAAAGCCTGTATGCAAGTCCTATAAATTGAGAATGTCAGATTTATGGTTGTTAACATGAGCGGATTTATCTACTGCTACATGAAAAGTGCTTGACATTCTGTGTTTCCTTCTTTTGACTGGTCTCCCCTTAAACAGGTGCACAGTTCTCCCAAATATAGAAGAATCTTTGAACATCGTCATGTGTTTATGGTATGGGCTCGGTCCATCCATCTGTTTTCATCCTGCATCGCCTTTTATTCAAATGTTTATACTGTAAGGAAGTCGTTTATGATTTTTAGATTTTTCCAGTCTCAATAGAAGCGAGGACCTCTGAGCACCTATGAGAACACACTTTTTTTTTGGGCTCCATTAGCTATTGACACAGCTGCTATCGAGCTGAAATGATCCGATCCGATCCTGGAGTGGTGGAGATGCGTGCACACACCTGCCAACACGGACACGGAGCCACATAGGGACACACATTGTGTGTTGGCTTTTTCTTTCCAAATGTCATTACCTGCTGACTGACACTTGGCTGGAATGAGGGATGATGAGTGGTTGAATATGTCTGCCTTTCACATACAAAACACGGGACACTCAGATGAACCATCTCAGATGGCACAGGGCAGAAATGCCATCTGTGTCCCCGAACCTCACAGGTTTCAACTCTGACTGTTTTTCGGCAACTTTACAATACACAACAACCTTCTCCGAGATCTTTTGGAGGCAGGTATTTTCATATGGCACTCATATCAACATAATGATTAATGGTGGAGTTCTACGGTACCAGAGAGAGTCACATGATGTTGACACAGCATCAGGATGTGTTCTGCTCCTGAGTACGATTCAAGTTAAAACATGTTTTTATTTCCTGCTCAACTATCAGTTTTATTATGAAGTGAGTTAAGGGTCATCTGGTTTCTGTACTGATCCTTGGTAACTATGCAAGTTCTGAGTGAAGGAGAGTAAGAAAATAAATGAAAACCTGTATGATAATACATTGCATCAGATGTAATTCTATCCGGTGAGCTTCAGGGGTGCAATGCAGTGTGCAGAGCTCTTTCTAAATGTGGCGACCTCGAATGATCTCTATACGGGGACCAATGTGAGCCATTAATGGAGCGCGTGTGGGGCACAGCAACGGTGTGACACACTTTGAACTGCAACTAGGATGTCACCTGGACTGATATCACAAGCTTGAGCCAAGAAAAAAAACAAAACAAAATGCAAGACCAACATCTGCAGTGAGTTTGAAATTGGAGGTTCCACTGTATCTGGGTATTGTGCATGTCTAACTTTAGAGACCCTTTATCAAAACATGATGCTATTCAGAATGTATATGGAAAAATGCATAGCATGGAACAATAGTCCACCAAAAGTTCAGTTTCTATAGTGGAATAAAACGCCGACAACTGGACGTGAAGTGACGCAAGTGACGTGATATCAGCTAGCGAGATAGGCAGATGATAGGGGCGCCGGTGACGCTAAGGGGCGCTAAATATCTGGCACAAATTCAAGGAAGGAAGAGTAAGTTAAAATTGATGTAAACAATCAATTAAGCAAAGATAAGGGTGAATTTATTAGAAGTGTGCGTTCCTATCGAAGCAGAGGCTTGCTATGGGTAACATGCACTAAATTAACTCATGTAGTGGAGCAGATTAGGCAAACCATTGTGCAATTTGTGATACAAGGATGCCATTTGCCATGGGTGTTCCTTATAGGTCAATTATTCAGAAAAAAAAAGTGTTAGCCCTGAAAAAAAAAAAATATGGTGGGCTATTTTTCAAGATGGGCATTTTTCAAGGTGGCCACCAAACGGGCCTTCAAAAAACGCATGTGATACAAATAAGAAAAAAGGGAGGTGTGTTCCTTTTGGGTCTCTCTTTCTCCAAAAGTGCAGTCGCGTTGAAAAAGAATTCAATATGGTGGCCATTTTTCAAGATGTCCTCTGTTATGTCCTTCTGTTTCAAATCAATAGTGCAAATTGTGATAACATCGAAACGCCAATATCCAATATGTCCTATTAAGACATATTTTCAGAAAAAAAAAGTGCTAGCTAGCTAGCTAAAAAAATAAATAAATTAATACATACATTATGGGCATTTTATTTAAATAAAACACAAAAGAAAAATTCGCTAGAAACAAAATGGACTGCTAATGCCGGGATTCAATGACGAACAGTGCTCACTGCTGAAAGAATTTAGGAATGGCAACAAGAGGAAAATGCTCTAACAGGTTCCAGCCAGATTGGCATGGTGATTGACTGGTTAGCATGTCCACCTCACAGAGCAGAGGTGCAGGGTTCGATTCTGGCTCAGGCCTTCCTGTGTGGGGTTTGCATTTTTCGCCCCGTGCCTGGTGGGTTTTCTCCAGGTACTCCGGTTCCCTCCCACATTCCCAAAACATGCATCGTAGGTTGACTGAACTCTCCAAATTGTCCCGAGGTGTGAGTGTCGGAGAGCGGATGGTTGTTTGCCAATATGCGGCCTGCGATTGGCTGGCAACCAGTTCAGGGTGTACTTCCGCTTCTAGCTGGGATAGGCTCCAGTTCGCCGACGACCCTTGTGAGGATATGCGGATTACAAAATGGATGGATGGAAGATTCCAACCATCCGGATATTATTAGAAGCATTGGCTCCTTGCATACATGAAGAGAAATATTCCTGGATATTTTTACATGCCTGGCATGGGGCAAGCGTTGGATACATCTCTCATGATTGCAGCCAGTAACACAGACATTGGGCCTCATGGCTTCCTTCTCTGCAATGGGCATGGAAAAAATGCGAGTCGTTTTTGGCAAGGGGGAGCACACTCAATAGATCCTAATCCATGACCTTTTATCCTGTTTAGTACAAGAGAAAAACAACAGATACGATTCTTCACTGCTTTCTGGATGTAACGTTGTATCATGAGTCAATGGCAAAGGGAAAAAAGATTAGATGGCAAACATGTCATGTTTGCAATGAAGCTCAACTACTTTGGCTAAACTCAGTCAGTGTTCATCAGAAATTGAAGAGTCTAATCTACTTGTTCTCGAGAGATTCGCCATTCTGACTTATGACCGTTCAAGTGCCGCCACCGCAACAGATGAAATATGGTTAAGAACTCTTTACAAGAAAGCAGAGGTCATATGAGACAATCCCGCCGACACACGGCCGCTGAGAGAACAGGCCATATCTTGGAGCAGTTCGTAGTTCGTCAGCCAGAAGTTCCATGTCGTTCCAACTAGGGCTGGTTGAAAGAGAAACAAACGTAACGAACGTTTTCTAGGTTTATGTGGAACTAATGTGTTGGAAAAAAATCTACCACAAACTGATAAAAGTGTGGATGTTAGACAAAATGTGGTGGAAGACACTGCAAGTGCTCAAAGGTCAGCAGAACAGACTCTACTGCATGAGGCAGTTACACTTGTGAGATTTATTACAATGACTGTACTTTTGTAACTAGGGCCCGGGCAAAGTAATCACATTTCAAACGGTATACCAAACTGCACTACGGACAGTGGTATGCAACTTTCTATTCACCATCGGAGATACCAACCCTTTGATCATGCCTTCTCATTACTGGAACTGTAACATATGCTCGGGTTTGGGTGTAACAACAGATGGCATTATCTTGCCATTATCATAAATGTCCTTACGAAGAAGCCCCAACATATACAGTAGGTGTCAGTATTAAGCTGATGATTCACTTTTTGTCATTATGAGCTAATATTAGGCTGGGAATCCGCAGAAAATATTGGCCTCTGATTCGTCTATTGTCTTTGGTTTGAGTACCCTAATGGACACAGCTGCAAGGAGCTGTATTGTACCTACCTATTCATATGCAGTAGTATGTGGTAAGAATGCAATGAATAATAACGCTTTAATCAGTAGTGGTCACAATGGTTGATATACCATACCATTGGAAATCTGCAATGATTATCTTTTTGATTATGCTAAAACCTCATTTGAGAAATATGGGTCACTATGCGCCATTTTGCTATGCAAAACTTTTCATGATGGACATCAACACAGGAAATAAGTTGTACTTTGAACAAGAAATTCAATTTTGAATGGATTTGGATTTATTTGATTGAAATCACTTTTCTCTGCCAGGCCTATAAGCAGGATTGATCATCGAATGACCAATTTTATTTTACCCAAAGGAGTGGGTAATAAAATAGCTCCACAATGAAGTTACTTTATTTTTTTTGACTGAGTCAATCAGATACAGTATTTGAACAGCCCTTGGAACTACAATGTTATGCTATTTATTCTATTCTTACCCCATTATTATTTCTTTTTAATTTACTGCTTGTTTGGCTCAAAAAATGCATGACTCAAATCACTTATCCACATTACCATTCATGTTTATTTTCTGTATTCTTTGATCGGTTATATCCAAATTTATTCCCCTCTGCCTTCCTGAAAGTCCATTTCTGTACTGTATTTATTTCTCTTTTTCTCTTTCCAGGGCTATCTCACCATAATATGACAGACATCACTTCTTATTGTTGTTCCTCTCTCCACTGCTACTGAATTTGAAACTAAAGTTGGATTTATGGCCTGTTACTGGCATTCACTCTTTATCATCATTACAGTTAACTCACAATGTATGATGGCTGTTAAAATCTCCACACCTGATTTCTTTCCCCCTTTAAACCTGATAACTTGTCTCTGCGGAGCATATTAAAGATACCATGGAAAATTGCTTAAGAAATCCAAATGTTGTTAGACAGGGATATAAAACCGCCTGAAAATAAGTTCAACTGCACCAGCACACATACTAATGGTCCGGAAAGAAACACGCATCCCACATTTGTTCCATTCCTACCTATCTTTATTTTCACCACACGGCGACGCTGTTGGCTAATACAGCTATACAATGCACCATGTACACCACTCTCCTGCATTTGTTTGCCCCACATACTGTGTGTGTGTGTGTGTGTGTGTGTGTGTGTGTGTGTATATATATATATATATATATATTTTTTTTTGGTGTGTGTGTGTGTGTGTGTGTGTGTGCGTATTTATTTATTTATTTATTTATTATTATTTTTTTTATCTGCTTCACAGTTCTGACAGTTCTGGCCTTCCTGTGTGGAATATGCATTCTCTCCCCCTGCCTGTGCAAGTTTTCTCCAGGTGCTCCCACATTCCAGAAGTATGCATGGTAGTTAATTGAAGACTCAAAGATGCTACACATTGGGTAGGAGTTGCTAAATATGTAAATATATTTTTATTTATGGAATTAAGTTTAAAAACTATGGCTGAAACGAGTACACTACTGGAGTAAGTCAAGTACCATAGTCAAAAAAAAAATAGCTCGAGACATTTTTTTTTCTGTGCTGGAACCCATCCATCCATCCATCCATTCACTTTCTAATCCTCTTATCCAAACAAGGGTCGCGGGAGTGCTATCCCAGACGAACAACCATGCACGCACACAATCACACATAGAGACAATTTTGAGTGTTCCGTTAAAAATGCAGGCTCGGGGAGAACATGCAAACTGCACACAGGAAGGCCAGAGCCGGAAGCGAACCCTACACCTCTACATTGTGAGGTGGATGTGGTAACTAGTCACCCACCGTGCAGCCCAAGCAGAATATTTGATCATTATATTGTGCACATAGTCATTCAGTTATGGTTGGTCAGTGAAGTATAATCCACTTTAGAATAAAAATGAGACTTTTCTTGTTTGCAAAGAAACATTTCTACCACTTTAGTTGTATTCATCTCGTTAACTTTTTAATTAACAATGTTGTGACATTTTTTGGAGTGAAATTGATTGTGATTCATGTCTGCAACCCATAATCTGGCAAGTTCACATTTTGCTCTAACTGCCAAGGAATCCAAACCAGAGATCAGGAAACCATTTAAAGGAACGAAAAGCATAATTGCATGAAAAGCAAAATGAAAATGTGGGAAAATTGCATATGCATTACACTGGACTTAGCTTGGTAAATGATATAGACCCCAAATAATGTCACATTTGAAGAACAATTCATTCTTGGCCTGTCATAAGGTGGAATTTTTGTCAGGTTTCTACTCATGTATAAGAGGGAAAGCCTTCTGCAACATTGCCTCATGTCAGTCTGATTGATACGCGACACTTTCTCAGGAGAGCAATTGCTTCATATAGGGGGCAGGTCTACATGAAACACTGAAAACCTGACAAGAATATGAAGAAATTCAAGTAATGAACCACCTCCCTACAGACAGTTGGCAAGTTTGAGAAAAAAAAGTGAAATGACAGTCTTACATGTTTCATGTGTGTTTGACTCACCGAGATGCTTGTTTTTTATTTGTTGTTGGGGTTTTTTTGTTTCTTTTAATGGATACACATGCTTAGATGCACCATAAGGTTGAAAGAGACTGTAAGAGGAATTTCCTCTTTCTGGAGACACTCCTTATCTGCTCCTCACCTTCCTCATCCCAGTCCCCAGCCTATTAATTTTGTAATCTTTGCTGCAACTGCCTGAGGCGCCTCGAGGCACAGCCAAGCAAGGAAGATCCATCCCACTCCTGCAAAATGTCACAAGGATACAGTCAGTATACAGGTACACAAAGATGCACATGCGACTGCTATAAGCCCCTGAAATGCTGTTTAGTGTCCGTGTTTAATCGACAAGTTTTGTGCTTATGTCTATGACGGCGCTTTCCTCTCAGAGTTCATGTTGTGTCAGTTATAGACAAAGGAACAGTAAGACAAAGGCAGTAAGAGAAGTACAAACCCAATTCCATTGAAAGTGGGATGCTGTGTTAAATGGAAACAAAAGCAGGATACATTGATTTCCAAATCCTTTTCAAATTATTTTCAATTTAATACACCATGAAGAAAATATATTTAATGGGTAAGTATTCAATATTTTAGGTCTGAATGAGCTTCCCGGCATAGGTAGAAAATCCAGATCCAGAGTAAAAACACTGCCACAGTTTGGCCACAAGTGCTTCTACTCAGGTAGTTACTTTCTGAACCTGGATTTGCCACCTCTGCTTCTTGGCAGGCCTAACTGTCTGTTGCAAGTGGATTTTTTTCCCCCCTTTTTTGTGGCAGCGCCAAACCAGACTGTGATGGATGAACACAGGACTGATTCGATTACTGCTGTACACAACTCCCGCGACAGCTAGGGTGGCAGGTTGTGCTTCCTCAGCAAGTACAGGGAGTGTATCCTCTGCTGGGCCTTTTTCAGGATGGATTTAATGTTGTTCTCCCACTTTGGATCCCGTCAGTCGGCAGTAATAATTTCACAGTTTGAGCCCTGCGAGTCCCAGGGACTCGCTGATCCGAAAAGTGTGAGTCCCATTTTGCATTTAGAGAGTCCCAAATTTCGAATTCTGAAATGGTCTACTTATTCAATTGCATATGATAATAACACAAATAACAACAATATACATTGATAATAGGTCTCTTTCTTATAAACAAATGCTGCAAAAATTTTAATAATTCAGGCATACAAGATTTGCTGAGAAATAGGTTCTTATTTCATCCCATGGTCCAGTCTT
This sequence comes from Hippocampus guttulatus, assembly GCF_054856545.1. Taxonomy (NCBI): domain Eukaryota; kingdom Metazoa; phylum Chordata; class Actinopteri; order Syngnathiformes; family Syngnathidae; genus Hippocampus; species Hippocampus guttulatus. Next base: position 6,718,195 of record NC_141266.1, on the reverse strand, counting down.
TGAGTTCATAAATTCTCCTCTCTTTACTCTGCTTCCAATGATGCAAGGCTTTCTCAAAGTCAACTTATCGCAAAAAACTATCCAACTTTAGCTGCTTCCATACTTGTTTTAACATTACACAACTTGGCAATCGTCTGCCGATCTCGCCAATCCCGTCTCGCGAGAACGGAAATCTCGACACGCGAGATGACTTAACGAGAGATCAAAACAACAATGGCGGCGGATTGTCGAACTGCGATCGTCGCTGAAAAAAAAAGCTGTATCGTAGTTTTTTTTTGGTTTGTTTTGACTGAGAAATTTCCTTGCGTCCCAAAAACGCACATCATTTGGAACTGTGCGTCCTGCGGGAAAATTATGCGTCTAGGACGTGGGATGGTAACAAGATGGCTGAGTCGGTAATTCTCCAGAATTTGAATCTCTCGTTTGACACAAAACTGTTGGACGGCGTGAGGGGCAGTTGTGATGAAGGATGTTTCCTGAAGTCCACAATCATCTCTCCCGTTCTCAAGCGGGTTCAGTGTCGGGTTGTGTCAACCACACCAGAGCACCACTCGTTCCACTTGTCACCATCGTTAATTAGCCCAGTTATTGCGGTGTCATCTCCAACCTTTGAACAATTTTGCAGCTCGGCGCGTTGCGGTGCAGTTGTTGGTGTGAAGGTGGAAGAGAAAGAGAGAGATGATGCATCCAGGTGTGTGTGGATTATGTCTCCCGCACCTCACCTGCCTTTCTGCTGAGGCTCCAGGGGTGTCAAACTCAGGTCCTGGAGGGCCGCTGTCCTGCATGTTTTGAACAGTTTCAATGTCAGGCTCCCGCAGAGCTTGCTGATGATCTGATCATTTGAATCATGTGTGTTGCAACAGGGACACTTGGAAAACATGGAGGACAGCGGCCCTCCAGGACCTGAGTTTGACCCCCCTATGTTAGACAGACTGTCAGATGGCAGGAAATATGCAGTCCTGGAAGAGCTTGAGGAATTCAGGGATAGTGGTGTTCAATGTCGCGCTGAAGTCCACAAGCAGGATCCCTTTGCGTTGGTCCCTGTATTGTTGAAGTGCACCGTGTCGACTGCATCATCCACCAACATGTTGGCTTGTTTGGCAAATTTTTGGGGGTGGGATTGTCATTTTCAAATCTACAGTAGAACACATTTAAATCGTCAATCACCTTCATGTTCTCTGCTTGCAAAATTGGTAGTTTGTGATTGACTGCAGAGCTTTCCACACTGATGGAAGGTTGTTTGCACGAAACTGTCGATGAGCTTTTCTGAATAAATAATTCTTTAATTTTCTTTGTCAGCTGGTTTCGGGCCTTCTTGTGAAGGCCTGTGTCTACTTAGACTCTTGAAGCTTGCCAAAAGCATGTTGTTGTTGCATGTGCGGAGCATCTTTGTCGAGGCACGGTTTGACACAAGTGATTTAGGATGTCACAGTTTCTGTAGATTCATCCAAGCTGCCAGCTGAAGCTTCAAAGACACTCTAATCTGTGCAGTCCAAAGAATCCCGTAGTGCCAGTGCAGTTTCATCGGTCTGATGTTTTTAGTTTGAGGAAGGAGGTTCACGAATGTCAGTAGTGACATTGTTATGTGCGATGTGTTTATAGTCCTGCGTTATAGTGTAAGGACAACATGTGTGGGGTCATAAATCTTAAAAATCAGTTCTGAGTTCTTGAAAATGAATGTCTACTCTGCAAAACCTGTTTTTTTGAAAAAAAAATCATGACATGCTTGTCTATATGTTTCTCATCCAGTCTTCTAGGAGACTATTGCACATTTCAACTGTCACATCTATGAGGCTTTTTTTTTTCCGGAACACTATCTGCTGAATCTGTTGTGTCGTTGCTTCATAACTCAAAAGCAAGGAGAATGCAATAGTGAAACTGAAAATATATTTCTCAAATTACCTTTAACTGGATCAGCACCAAAATGTTGAGGGGTCATTCTGTGACCCAAACATTCCACGTTTTATGAAAATTACTTTTTTGGGTTTTGCTTGTTATTGGTTGCCTTTATATCAAATAACATTCAAAGTTGTTTCCATCATTCCGTGGTGTGTTTTTCTTCCCAAAATAATTTGGGCAGTATTTTCACTGGACTGTATTCTAAAAACAAAAATCATCAGATCACCCCTATCTACAGTATATGAGTCATGATTAAAAGCTGTGTATATTTTCTCATCATTAGCGAGCTTAGAAAAACAGCGCAGTTAGATCTGTGGCGAGTGTGCCTGTGTTTGGCACAGCTGCTTTTTCACATTTCCATCTATCGTGGTCTCTGTGTGCCCGTGCTTTGCTCTCTGTCTCTGAGTGTTCCCTGCCTCCCTTGTTTCATTAACCGTCCAAGCCTTTCTTGATATATGGTCCACTTGGTGGTTTGTCAACATGCTTACAGCGTATCACCATGTAGAACTCATGGGAAAACGCAAACCACTAAAAGAGGCACATGGGTTCACACATGCTCACACACTATACATGCAACGCATTTTTTTAAATGTACTTTTATCACAAGAGCTGTCGTAGAGAGGCATATGCAGTTGTCATGGTGTTGGGTATTAAGTTTGAGCTGGGGGTGGAGACACCGCAAAAGACATGGTGATCATCACATGTGAGTCCAGTGTCGAACATACCTGATGCATGTCTGATTTGCAAGTAAATGTGAATAACGTTGTTGTTCTTTGCAATATGATATTCTTAATTTAAAAACACTTGCCTGTGCAACCACAAAAAAAAAATGGAAGAAAACCAAGGGGCTTGGATTGTGTCTGTGTGAATTGTCCATTCATCTAACAGTGCTTTTGTTTATACGGAGGTGGGCATGCCGTCAGGCCGTCACCGATGAACACCCATTTTGGCTGACGAGTGACTGCAAACTTAAAAAAATAAAAATAAAATAAAACCCAAGCAGTGACGAAAATTTCTTAGAATATGTTCCATGCAGCTCCACTCACATATTAATTTTGTGTTTGTGGAATATGAGTTAAACAGTGAAATCCAGCCGGTATCGGTCATTTCAGCGGCCGGCTATTTTGCCACTTTCTGTTGACTGAAAATGACATTGCTCATGGCTGAGGTAATGACCAATCACAGCTCACCTGTTTTCTGAAGCTGAGCCATGATTGATCGTTACGCTGTTCCAAAATGTCCTTTCAAAGTTGAATGATATTCAATAAAGTTTTGGCAGTTCAAAGCTGACATTTCCATGAAATTGTTCCTCAATAAGTCCTGAGCTTCTAAGCCAAATTTGGTGGTTGTCTAGCAAGCGTAAAATGCTGGTTACTAAGGACAAGTGAAGGGCTGTTGTAAAAAATGTTCGTGTTACTTTGCAATCCATTTTCTCCTAATTCTGAAAATCTGCCAACCCAACTTCAATTCTCGATATCCCTCCTTGGGCGGAGCTACAGGGTGGCCAGGGTTACCTCTTGTCACTCTATGGCCACGCCCCGGCAACCCGCACACCTCAGGGCAAATTTTAATGTCTGTGATTTTCTGCCATAGGATAAAGAATGGCACAAACATGCAAGCAAGGCCACCCCTCTAAAATATTTCTGCGTATGCCCCTGTATTTTGGATCTGAAATGGCATATCACGATGCATCATATATCACTGGAAAGTTGAGCTCATTCTCTTTTTGATGGAGGCAAAGCCTCATTTTTGAAATTCGGGTCAGTGTGACTCATTTTGCTATGGCGGGTCACATATGTCAAAACAACCTATTTGATTCTATTTTATGATATTTACTGTCAAAAGGAAGCCGACTACAAAATAAGACAACATTCTCTTTGCACTGGCTATTGGGTTACCATAGAAACTGTGCAGCTCTATGTTTTTTGTCTAATACATTCAAACCACAGAGAAAAGGGTCAGTGACTATATCATTATCCTGTATAACGGAGATTTTAATGGCCTGACTTATAATTATCTCGTCGCCAGCTTTCTATCACCAATGTGCAATAATGTTTCAAGATAAATCTTTACAGTCAGGAACAAAAAATTACCGTTAAGATAATGTGCCAAATAAATATTGTCCACACAAAAATAAAACACATTTGTGACATTAGTAAAACAGAAAAAAAGGTTCAGTTGGTTTTTTTTGGAACATCCTTTTCATTGGTTTTGAGCTGTACTTGTCTTAAATGAATATACACGATTCCTTACTTGCAGAATTTACAGCGATACAGGGAAAAATAACCAACAAGAAAAGGAGTTTCAGATGTCAGAAACAGTTTGTTTGTTTGTTTATTGAACATAAAACATATATACAGTAATAATTTGACAGAAAATAAGGTAGATAAAAAAGTAAAAAGAAAGAAATCAATCTTCATTCAACACAGTTATTATGTTCAAGGGAGTAGGAAGAAGTAAAAAACGTATCTAGTCCTACCCCGTTATGTGTTTATATCTAATAAATCATTTTTATATCAATCAGAAAAGAAACAAGTAAGAAGAAAGAAGTCTCCATTAAGGCTCATACTTTACCCTTAACCGTGATATTTTTACAACCTTTGGTTTGTATCGGGATTATATACTTCCACACCCTGACACTCTTGTGTCAATTTTCTCTTGTATTCATAATGGATATTTATATACCTTTCTCTATTTATCAACTTAGTTCTGATTTATCATTATATTTAATGTTTTGAATTTATCATTTTAACTCTGATTGATGTAGGTTGTTTGTACTATTTTTTTGAATTTGTTTTTTAACTCAGCAAGCGATTTACTCATTTTCAGGTCCGTTTCGAGATTATTCCACAGATTAACACCTTTGATAGATACACTTCTTTGCTTGATGTTTGTTCTTGTTTTGAGTTTTTTGAATAAGTTGGTACCTCTTAAATCATAGCTGCTTTCTCGAATTTCGAAAAACTTCTGAATGTTTTGGCAGAGCAGGTTATTGTGTGCTTTGTACATTAATTGGGCGATTTTAAAGTCAACCAGGTCATAAAATTTCATCGTATTTAATTTGATAAATAGTGGATTTGTGGGTTCCGTATATTTTGATCTATTAATAATTCGAATTGCTTTTTTTTGTAGGTTGAGAATAGGGAGTGTGTTTGTTTTGCAGGCATTTCCCCATATTTCCACACAGTAGGTCATATATGGTAATAATAATGAAGTGTACAATGTGTACAAAGATCTCTTATTTAGCACTTCCTTGGTTTTGTAGAGGATCCCTACGGTTTTGGCTATTTTTCTTTTTACGTTATCGATATGTGGCTTCCAACATAGTTTTGAGTCTATTACTAATCCGAGAAACTTGGTTTCATACGCTCTTTCTATCTCAATTGAGTTTACCATAATTTTAGCTTGGTGTTTGATTGGTCTTGTGCCTAAAACAATTAACTTCGATTTTTTCAGGTTAAGTGACAATTTATTTCTGTCGAACCAGTTTTTTAATTTGTTTAATTCGTTTTCTACGGTTGTCAGGAGCTGTTTCAGATTTATTCCAGAACAGTAGAAAGTTGTATCATCAGCAAATAGGACACATTTAAATTGTTTTGAGACCTTGCAGATATCATTTATATATAAGATGAATAGTTTTGGACCAAGCACTGACCCCTGAGGAACTCCGTGAGTGATTTTCAGTTGATTCGTTTTTTTATTGTTGAGTTGCACGTACTGATATCTGTTTTCTAAATAACTTTTTATCCATTTATAAGCTACACCTCTAATGCCATATCTTTCTATTTTTTTCAATAATATACTGTGATCTATTGTGTCAAAAGCTTTTTTTAGATCTAGGAAAACCCCAACAGTAAATTCTTTGTTGTCTATATTAGTGGCTATTGCTTCCACAAACTCCATAACTGCCATTGAGGTGGTCCGTTTTTCCCTGAAGCCATATTGATTCTCACTTAACAGCGCATGCTTTTGTATAAAGCTATCAAGTCTGCGAGAAAATAGTTTTTCTAATATTTTTGAAAATTGTGGTAGTAGTGATATTGGTCTATAATTTGTAAACCGATGTCTTTCTCCACTTTTATAGATTGGAATAACTTTAGCAATTTTCATTTTTGATGGAAAGATACCAGCTTTGAATGACAGGTTGCATATGTGCGTGAAAGGTCGCACTACATATTCTATAATCTGCTTTATTATTGTCATATCAATATTAAAGCAATCAGTTGACTTTTTATTTTTAAGAGTTTTTATAATATTTGATACTTCTTCTTGTTTTACAGCAGTAAGGAACATCGTGGAGGAGTTTTTTTTCTACATATCTATCTATTTCAAACAGGTTTGTTGGATCAGGAATTTGTTTTGCTAGGTTACTGCCGATGTTGACAAAATACTCATTAAATTCCGTTGCTATTTCTGCAGTTTTTTCCAAAATAGTATTTTTGCCTTTGATAAAATACTCTGGATAATCCATTTTTTTAGGACTATTTCTGATTACTTGGTTAAGTATCTTCCATATTTCTTGTGTGTTACTTTTATTCTGCTCTAATAGTGCATGATAATGATCTCTTTTACTGGTTCTTATAATATTTACTAGTTTATTTTTATAGGTCTTATATTTTTTTTCTGCTTCTTCAGTTCTCAATTTTAAAAACAATTTATATAAATAGTTTTTCTTTTTACATGCGTTTTCTATGCCTTTCGTTATCCATGGCTTACTTGGGTCTTTATACTTTTTGGAGACTTTAGTTAATGGAAAATGTTTATCATATAAGGAGATTATGGTAGACTGAAATACTTCAAACGCTGTATTTGGGTCTTCGTTTGAGTAGACCTCGGTCCAGTTTTGTTTTTCTAGGTCTTGCTTAAAGGCATCGGTGGAGCGTTGGGTTCTTAGTCTTATTTCTGTTGTTGAACTGTTTCTGAAAAAATTAAAAGCACCATTGAAAATAGCCACAACACAACTGATACCAACATCCCACATTGGGCAAATCAGCATTTTGTCACATTTACCTTTACGCGGTGTTTAAAAAAAATGGTGTGACTTTTTCGACATTCAGTTTTCTGCAGTATTTGTCACTGTAAATTAAAAGTGAAGTCGGAATGCAAAATATTTCTGTAAATGTTGAATATATAGCTAAACATAAATGTTTAATCTGCGATTGGCTGGCAACCAGTTCAGGGTGTCCCCCGCCTATTACCCGAAAACAGCTGGGATAGGCTCCAACACGCCTGCGACCCTTGTGAGGACACGCGGATAAGAAAATGGATGGATGAATAAATATTAAACCCAAGAGAAACTGGGAACAGGTAGGTGCCATGATTGGGGGGGAAAAAAACGAGCGTCCCTGATTTGCTCAGTTATTCACAAGCATAGACAATGTTCCTCAACGTACAATTGAAAGAATTTTATGGATTTCATCATCTATGGTCCATAATATTATCAAATGGTCCACAGAATCATTGCCCGAACACGATTAATATTCAATCAGCATTTTTAAAATGTTTTCAGGAGCCCAAAAAAATCAGTGTAGACCAGTAGCATAATTGGAAAATGTATTGCACAGCTATGTGAGAGCCAGTGAAAAGCCTTTAGGAATGGAGTCATATGTTTTGATCTCTTTGTTGTGGTCAGCACTGGAGCTGCAGTGTTCTAAATGAGCTGCAGTTGTTTGATGCTCTCTTAAGGCAGTCCAATACGAAGACCATTGCAATAATCAAGTCTGCTGGCAATAAAAGCATGGACAAGTTTCTCCTGATCTTCTCAGAGCATGCAACCCTGTTTAGCTGGTAAAAGGCTGTTTTGGTGATTGATTTTACGGCATATGATTGCTGGAAGTTAGGTCGGCATCTAAAAGCACCCCAAGATTTCAGATTTGGTCTTTGGTTTCTAAAGACTGGGACTCTAGGTGTTTTCTAACATCAATCCTCTTTTCTTTCTTGCTGAAAACGATAGGCTCCAGCACCCCCCGCGACCCTAGTGAGGATCAAGCGGTTCGGAAAATGGATGGATGGATGGTTTGGTTCGGCTGAAGGAGCGTTTGGTTCATAAAATTGTTAATTTGCTCTAGAAAGTAACACAGTGCGTTGATTGTACTCATGCCATTTGGGGACATCGAGTAACGTCAAATTCCTCTGCATCAGTGAGCAGTTCCGCCACCAGCAGGAAAATGCCGCGTTAGTGGCGTGTTGTCTGACGATCGCAATTATCTACAAAGTATTCTTTCTCATTCTCAATGTTTTGAACAGCGTGACCCATGATTTTTATTTATTTTTTGTGTTTCTGATCTCATTAAAAGTGACTCACCTCTGTTTTACTATTGATCTGTGTTTCCATTTAAAAAAAAAGGGAGATATTATGTCAATGATGCAAAAAAGAATGCATGTCAATGGGCGACAGTATTTAATGTTTTTGATATTCCGAAGTAATCTCTTACCAGATAACCAGAAACTATTTACTTAGAACATAAGAAGAAAGATGCTTGTCCCCAATGAAATAAATGTTACCCTGAGAAAAACAATCATCTTTACCGACTGCATTTTTACCGTTGAAGCTTCATAATCCTTTGTTTGAGATTTGAATGGAAAGATGGTTTGGAAAAAAAGCTCACTTCTCGTTTCAGTTTTTCAGTGTCCATCCAAACCCATTGCAGACATTGACCATTGTTTTTACAAGCCTTTCTGAGTTTATTCGCCAGTGTCTACCACATAGACAAGCCACCTTTTCATCATTAGGCAAAGAAGAATGACAATTTAAAGACAGTCGAACCCAAGAAATGTATACAAAAGACAAATAAAAATAAAATCGAGGAGTTGTGGGAAAACGATTTTTTCCCTCCACTGCAGAAGCTCTTGCAGCGATGAAATAGTCTCAAGTTTGAAGACGGCAGGAAACCAAACATCAATCTACCCTGGTGTTGAGTGAGAACATAAAGTTAAGCACACCAACATTTGTTATTATGCCAACAAACACAAGCATATTCCACGGTAGCCAGTGTAATTGTTTCCCATCGAATTGCCTGGGAAAACCACAAATGCCGACAACAATACTTGCAACAGAAATACAGTGCCATGAAAAATAATTTGCCTCTTCTAAAATCCCTCTTTTGTTTTTTTTTTTGCATAGTTTCCTCTCTTGACTGTTTGAGAATTTCACAAATGAAAAAAAATCAGACAAAGACAACCTAAGGTTAAAAAAAAACGTTTTTAAATGCTGATCTAATTTATTCAGGGCAAAACAACTATTCAAAGCGACTTGACCCTTTGTGAATATTATTATATATATGTATTATTATACACTTTAATATGAATTAATCATTTGATTAAATATGAATGGTCTCATACAGTGAGTTTGAACACATTTTCAGGAAGAAGAGCAACATCGCTGCAACTACTAAAGCGAGGAAGACAGACGGTGTGGGAGAACATTCCCCCTCAGGTCGATGCATACCTTTCAATGTAGTCCCTATTGTGACCTTTGTCTTTCTTTCAGTAGGCTTCCCTTCTCTATGACAAGACCGTGAGGTCACACATTGTCACATGAGCGAGGGAGAGCCGCCTCAAGGTAGGTGGGCGTCCAACACGGTATAAGAGGACAAACCATTTTGGACAGATGACATCTTCTCACAGAGAAGGCTCCACAGTTGTGTATTCAATCTTTTTGGCGTTCAGTAAAGGGCTCAACTTGTTTGCTTGCAGATAAAAACTCCCCAAAATATATTAGACTTGACTTTAGGTTAAACGGTGACAGCATTTTGGGTGTTTAAACATGCAAATATTTGAAACTGCCCATTCAGAGTGAGAAACACTTCACCGCTGCCTTCCCATCGACACTACCCAAAAATCATACACCCGCTCAGATCTGCTCACGTCGCGTACGTGTTTCCATCACGTGCATGTCCCAATACAAGGAAGTAGACAAACATGCTTGACGATTACCATCCATGGCTGCTTAAATAACCCAATAGGAATCCTTCCACAAGTATTTTATTGATTTATTTTTGGGGGCGAGTAGCCATCATTTTGGTTTTCGCGGCGCAGATCAGAAAGGAAGGGAGATTCTAAGCATGTGCATGGACATGGCGGAGTTACAGTATATCAGAGTATCACCTGGCCACACAGAATTCCATACACTATTTTTTTCTCTGACAAACGCTCATCTAAAAGTGAAATAGAAAGTGGAGAGGAGGCGCCACTTTTGCATGTTCAATCATGTAAATGTAGCCTTAGTCTGACTTTCCAATGTAGCTTTTTGTGGGGTGTATTTTCATGCATGCATGCATAATGTTCAGTCAAGAGGACATCATGTTGTCCAGAATCACTTATTCTTGCCAACTGAGTTGATTGACACTTGTGCCTCCAAGTGGCCATCTGTTCCCTTGTTTATACAGACCGCATCACAGATGCTTTAAGAGGCTGTAAATAAGCTAAACTGTTGAAGAGATCAATGTGTGCTGCTTAATGCTCATCTGTACTGAAGCGAGACTGATGTTCATCTGGACCACGGGAGTTCATTTGAGTGTCTGATTGCATGTAGGATCGTGTGTTAGCATGCACGAAGAAAACAATCTCGCATTGGACTTGCCTCACAAGTAATATTCAGCCCTGCTATGGTTTGCAAGGATGACATTTCTATGCTTACCGTTGCGAATGGCCGCACACACATACAGTATCCAAACTGTCGAAAACAATGTGTCTTTTTATGTTGGATTTTTATATGCATAAACAGTGACGTTTCAGTCCTTCAATTGTCGCTGAATATCAAACTCAACCAGTTATGATGATTCCAAAGAAAAAAAGATTTTGCCAGTGCTCTTGCTACACATGCAGGCTCCTTTTATGACTGTATTTTACAATGACATTTACCTTACTCCTTAAGATGGATTCTCTTTGAATGAGGTTTGTGTGCTTTGTAATCTTCAACCACAGAGGTGTGACATTCCTCATGTATTTCCAAGTATTTGTGATGCTTCTCCAAATAAGTTTTCCATATCTGATTTATGTTTTGTGTGGGATCCGATTGAGCATATTCATCCTAATCTTCCCTATTCTGATCCACAAAAATGCAACATTCCTTTAAGGTTAGGTCATATATATATATATATATATTATATATAAATATATATATATATTTAATTTCTTGTTGATATATATATATATATATATATATATATATATAGGTTAAAAAAGTGGAAGCACGGAAGCAAAGCTAATGAAATAAAACCCTCCCACAATATCACTAGGCCATGTTTGAAGTAAAACATACATTGCGAACTAAATATTTCTGGAAGGTTAACTTAAAAAAAAAAAAAAAAAAACGAAACAAAATCCTGTGCACGTGTCATGTCCGCCTGTTTGTTTTGTTTTTAGCCCCAGCTGGAGTGGAGGGCGTTTCCTTCCAATAGGCGCACCTGTTCCGCATGTACCAAGTAGGCCTGTCATGTATATAAGGACTCCCAAGTTGCCTTGTCACTTGTCGGATGAATGACCTTGCTCGCTGTTGTGCTTCAAGTATTGTATTCTCCAAAAAAAAAATCCTAAAAGAAAGAAACCAAAGCAACAAACAAACAAACAAAAACTCATGGCAGAAACAAAAACGTGACAGCAATACAAATACAAATCCAACAGGTGCGTGGCTGTAAGAGAATCCCTCCAACACCACCTGATGGTCACAAACAGAACAATTGTGACAGCAAGTACTTTTTGTTTGTGAATTTTTGCATATTACTCATACAGTATTAAAAAAATGTGAATCATGAATAATGGTGCTTCAGGGTATATGTTTTTTTCGGTAGGTTCTTCTTGATTTTGGACTTCAAAAAGTGAGTGTGATTTCTTCCGAAAGTTTGAAATTCACATTCATTCCACAATTTGGTACCAATTGAAATGCAGTGCGTGTTTAAAGTTGTTCTCACACTTATGTACTGGAATTGATTAACTTGTCTCAGCAATAATTAAAGTTCTTAGTTTGAAGGCATTGGTGAATATTCTTGAGTATTTCATGATGAAAATGTGTATGCATTAAAAGAGATATCTGGAGTTCAACCATATCCATAAATTTTAGAAGTTGAAACTTGTTTCAGAATGGAGTTGTGGGCTAATAGTTGGCTGTTTTGGAAATTTTTCTGATTGCCTTCTGACTTGTTGATTTCTTTTCTGTAAGTTACACCAAATTTCAGAACAGTGATTTAAATTTGGAAGAAATAAACAATCAAACAGAATTTTGAGTGTGTCCTAAACAAGACAAGTTCCAGTGCAATACATTAGTAGTGATTAGACCCATTGTTTTAAAAAATTTGGAGTGGACAAGTGCAATATGTCTTTACCAGCTGAGTTAGTCATCTATAAACAGTCCTAAAAATGTACTGAGGTCTGTATTTTCTACTGTGGTATTGTACAAATTTACACCCATTGACTTTTTAAAAATATTTTGCTTTTAATGAAACGCCAAGTAATTTGTTTTGAGTCGCTGATGGTGGAGTGGTGCACCCGGCTGACTTGTGTGCGGGGAGCTTGGGATCGGTTCCCATTAAGTGACGGTGTGAATGGTTGTTAGTCTCTATATATGCCCTGTGGTTGACTGGCAACCAGTTCAGGGTGTAGTCTGCCTGCAGCCCGAGGTCAGCTGGGATAGGCTGCAGCAATGTAATGATCACGTCTTCTCTTCTGCCGCACTGTTCTAAGTCTTCAACTGGCTGCTCAAATCTTGAGATGATCTCATACTTTGCCTTTAGTTCTTTAGGTTCTTTATTTCATGCACTCCTTCCTTTATTTCTTTAATTTCTTAAGTATCTTGGCATGGTGAATTTGATGATTTTTGAGATTGATGTCAACATCTCAACGTCTTATTTCAGGTAAAACCAATGATAAAAATATTGTTTAAAAAAAACGGATGCATGATTGTCTTCTAGACCTGCAAATTATAGCACAGTGGTTGCATTTTCACAAAGCTGTAATAATCTCTTGACTGTTTTATGTTCTTTTCACTGGAAGGAGTAAATAGATCTGTGAGAACAACTTGGTGAAAACAGCTTCTCCAAAAATGGCACCATGTGAATTAGATACTCTGAAATGAAGATGGACCAAACCCTATCCAACATCTTTTGCCACTTGAGCAGATGCTCCCACAATTTATTTCTCTCATCTGCTACGAACATGCACACTCCAATCTTTTGGCAGCTCTTCCTCAGCGCAATTTTTCCCCATCTTCGTTTTGACCAAGAAAAACCGTCACAGTGAAGTGATGGCACGTGTGACAGCTCTTTTGTAGGTTTATTTATGTATTTATTTTTGGACAGGGAGCCATTTGCCATTAAATAGCAGCTGTCCAATAGCTCTTGAAATGCTCTTCACTCTCTGATTGCAATCACAAATATATATGTGTATACATTTATAAGTGGCCACTTGTCAGTCAGTACCACATCAGCTGTCACAACATCTCTCAAGTGAGACCTTAAAAAGCGATGATCAAACAGAATAAACATTTTTTTCATGAGGATACCTACAGAATTACTTAATAAACTGACTTTATGGCTTTTTCAAGCAAATCAAACATGTCAACTTCTACGATGACTGCTAAAATCTGGACCAACATTTCAACTTATCACATGTACTAAATAAGAGAGATATTGTTGCATTTCCTTGTTCCCAAAGCCCTCATTACAGTAGTTGATTTCTTTATATGATTTCACAGTCATAATGGCCCTCCAACGGAAACAGTCACTACAATGTGTACAAAAATGAGTTTGACACCCCTGTTTTATCGTCTCGTCGTATTATTCAATATACCTTTAACAACAAAAAGTGATGGATTGCTAGTTTTGAAATGAGAAGTTAAGGATAATAGTTTGTTCAAGTTACGGTAAAAAGAATTAAAAAAAAAAGTTAAATCTCAATGTCACTTACTATAGGCAATAATTCAAAATTTTGCTATAGATTTGAGCAAGAACCATGGAAGTTGACATGATTTGATTTGTGGGCCACATAAAATGATGTGGTGGGCTGGATCTGGCCCCCAGGCCTTGAGTTTGACACCTGTGCGATAAAACATTGATTTCATTTCACTGTCACTGTTCCCACTGAGGGAAGCCGCAACTGCAAAATGGCCCACAATCAAAACGACAGCCGTGGTTTATATTGTCGCCTGCACTGTAACAGCTCAGGTTGAATATGGCTCATATCTCAGCTCGAGAAAGGCTCTGTGCATGTCCAGCCCTCCATTAATGTATTCTGTCACGCAGCATTGTATTTAGTCGCCTTTTGCCTCAGCATGGATGAAAGCGGCTGATTGCTTCTCCACAACACAAATGGCAAAACATGATCATTTGTGAGCATTCGAGCATCTGAAACAAATATAATCAGGAGTAGATGTGCCTGTGATACCCGTCATATGAAATGTAAATTACAAATATTTTGTGAAAACCTTTAGAAAAGATGCAGGTGCTCATTTCGTAATGCAGTAATGGCAATAAAGTGTGAAAAGCTTTTGAAATAATTCCATCCACGTACTTTGCGTTGCCCTGTCAATGCCGACTGGTAATGAGTTATCATACAGCAGGGGTGCCCACACTTTTTGGACCGAAGATCTACTTTTCGATCAATTAACCTCCCGGGATTTCCCTTACCGGCACGCGCGCGCGCACACGCACACACACACACACACACACACACACACACACACACACACACGCACACACACGCACGCCATGATGAGAAACAGCCTGAAACTGTGGCATGCAATGCACTTTTGCAGCCTGTTAACTATCGTAGCTCACACGTACCGTTTTAAAGTGCTTCCCTGGACCCTCCTAGATTCATATTCTTTGACCGTGCCCTTGGTGAATTGTACACGAAGCAAACTCTGAATGAGAATAATGACGATAAACGCCATCGTAAATTCAAGATTTACCTGCTTTATTTTATTTTTTAAATACAGTGTATTTTTTTGTGAAAATGAGACTGATAGGATGATTAGGGTGCAGCGTACATTAACACAAAAAAATATATTAGTGGCATGTACAAAGACACACAAATGGTTGTTTGTTTTTTTTCTCCTCGACACTCCTCGGATCTACTTGGGACCTATCTTAGATCTACCGGTAGATCAGGATTGATGTAATGGGCACCCCTGTCATATAATATTGATATTTTCACAGCTTTTATTTCTGACGGTCAACCGCCTCCTTTGGTCTCAGCTCTTTGGATGTGAACATTTTCCACTGTCACTGTGGCAGCAAATTCACTTCTTGCTTCTTTTTCAAAGGTTTCAGTTTCGGAAATGTGTTCAATGTTGCTAACTTTGGGTGAGAGATAAGGTCCGCCCTGGATGCGTTTCCAGTAAACTACAAGACACATATCTGGTAGACCAGGGCACACCAATCTTTTTGACGCTGAGAGCTACAGTACTTCTTGGCTACTGATTAGTGCGATGGATTACCAGTTTGATACCTAGTTCCAAAATAACACTTTTGAGCACTATTGTTAAATAGGTATGTAATTATTAATAATAATATTTATTAATAATTACATTTATTAATAAAAAAATAATCAGTTACCCAAGAGGGCCACCAAAATCGGTTGCCACAAAAACCTCTGTTTCGCAACAAAGTGGGAGGGGGGCGGAGCCGATTACCCAATGAGTCAATTGAAAATCATTGGGAAAATTGCCTCTAAAAAGATTTATTAGTGACATCCCTAGTTACTACTGATAACTAATGACATTCAATTATCTGAAGACACTGCTCATGTTAATCATTTCTCACAATAATTACGAAACAGATACATTCCCAAATACAAAACTTTGTTTCGATATACAGTATATATTTTCCATCCATCCATTTTCTAATCCGCTTTTCCTCACAAGGGTCGCGAGCGTGCCACAGCCTATCACAGCTGTCTTCAGGCAGTAGGCGGGAGACACCCTGAACCGGTTGCCAGACAATCGCAGTATAAATCTTATCTATTGTTTAATGAAACCATCAAAAGTTGTGGGAGGGATAAGTCTCCAAGAGAGAAGTTGTCCAGACCAGAGGAACAGGAGACTACGTCAGTGCTCGAGGTTCGTAAGTAGCGCAGGCTTCACAACATATTGTGCAAAAAGCATTCCCCAAAACGAAAAGGGTAAAGCAACAAGGTGATCCGGGCAAACAGTTTGGGCATTTCTGTCCCTCTAAGCAGTGCGCACGGAAATGAACAGATACCAAGCCAAAATTAAAATGCATAATGTTACCTTGTATTAAATAGACCATCAATACCGCGCACCTCTGGTTTGACAATCGAATTGAGATTTGCATTTAGATTTTTTTGAAAAGACAGGCTTCAAGTTAGTCGGCTGGGGATCTAATTCATGCAAGAGAAATCATCCCCCTTCACAAGACATAGGGTCCATGCAGCCCACCATACAATCACAGTAAACAGTCACCGGTGAACGTCATTTTGCCAGCTGAACAGCGTGGTCACAACCAGTGTCCCTGTGGCAGTCCTCGATGGTGGCAGACTGATCTCCAGTTTCGGCTCAACGGCTCCTCATGTAGTCTGTATTGGGTCATCTCCTGCTTTTGGATCTAGTACTTGTTCTGCCTTCTGATGATGTCATGCTGTGCATACAATACAATACAATACAATACATGCTGATTTATATAGCGCTTTCATAACAGCGGCAGCTGTAACAAAGCGCTTAACAAAACAGTTAAAAAATAATAAACACAAAGGAAGCAAATATATTTTCATGGTTTGGGGAAGGTCAGTAGATTCCCTTTGATGCATGCAGGGGATGTGGTTTCTTTACAAATGGATTGCCCTGCACTAGTTGGATGTGCCCAAGTTTGTGTTACATCGTGCAGCTCTTGGAAGGTGTCGTGATGGCAGTGAATTTTCCTTCAATTGTGTGCCCTGAGATTGGCTGATGAACAGTTAAGGATATAGCCCTCCTACTGTCGGAAGACTGCTGGGATAGACTCCAGCGAGCCCGCAACCATCCATATTAATCCAGTGAACAGCAACCTGCACTAGTGATTTACAGCACTTAGTGAGACACTGCAAAAGCTGGAAGATGCATTACAGGCACGAATGAGCTGTATGTCAGTTTATTTATGGCTTCATGAGCATAATTATTTATGAATGGTCTACATATCTTTATATATCAGTCTTGCAGCGAATCGGCTGCAGGCCCACCATTAGCGTTCATCTCATCTTTTGTACTTAAGGATATTACTATTGAATAATTGGTATACATCATAAATACTCAGGCAAAATGATCTGACTCATTTGTCGGTTAAATAAAAGGCAAAAAGTGTTTTTATTTTCGAAAAGTACATAAAATGCCACTTTTTTATCATATAATGCCATTTTGCTTTGTTCTTTAAAAAGGCCATTGTTTGTCCTTTGTTTTTCAGTTGCTGCCATGAATTGGACTGGTGAGCATCGTGCTTTCATTGTGGAAACGCTTATCGAAACAAACAAATCTGTAACTGCAACACAACGAGAGTTCTGTTTGCACTTCAATCTTGGTAGACATGATCCCGTACCAGCTCGAAACACGATCTTTGTTATGGGTTACCAACTTCAGAGCTACTGGATCTGCATTGAAACAAAAATCAACCGGCCGACCGCCACTTAATTTTTAAAACATAATGAAACAGAATGGCATTATATGTACTTTTCGAAACTAAAAACCCTTTTTTGTTTCTTTACTTTAGTTGCCTTTTATTTAACCTACAAATGTGTCAGATCATTTTGCTTGAACCTGAAGATCAAATGGCACCAGGACATAGCCATGTGATTACCTTTCGACAGAACATGGGAACGTAAGGTGTCCCACACTTTTGGTTTAGCCTTTGATGGCTGGAATTACTTGCCTTGTGTCTTAACCCTTTCAGGGACAGCGGTTTCTACAGTGGACAGCTTATCATGTTATCAGGTTACAGGGGGCTTGACAGGGTTAATACCCAGTTCGGAATGCTTAAAGCTGTTTGTTGACTGCTTATTTGCATGGACTTGAGCGTAAGTCAATATCCGACAACATGGTGCCTCATGAACATAAGAAACAACAGCAATGCTCAAGCAGCCAAAAACAGGTCAACAATTGGGTTTTAGTCAATTCTTCTTCTCATTTCCTGTATTTTATTCTGGACTGATGTTCTCCTTTTACTTTGAGAACCAGGGAACATCATTCCGCTCTGTGCCTTTAGGCATTGTTTAACATAATCTTCCATACTCCTCCAAAGATTCGTCATGTTTTTGATCTCCCACTTTGTCTGCATACATGCGTGTGTGCGCAATAGTGTGAGCGCATGTGTGTTAACATGCGATTGATTGATTGACTGTTGGTGACGACTAGACGAGCGCATCATTTTCTCCTTTCGCTGCAGTCACATTAGCATATAAAGTATCTGATTTATATATCTGATTTCTATCCACTTAGGTCCAAGGCTGGTTGCATTTCAGGGGATCTGATTCGTGGTTGAGTTTACTCTTTATATATCTGATTTCTATCCACTTAGCTCCAAGGCTGGTTGCATTTAAGGGGATCTGATTCGTGGTTGGGTTACTCTATTTTAAAATGTGAATTATTTCGACATGATATACAAACAGTAAGAGTTGTATGTTCTTGTATTTAAAGTAGAGCTGTCAAACGATTAAAATATTTACTGTAATTAAAAATGCAACTGTCATAATTAACTCAAATTAACTCATAATTAATCGTGATTACTCACACATTTTTTTATCCTTTCTGAATTTCCTTTTATATTTTTTGTCCTATTTTTTCCCGCTTTAATGCTCTCATCAACATGGAATCATGGATCAGTTTTCTTTGTGCAAAATGCAAATATTTACTGAAACAACAATTTTTAAATTTTTAAAAATTTTCAATTTTACATGAACATTTCTCACTTGGAGCAATTATTCACACATAATCTCTCACACAATATTACTTACTGTCCATCAACAACAGTGAAAAAAATAGTTTGTCACACAACAGCTCCTTTAACAGCTCTTTTTATGGAATCAAAACAGAGCAATATAAAATTATAAAGTGCACATCTAAGGTAAACTAGTACTCAGCCTATGGTGGATTTAAGCCATGGTTGCATATTTCGTTTTTCTCAAGTTTGCTTTGAACACAGCAGTCAGGCTATGTTGATTCTGTTGGTCCTTCTTGCGCGGAAGTCTCTCTATGGCAGTGGTCCTCGACTAGAAATGCTATAGGTCCACTTTTGGTCCCATGCATGGCGGTCATGGGGAGCAGGGCTATATGCCCATTTAGTATGGTCAAGCCAAGCTTATACAAATCAACACTCCTCAAAACCAACCAATAATAGGGTTCATGAAAATAACAATTATTCACTTTGCCTGTACACAACAAATAATGACAGGTATTGTGTTGAGGCACAGGAACTCCTTTATTTTGTTAAGTTGTGCCTGCTTAATAACAGAAATAGCCCTTTTAGGGAAATAAAACATTTTTACTTTAACTTTGTTAAACAGTAGTTGTCTTTTTTTCCCTTAATTTAACAAAAACAAAATATTCATTTTACCAAAATAAATACTAAACATGAAAACAAAAATACAATTCCCCTTTTCACATCCCCTCTGAAATCACTGAAAAATATATCAGAAGAGGAGTTAAGAACCATTTTAAATACTGACACAAGGGAGCACAGGAATGTGCAGTGCTGTTCTTCCACTAAAGGTGAATGCAATGTCTGAGGCATGCAAATATTATTTGAGGACGCCATTGTGATGTTCATTTACCATGTTGCGATGTTCTGCTGTTAAACAGCTGCAAAGATCCCCGGGTAGACGGAGCAAAACTGCACACAATCGAAACCTCCCGCGATTCGTCTTGTCTAATTGTCTGTGTGCGGCTCTCCTGGGCTGAAGCTGTGAGCACACTGTGGCGTCGCACATGCGTCTGTTTCCTGACACAATCATCCATTTTGAATGCGTGTGTATTGGGATAGACGCGTGCTGACGCTTATGTATGGGCACACCTTAAGTTCAGAGGAGCCAATCAGCGCATCGTATATGCTGACGCTTATGTATGGGCACACCTTAAATTCAGAGGAGCCAATCAGCGCATCGTATATGCTGACGCTTATGTATGGGCACACCTTAAGTTCAGAGGAGCCAATCAGCGCATCATTATCGCCGACATGCCCTGCTCAGCCAGGGTCTCCAGTTCGTCAAACATTATACACACACAGTCGCGCTGCTGCGGTCCTCTGCAATACATCTGTTAGTGCATGCAAAGAATACAACGTTTTAACAAGCGATCGCGGTAATGCCCAGATTATAGTCCAAAAATATAAAATGTATAACGTAAAAGTCACTTTATAATTTATTATTTTATACAATTTGCCGAGGGTCCGGACAGAGGAGGTCGGTGGTCCGGTAGTGGATCGCGGTCCGCCAGTTGAGGAAGGCTGCTCTATGGTTTTGTGCAGACATCATTTCGGATGACTATACTTTGTTCGATGATAACACTGGAGACGTTTTATTTTCAGTGTGGTCGCTGGGTCGCTAACACTGTACCGCTGAACTCTCGACATGCCTCAGCGCACCGTCACCGTCAGACGAACACAGAGAAGCTCCACCCCCTTTATTTATATGCACACGGAACACGGTAACCTTCCACACAAAATAGTTCCAAACAAGTAACAATTGTGTCAGTGGCATACATCGTACTCAACAGAATGCCTGCTTTTTATTCACCAGAGGCTGATCAACCTAGTCGCTTAGTTCTCTCCCGAAACAGTGTCTTCTCCCGCTTGGTGTACCTTAGCCTTCTCCGCTACGTACAATTTCTGTTCATAGCTTGTAATGGAGGCTCTCTCTGGCAATCCGTAGTGGAGTCGTGAGATGCAATGCGAATGATTTCAGCTTGACTGACTGGCTGTGGACAATGTTGACAGGCTTGCATGCAGTAGCCATACATTTAGCTATGGCTTCAGCAAATTTGTTCTTTGTCGTGTCATCCATTTTCTTCGCTTTGAAATGATCCATAGCTGTCTGTCTTAGACGAGGGGGCAGAGTACTCACATCAGCTGTGTGCTTGGCCATTAAGTGGTATTTCAGACTCGACGTGCTATGATGATAAATCAGTTTACGACTGCAAAAACTCCAGATAACTTGTCAGTGGAACCATCTGGCAACTTTTTAAAAGTAAACTTTCCATTCATAAACTCTTTAAGTATCTGTTTTCGGTGTCTCACGTTGCCATGGCTGGCAAAACAGACATGGGCGTGGACTTCTGCAGCGCGCTTGTTGTTTTGTTTCCGGTTTATTTATAGAGCTATGTAAAATCCGCTGTGACGTGTGCCGCATTAATCTCGTGAGAAAAAATTTAATCACGTTAAAATTCATTTAAATTAATGCCGATAAGAACGAGCTAAACTGACAGCTCTAATTTAAAGTTGAACATGTAATGTGACTTTGTATGTCTTGTCACGGTTTCAATGTTGAGCCACATAGGTTATTTATACTATCATGGTACGGTAGTCCAAATATTTAAAAAGTGACATCTTTTGAGCTGCTTTCAAGCTGTTGTTTTCAAAGACATAAAATCTATGCATTCATGCATTTTAAACTTTCCTCTCAGTGTCTGCACTCCTGCCGTGTTTTACTGAAACCTGACATCGTATTTTAAGGAACGGCATGTTTGTCATTTGCAGCGTTGATATAGCTACCGATTATAAAATGAAATTAGGCAATCCAAACAGCGAACAACCTACTACTGTAACAATGCCACACATCTGATGTGCATCGCAGGGTGAGGTATTTGGTGTTTGGCTTTTCCCATCCAACAGCAGTATGACAGCTAGCAGATAAATTGACCTGAGATCCAATACACACGCATATGATACTTTTCACAAGTAAGGAATCGACCATGAGAGGAAGCACTGCTTTGCCACTGCTTCTCCACATCTGATCCAATTCGTTTTTGCATTGAGAACAACTCGCCCCCACCCCATTCTCCAATGAATTATTGTATCACCCCCAGTTTAAATGGTAAAACTAAGAAACTAAGATTGTCTGTCAGAATAGCACTCATGTCATTGACATCTGCACTCATCCATTGATTGGAAATAATGAAAGATTGGCTTTAATGAGGCATTTTACCTCTCTGCTCACCGGAAGATCAGCACACACACACACACACATATCTATAGATTGTTTTCAGTCTTTTCTTCTTCTCCTGTCATATTGACCACAGGCATTGTTCATCCAGGCAACACCCTGTGAGAGATTTCCTGGGCCACCGAAGAAACAAGCTGTGATGACATGGCTTCTTTGATGCTATTATTAACTTTTTTTTCAGTACAAATCTTAATTGGTTGAGGTAATGGAAACATGGCTCGGCATGGTCAAATTTTCCTCTTGTCAGTCAGGATTTTTCATGCTTCATTTAAAGCTTGGATGCGTCATCTGGATTTATTTTGATATGCAGGACCCAATTGATGGACAATTATACGATATGGATATGTTTTAACCACATTGGGTCATGTGAGGAGCAGAATTTGGACTCAGAAGCAGACGGCTCATGGAAGTGGAGAAGTAACAGTCTTTATATCCAAAATTACAAAGTAACAAAAGAGAGCAGGGCTGAATGGAGAAAGCACGGAAGAAAGCTTGATGTTTTGACAGCGTGTCACTGAGCAACTCGAGTTTACACACTCAGCGACATCAGACCTTGCCCAATCCTATTTGACCTAATATCCATCCATCCATTATCCGAACCGCTTATCATCACAAGGGTCATTACGTGTGCTGGAAGCAATTCCAGAAAGGTGACAACCTAAAGGACCATATCAACTGACAACATCAAAGAATCATCCCAAAACACAGTCACGAACGGTCACAACGATATTGACATTGTATAATTGTGATTGGGCATAAATGTATTTTATGTTCTTTTTTTTTTAATGAATGCAACAGAGGGACAAGTAACACACTCAAACCACTGAAGCAATATGCATGGACACATTTTTTTTTTCTCTCAAAACTGTTTGAGGAATCATTGTATTCGGAGTTACATCCACACAACCTAGACTGTTGAGAGCAGGACCATTTTAATATTGAAAGATTCTAGTGGAGCAACGTGACCGTTTGATGAATTCTGATCATTCGTGTGGCTCAATTTATTCACCAAAGAAGTACGAGCAGAAAACCCATGTGAGCACGGTGTTAGGCTTTGTGGAAAAAGAGCACAGGACCCACACGCAGACGCAATGAACTCAGAAGGATTTATTAGCTAGGAGTGAGATAGGTCAAGGTGGCAGGAATCGAATAGTAGAACCAAAAAACGACCAATTCAAGGAGAGCAGGGGCGTAACGGCTGGACAGAAGCGAGTGCGGCAGGAAGGAATCGCTGACGAACTGGCAATGGGTGGCTGTTCAGGCTGGCTTTTATGCTGTAAGTGGCTGATGAGC
Source organism: Hippocampus guttulatus (assembly GCF_054856545.1). Taxonomy (NCBI): domain Eukaryota; kingdom Metazoa; phylum Chordata; class Actinopteri; order Syngnathiformes; family Syngnathidae; genus Hippocampus; species Hippocampus guttulatus. The sequence continues at coordinate 6,694,870 of NC_141266.1, read as the reverse complement.
AGAAGACTCGCAGGTGTATAAGGGAGGCAGGTGCACCAATTTGCGAGACGCCCAGTCCACACTGAAAAGGGAACAACAAAAAGGGAGAGGCGACACCGTGGACAAACAATGCATCCTAACGAACGGGTACAAGCCAAGATTTGAATCCAGACTGAAAGGATTTCAGTTTCATTTATATTTCAATTATTCCCCTCATTTTTAATTTTGTTCTCTTATCCTCTAGTCTGTATTGTCAAGGGGCAGTATGTTTTGTTTTTCTCATTTGGACGATGGAGAAATTTGGAAGTGACGAAACGTAATTGTACAGCTGAGAATTTGACCTAATTTGTTCACCCTTGTTGTTGATGACGTTCTATTGCATGCATAATATTCTATCGGTATTATTACTGCTACCATTAACACGAGTAGTAACATGCACCTTTGTTCTCAAAATACGCAAATTGTATTATTCTAGCGGCAATAGATGTAACTTTACAGCAGTTGCCAATTAGAACCTGTGCAGGGTCTGAACACAGACGCCTTTCTTGAAGGACTCAGATCTGTTTTCTTCTCTTTTTTTTAAATCCATGTGACTTCACAAGCACACATTACTGGACAGGGTGTTGGTGCTCAAGTGCTTGCTGTCACAAAATATTTGGTGCTGAACAGTCATTGTTGCTAGTCATGATGTTTCCCCACCTTTGGTGTTGAACATTTGCTGCAATGGACTTTCATAAATGAAAAGTGAATATGGATTCTCTGGTGCATTTCTCCCCAATTTTCACATTGTCACTCAACAAAGACTGACAGGTTTGACAAGTAAGACAGATGTTACTCACTGTGAAGGGAGGGTAAGCTATTAATGATGTCGGATTGCGAGGCAGCTTCATATGCTGGACGACTTCAAATTGAATTTCTCAGCCTATCTGATGCGTGTGCTTTGTGTGACGGTGGCTCATAGGGAAGTTATCAGAGTGATTCATTGCAGCATCTAGGATGAAGCGTCGTCATTCAGCATTTGCTGGCAATGGATCAGATGTGGAGAGAGGCACATGTGTCGTGCACAAAAAAAGGAGATCATATGCAATTGTCACAAGGTATGACTGCCATTGTCTCTGTTGATTTTATTAAAACAACACAAGAAATATTAAAGACATTCAATTACCGTAAATAGCTAGAGCACAAAAAAATGAACATTTTGAGACTGAAATGTGTTTTGCCACTTGACAAAAAAAATAGGCTCATGCAAAAAAAATGTGCATTGCGCATTTAAAAAAAAACTATAAAAAAACAACTGGAAAGCAGCAAGACAGAAAACTGAGGGACGCATGAATAAATAAAAATGCAGAAGTTGAGAGGTACTTTATACTGAAGGCTTCAACAATGCAGTTGTGGCCTTTCACCGGTTCCACTTTGAAGATTATCAGCTTCCACTAGCTGGTTTGCAAAAAATAAATAAATATTACATTCCCTTGCAAAAAAACCCGTTGTGTTTACTTGAGTGTATCCTCGCAAAGATTGCGTTCTCTCACGATTTGTGTTTCCTCGCAATGATTGCGAGATAAGGAAACTTTTTTTTGCTTGGGGTATGCATTTTTTTGAAGATCGTTTATGTACTATTTTAAACCTTTTTATTTATATATTTATTTTTTTAGAGTGAATTTAAAATGAACAGTTCCAAGTCCTCCTCCATGACCCTTCTTCCATCTTTGACATACTACCGTTTGTCAAACAGACGCACATATGCACATTGGAGGTTACAGTCACCAAACTGACACGTAAGTACATAAACGCAAATTTAAAAAACGTGAGGGAACGCAATGTTTGTGAGGGCACACAAAGTTGCTGTTTTTTTTTTTTTTCTTCCACGTCACCTTAGGGGGCTTCCAAGGTTTGAAATGATGGCAGACACGCCATGAGAATGGATCAAAACAAGTTGTGATTTACTTCACAATGCACTCAGTGGATCACAGTCAAACACAATAATGAAATAATTTCATATTACACTTCACAACTAAATATCAACTACCTTTACAGTATGGGCAACAAACAAAACAAATCACATTCTATTCAAAACACTCAGTATTCATTCTGTCGTGAGTGCTTATTTACCTTCTGATCATAGCCACGTAAGCTATAAGTATCGAATGTATGTATAGCAAGGGCTGTAACCAGTTTGCTTTAGTGTGGCACTTTGTCAAGGTCTATTTAGACATCCAATCATTGGTTTGCAGGTTTTGCTGAGCGCGTATAGCATATCCAAGGAAAATGCTGATCTCTGCAATGTGTGAAATACTGCCACAACTGTTATCTTAACCTGTGACAGCAGCTCTGTCTAAACATAAGGATGACATAAAAAACATAAACTGAAAAACAAACAAAAAAACTATGCACGTCATTAAGATCACTTTGTGTTTGATATATTTGTGGAGAGTACATTTTACTCGACAGACAATACTTTGTCCCAGTTGAAACAGAATATGTGTCTTGTAGGTTAGAGACACCACAGAAAATGTGTGTGTATGTGTGTATGTACAGTATATGTATACACACACACACACACACGTTCTCTGTACCGCTCATCCCCACTTTAGTCACGGGCATGCTGGACGGAGTCTATTCCAACTGTCATTAGGTGAGAGTTGGAGTACACCTTGGACTGGTCACACATTGACAAACAATGATTTACATTCACACCTACAGGCAACCTACAGTGGCCAATCAACGTACTGTGCATGCTTTTGGAATGTGGGAGGAAAACAACGTACACAGGCAAAACCCCCGTGCAAGAATGAATTCAGATTTGAACCTACGACCACTGAACTGTGCAAGCCATATATACATGTCTATATACAGGGTGTCCATAAAGTCTGTTTACCATTTCAAAAATTTTATTAAAAATGCAATTGATTAAATATTTTATTCAGATTTGTTCTATTGTAATGAGCGTTTGTTCAAGTTTTTTTTTACCTCTTTTAAGAAAGATATTGTGTATCGAACAAAGATAAGGGACATTATAACCTAAAGCAAAGGATTACTGATGCCATTGCCACAATTGATAAGGCTATGCTACAGCGAACATGGCAAGAAATTGAGTACCGTCTTGATGTGCTTTGTGCAACTAATGTGCCAATGTAGAAGTGTATTAAAAGAGGTAAAAAAAAAAACTTTAATAAACGCTGAACACAGTAGAACAAATCTGAATAAAATATCTAATCAATTGCATTTTTAATACATTTTTGAAATGGTAAAGAGACTTTATGGACACCCTATATATATATATATATACACACACACACGTGTGTGTGTGTGTGTGTGTGTGTATATGTGTTTGTTCTGTCACCTTCTTCTTGTAGCATCAAAAGGCAATTACTAAAATGCTTGGGTGCTCATCAATAAGGCTATAAGGGCTATTTGCTGTGAAGCTCGGTCCCAATCCATTGAAAATAGTGACTGTCGTGCTGTTTTGGAAATTATCCTTTGACTCAACCTGGGAAAATAATGGAAGCAGTTGATATACATTATTGTGTCTATAGGAAAACGTTAATTAATTTTATTTCAGTTGTAATGTTATATAAATGATCTAAAAAATGATCCTCTCTCATTTGTGCATTTTGTTATTATAACTCAACCAATGGCCAAGTTTGTATCATCAATGCAATGCAATAGTCATAGTTAAATTGCTCACGTATTCACAGTCAATGTTTCTTTTTTAAGTTTGAGCACCTTTCCCCAAAAGGGAGGGCTCCTCAAACAACATCTTTCTGGCAGTTGTCGGCATTCCAGTGGGCACTAAGTGGTCGCTTGGTGGATTTAGCTCTTCCATTTCTGTAGTAAAGTGGTCAGGACTTTCTGCATTGGACATATCCTTGATGACACTGTAGGTGAGTGCCACGCTGCGCGAAGTAGGTTTCTCCAGGTGCTGAGGTCCGCAGTGACACAGCTTTTTAAAGGCAGAGCGGAACTTCTGAGACATGACATTGTAGATGACCGGGTTGATGGCACTGTTCAAGTAGATGCAGAGGCGACAGAAGAGAAGGAACCAGTTGTCCAGATAGGCTTTGTCCAGGAAGGAGTTGACCACTACTAAGGTCCGATAGGGCATCCAAAGTAAGGCGAAGAGTATCACGACCACAGCCAGCATTTTGGTTACCTATTAAAATAGAATTTGGCAACACACACACAAACACACACACGCACACACACATAACACACACAACACACTATTCATTAACCATATTCTCCACACCTTAGAAAAACTCATCTGAATAAAATCATTGAATTTAAATGAAATCTGTACCTCTTTAATTTATCTATGACTAAACTAGTCTAGTAAAACAGAATGATTGAAATCTTCCTCTGTGTGAAAGGTTTTCTGACAGTTTATCGTTATGTTGCTCTTATGCTCCACTCACGTTGTATTCTTAACACGGTGTGAGAAATTGGAAATGTTGTCACTTGAAGTCACTTCCAACGAAAGTTTGAAATAGATGTGTGACTATCTATACTTTTTTTTATGAGATGTGTTTTTTTAAAGGACTTTTAACAACTAATTCATCCCCAAACTGCCAAAAAAGCAGCAGCATCAACGTGTAAATCGTTGCTAAAATGCTATTTTCATTTAGAAGTCCTCTTTCTCTACTCGGCTAATGAGATGGTTGGTTTTCTGAACAGCGAAATGCACTTTGACACTTTCAGATGTTGCACCAAATGTATGAAATATGTTCCCCCGTCCTTGCATTGATTGCTCAGATATGAAAAAAATGGAGGCAAAACAATAGCCCTAAGTGGTTGCATTTCCAGCCCCAAGAGTGCTGCCATCAGAGAAAATTGGATTTGGAGAGTGTAGGATAATTTTCTTTTTATTTTCAGTTCCCTGTGGCGTGCTGGAATTGCATTACTATATGGGTCTATTACGATAACAAATACTATTTTTTGGATTCGCCAATTCGGCATGATCAGCAGGTGCAGCCAATAAAGAGCTGAGGCTGGACTGGACAGCCGTGATGAAGCTGAACTACATCATAATAAGCTAATTATGAACCCATTAGGATGGAATCCAAACGAGTCAAGCATTATTTGCATCATAATATTCACGCACGCAAATGACATATCCTGTATTACACTGTGTTGCGATCATCAAAGTAAGGGAACGCAACCTTTTTTGGCTTATGTAACCCCAAACCTTTTTGTCATACAATGAATCCTCCCTCACTCATCCGTGTCGATTCTCCAAAAGTGGAACGTAGCGCAACTAATAATGAAATGAAACCTTAAAACTATTTCAACTACTCAGAAGACAAGATCAACATCATACTCAATCATACGCGTATTTTTCTCTAATTTATAAACCTCAGCAACACCGTCAGCGCTTCCAGCAGAAGAGTCCCCGAGTGAACCTGAAGCCTGTACAAGTCAAGTGAGAGCCACCAACACAAGCCTCTTCGCTTCTCTCAGAAGGCAATGTATGAATATTAATTACTGTATAAAATTTTAGAATTAAAGATTTAAGTCAATATGTGTACAGTTGTAATCTTTGTCTCAAATATGTAAAGTCCAAATAATATTTACATATTTTAAACATGCCGGTACACATCCAAATGTTTCAATGAACCCCACTGCAATGTACTCACGGTCCCCTTGGGGTACGCATACCCCTGGTTGGGAAACACTGTTTTACAACATTAGTGCTGCTCATAGTTACCTCCACTCTCTGAGTTGCTCTTGAATGGATCAAAATGTGTGACACAATGATTCTTTATCATTCGAATTGGTCATCCTCATGCTTTTCTTTTGAATAAACTGATCTGTACAGTAAATCCCAAACGAGGCGATTCACCGTGGACTGAAACATTTGCTCTGAAAACCTTGACAGTGTCTTTTAAATGTTCTTTCTTGACACCCCTGACACTCATGTTTGCTTTGAACTATTTTCTAGTAACCTATGAAGATATTTTATATTTCCTTGTGTATTTGTGTTCACATAACATAACCCTTTCTTCAAATGAATTATCAATTACAGCACATTGTGTTTTAATGTATGGATCGCTCGATTTATTTAGTATAGGCATTGAAATGGGTAACTGTACAGGACAAAGTTTATTACATTCCTCATTTAAAAGTTGACTTGATATGTTTCAGAAGAATCTGAATGTATTATTCACAGCACCACCCAAATCATCCCAATTCATTAGGAGAAGCCCCAATTGTGACAGTCAAACAAGATGCTAATTATCAGCAAATCATTAATCCGATGAAGATGATTAATATCGAATGTGGCGGACGGGTAACATCTGCATGGAGTGCTCTGTGTTGATGATACTTTTGCTCCGTGAGCAACTCTCCTTCCTGACCTTTTGCTACTCCAGTGAAATCAACATGATTTCCTCCCTTGTACTCAGAGTGGCTTAGTTAATGCTGACCAACCCAAATACAGTTTTGGGTGTACATTTGTCAAACAATAGGCACCAACCACACTGACGGAGGAGAAAAATCATGTTTGACTTGGAGTTAACTGATCAAATTGGCCAATAGGGCAGGGATATACTCAGGCTACCACACCCCTTTTGTTATTCCAGGAAGACTTCTTTCCTCTATCTGATAAACAAACGGATGCTTGTCCAACACGGTGTGCTGTAGCTCTGACTTCATGGGTTTTTATCTTAGCACAGTGTGGGGTCCATCTGAAGCAAGGATATACAGACTAATAGGTTTTAGTTTTGTGCCAACAGAAAACCACCACTAGTGTGATTCTGATGAAATGCCCAATGTTTCTTTTATATTTGTTCTCATGGGGCTCCTGGACCTTTGATTGCGGTCCCCCCTTGTCAGTGTGTTGGGCCGGCCTTATTTATTAATGTTTGTCTATGTGTGTGTGTGTGTATGTATGTGTATATATATGTGTATATATGTACTGTATATATATATATATATATATATATGTTTGCTTTCAAAACTTAGCTTGTAGCAGACGTGTGCACATTTTCAGCATGACGTCTCTGATCCACTGGTGAAAGGACACTTTGATCCTCTCCTCTTTCATCTATAACTGCTTCAGACAACAAAGTGTATGCAGAAAAGTGGTGAAGATTGCGCGACTGTCTGTGTCCTATGTGTTGTGTTGTGTTATTTTTGTTATTTTGACTTCAAAATGGCGCCGCGAGAGTGGCTGCCTTTCCAGCAGCTCCTATGTTTTGTTGTTCTACTTCTTCCTTTGATAACTTTGCTGCTGTGAATTGGGAATTTCTCCATTGCGAGACTAATAAAGGTTTTCTTGTCTTATCTTATATATATATATATATAGCGAGAGAGAGAGAGAGAGCGATAGTGTGTCTGTGCGTGTATAACTACTGTGTATGTATATATTTAAGTACTGTATATGGGTCATTCCTGAATTTTTGGTATCTAAATTCTTGAAAAGAAACCCTTTACTTTTCCGATTTATACAAACTGTATATTTCCGAATATTTTTATTACCGGTACATGATTTATTTGTTTTTTACAATACATTTCAGTGTAATCACAGTAACATGGTTGCAGGGTCCACAGTGACACAGCTTATAAAAAGGATGAATGCCGTTTCTCTCAGGAGTTGAGGCTGACTTTTTAGCGAGCTGTTACTGTTACTTAAAGACAAAAACCTTCAATCAATCAAGGCTAACTATTTAATTTTTTTTTTAAAATAGAAGAGAGGACATATCTTTGCTTGATCCGTTCTTTTGGAAACTGATAATGTCAAGTGCAGCGTATCATGTGATTGACTGCTGTCCCCTACTTCTACTATGTTAAAAGTTATGGTAACAGTGTTGCGTGCATGTTGTGGGACACCCATGAATATTAATTCTTATGTGAATTATTATGTTAATTAAAACAAATGTTCCCACAGTTACAAGAGATAGCAATGACACAAATATATATTTTTAAAAATCATTTTAACAGTTTTATTTGAAATTCAATTGGGGGGGCGGCAAGAGAAAAATTGCATTTTAGGGAGTAGTTCAGAGTTATTTGGTATTTTAGATTCGTATTTAGATGTGGTCCCAGGACAAATAAATTTACTCGGAAACTGTATGTTTTAATATTTTGTATGTGGATGATTTAAAATTTGATGGGCGGAATTTAAAATGTCCTCCAATTCTGTAATGACCCATATTGCAATGAAACACTTTATCCCCACCCCCGACCCCCACCCCAATTTTGCTGCTGTAGATTGCAAATTTCCCCAGTGTGGGACAAATAAAGGTTATCTTATCTTATATTTGCAAGATGACTGTAAGGTGTAATCAACTGTTGATATGAGAGATGCCGTGTAAATTGCCTCACCTGTCTGCGGGAAGCAGCAGTGGTGCTGCTGGAGGAGCTTGCACTGATCATCCTTCCTTCCACTTTACAAGTTCCTCTCCTCCACTTGCTGGTGCTGTCTTTGGGGTCCGCAGGTAACGGATTCAAGAAAAGTATCCTGGCGATGAGTCCATACAGAACTGTGGCCAGCATGAGGGGCAATACGTAAAACACTGCAAAATCTATGAAGTAAATGGGCAGATATTGACTCCTGGATACTTTGTAGGCGCAGCTGATGAGCACGACGTTGTCGTATACCAAAGTTTGCGTGGCTGACAAAAAGAGCCACATGATGCAATAGATGGACGTAAGCGCCCACACCAGCATGATGATCTTTTTCGCCCGGGATAAAGTGCACAGGAACTGCGCCTTGATGGGGTGGCAGATGGCGATGTATCGCTCCACCGTAAATGCTGTGATGGAACAAGAGGACGCGTTAATCCCCAAATATTGGAGATAAGTGATCCCCAGGCAGCCTGCGTATCCGTACACCCACTGCCCATGCAGGGCGTCGGTAATGTTCGGAAGCCCGGCAGCGGTAAGCACCATCAAGTCGGCTGCAGCCAAGCTCACGAGGTAACAGTTAGTGGGAGTTCGCATGTGTTTGGTGGTCAGCACCACCAAGATGACCATGATGTTGCCCACCATCCCCAGCCCGCAAATGAGGGACACCAAAAACACACTGACCGCCTTATACCCCAGGGCGTAGTCGCGCCACACACCCAAAGTGTGATTGTGCTGCGCCGAAGACGTGTCATTGTCCGCTGTCATGTTGTCTGTGGTCAAAGTGTCCATGACGAGCTTCTTGCAAAAAAAAAAAAAAAAAAAAATTAATTAAAAAAAAGAACAGCAACAACTCTTTACCCTCAGTGGAATAATCTACAAGTCCCAGTCATCAAAAAGCAAACTTCTAAATGTTATGCACCCGTAAATGTACAAATGCCAGCCTCAAACGATACAAATTTTTTTTTTTACTCTTTTCCATGATTCATTTTTCCTCGTTTGGGAAAAAGACAGAGGCTCGCATGCAGACTGAAGTTATCAGAGTGCCGAGCTCCTGCTGCCTCTGCACACGCCAGCGCGCAAGTGAGAATGGAGGAAATGACAACCTCTGTGCACCAGGGTTAACACCACGGATAACAGTGGGAAAGGAACGCGATTGGAATGTGAATGCATCCGAAACATGATGCTTATTAGTAATTCATTATTTTTCGTAGACGAGCATACCCCTTTGAAAATTAGCTTTCAGTGGATGGATGGTCACGTACCAGGAGGTCTTCTTTCTTCTTTTTCATCCTATTTTTCATTACAGTCAGTAGCATTGTACAATAAACTGATCAAATCAACACCCCTGGTTCCTCTTATTATGGAGTATTCAATATGCAATGCAACCCCACATAAAATGTTTGACTTTCAAAAGTTTATTACAATTAGTTTTAAAAATCACTTGAATCAATATGTTGCAAATTTAAGTTAGCTGGTATTAATTAGAACAGTACATGTAATGTTTGAAGTGATGCTTTGACAATCCAGGCACATATGTCAGAAAAAAAACCAACTGAAAAATGAAACAAAAATAGAGAAGGGAGATTATTAGTATGGAGAGGAAGGGACAGTATACTTTACCATTGGTTTGCAAACTTTTCTGGTTATTTTTAGAACAGTCCCACAGCATCCAAAAGCTTTTGGAACGCTGGTCGGATCAAATTCAGCCTCGGGGACCTTGCCACAAAGTAGGTTTTTAACCACCTCGGTGACCTTAACCTCAAAGATAAGAGATCCCACCTCGGCGGACTCTGCTTCCTCTTGGGAAGACATATCAGTGCAACTCCGGAGGTCTTCAAAGTATCATTTTCTATCAATTCACAATGTCCCATGTCGAGGTCAGCAGCACCCCATCGTCATGATGCACAGTGTTGATTGTCCACCGCTTGCCCCTCCTGAGATGCCGGATGGTGGACCAACCTTTCTTCAAAGCCATCCAGGAGTTGTTTGCCATGGTCTCCTCCCATGCCTGAGCCATTGCCTCAGCAACCACGAAAGCTGCAGTCTGCTTGGCCAGCCGGTACCCATCAGCTGCCTCCAGAGTCCCACGGGGGGAAAAAAGGCCCAATAGGACCCTCGTCTCGATGGCATTAGTCACCACTGGTCTCCACCGTCAGATTCGGAAATTTCCGCCATGATAAGCACCGACCACCTTAAGGCCACAACTCTGGTCAGCCGCCTTAATAATCGAAGTACACTACATGATCCTCTGTGACTCATTGTCACCCCCCTCCCCCGCCCAGGATGTGGCCAAAGTTCTGCGGAAGGTAGGAGTTGAAGCTTCTCCTGACAGGCGACACTGCTAGATGTTCCCAGGAGACCTTCACAATATCGTTGGGTATGTCTGGTTGGGACCGACATCTTCTCCCATCATCGGGTCCAACATAACACCAGGTAGTGATCGGTTGACAGTCCGGATCATCTTCGCCAGAATGTTCAAGATATGCAGCCGTAAGTCCAATTAAAGGACAGCAAAATCCATCATTAAAGTGTGGCCGAGGGTGTCCTTATGCCTGAACATGGTGTTTTTTTTATAGACAATCCATGACAAGCACAGAAGTCCAATAACTGATTCTGAATGGAAGAGATGGGGGAGGGGGTCACATTCCTTCAAACCACGGCCATCCAGATCTTACTCACTGCATTGCACATTTGAGCAATAACATGCGTCCCCAGAGGGGTGCTCTCCATCACTCCCACCAAGGACACATTTATATTTTTTGAAGTGTAAGCCACAAACATCACTGTCGGGTGGCATTTTGGAAAGAGTGATTTTGTTTCTCGTGTCCTCGCTAGTAGTAATCACACAGAAGATCAGGAGACAACACACAGGAACTGCTGCCTGTGGTTATTTACCGTAACATTGGTGCTAAGTTTGATGAGCAAGTTTGCCTTGGCTGGCAACCGGTTCAGGGTGTCCGTTGCCGACTGCCCGAAGACGGCTGGGATAGGCTCCAGCACCCCCCCCCCCCCCCCGTGACCCTTGTGAGGATAAAGCAGATCGCAAAATGGATGGATGGATGAATAATATGATCAAGCTTTAATCAATTGTTTTACATGCCAGTTTTGCACAGAGCAACAACTTGGAGTGACAAATAAACAACTTTACGTCAAGACTTTTTGCCTCTTAATTGTAGAAATGGTTTGTAAAGTATTGTTACCTAACAAATACTTATGAATGTACAGTACATCAATGACAACATGTGAAGATCATTCCCTCGTATGTTGCAGCACTGTAAAATTGACTTCTGATGACGAGTGCTGTATGACTCAGACACACTGGAAATCTACACATTATTGACAACTTCGATATAAGTCACGCTAGGCAGGACTTACTATAGGGTCTGCAATGCAGTCTTGCTGTTGAAGGATCCAAATCTCCAATCAAACTCAATTTACCGAGCACTCAAATGCCTGCCTGAAGTCTCTGTGTACCTCTCCATCGCTCCAGATTGTAAAAGTCCACTCCAAACTTCTTGCCGCACAATCTAAATATTTACAGCATACCGGCGGAGCAGCCAACTACTGTGGTCGAACGCATGGTATTGTGGGACATGTTCCTATTTTTGGCACAAAGGTGGAACCTCTCTAAGAGGGTCTGGCTGCAGACATGCCCTTGTCAGACCACATGCACTTTCAAACCCTGATGCACTGTCAGACAGGAAGTGGTTGGAAAGATTTCAAAACACCAACATCTGGATGTCATGAAAACGTTCATTACTGGCGCTTATTAATTGTACTTCTTTTGTCTTTTGTAACCATTAAGCCGCATTAACTCCTCTCTGTTACTTTATTTATTTATATATAAATTGTGTATATATATATATATTTTGGCAACTACATAAATGATTACAAAAATACAGCGCATCTCCTATAAATGTGTCTGTTAGATGCATTTTGCACTGCAGTTTGTGTTATATTGACGTCAACATCGGATTGATCCACAGTTTACAAAGTGCATAATGCTGCAGTATTAATGAAATTACTCCATATGAAAGGTGAGATTCTTGTCTGTGGTACTTCACGTTGGAGGCCCATCATCATTCTGCTTGGTTAATTATGACAAAAATGGTCCTCTGTGCTCTTACTAAACGTTACATACAAAATGTTTAATGCATTCTAGTATTTATTTATTTTTGTATCCATTTTACTTGCTATCAGTGTACTAGAGGTATCTCCCAATATCAACAATATATCTGCTCACAAAAAAGTGAAGCAGTCTTCTGTCAAAGAGAAAATTTGACTTTTGCCAAAATCAGCTCTTTTTCATCTTCATCCAATTTCTCTTTTGGCTTCGATAACTTGGGGAGCTGATCCACAGTGTCAGTATGTTCCTCTTTGGCCAAAAATATGATTATGGATTCTTTGGAACCAGCTGCTTTTTTTTTCCCGGTCGTCAATTGCTTTCGACTTCAGTGGTTTTGATGTTCAACGAACAAACAAAAATAAAAGAACAACATGACTATCCAATAGAAAAGTCTGCAATTCTGGCCAAGTTGCTCAGCACCTACCACATCATCTATTGCAAAACCATCTTTATCACAGCTGGGTAGATCGAATAGAAAATGCTGTTATTGTTGTTGCTCCTCTTCTCAAAAAAAAAAAAAATCAAATCAACCCATTTTTAAGTCAATAGCATACGAGTTTCAAAGAACTTGTCCCTTAAAATTGCCATGCTAAAGATGTTTTTTGTTTGGGTTTTTTTCCGCCACAATGAGAGACTTGTCAGTGAAAAGAAACATTGTGATGAGAGTGGGCTTAAAAAATAACAAAAATATTGAATTCCTTTGAAACCAATCTCAGACATGTTTTTCCAGCTGGTGCTTCTTAAATATGAACACTGCAGCCACCTCACTTTGCAGCAATATCCTTGAAGCCTCCGTCAAGTGTGCAAAGAAATTCCCATAGCAAAAAATAAGACATTCAATGAAGACAAGTAATTAAACAACTTATTTCAACAAAGATAATATTTCAACATTTTTTAGTGAAACAAAGTATGCAGTTGTACAGTCCCAACCTGCCAAGATCAAAATTTTCCATAGTGAGGAAATGCAGTCCGGGAAGATGGTTGGATGGTTAGTATACACCACCATTTCCTCAATAACGGCAGGTCAATTTTAAGAAAAACAAACCAAACATGATCGGCATATACAACTCATGTATATGCCGATATACATGACCTCAACTCCAAGAGGTTGAGGTCACGCACCAAGGCGTGACCTCAACCTCAGTAAATGGATTTGTGAGAAAGGCTATCTTGTCCAACATCCATGACCTTTGACCATCTACATTTTCTCCTTGGTAAATGGACAAACATATCCGACTAACTGCCTTCAAATCTTGTCGAAATATCTCCCAAGGGAGTGGCTCAAACCAGCTCCATATTGTCTTTAATTTTGTTCATAATGTTGAATTATGTTTGATACGTTGTTCGATTGCATGTGAGCCATGGGAGAAGTTGTACGTCAAACCTGTTTTAGTTTAAGGACTGGATATCTGTTGAAAAAAGCTTCACTACTTGTGTTTAGACTGACAGCACTTCCCTACTGCTTACATTAATAGCATCGATATACTCTCAAAATTACTTGGCAGACCTGCAGCCTGTCACTGGTGATTTGTGTGTACCCCCTTAACACTGTAACAACTGATGAGCTGTCATTGTCCTGCAACATATCAAACACAATTTAACCATCCTCTAGTGCTTCAATCAGCACAGTAACGATCAACAGTGGAGTAAACGTAAATAAAAACGCTCAGACAGTTAATGTAATATGTGTGGAACACCGGTTTCATGTCTGTAAGTAGTTTGAGATTAGAAGAGCACAAAAACAACATAGGATCCAATAGAGAGAGAGAGAGAAGAGAGAGAGAGAGAGAGAGAGAGAGAGAGAGAGAGAGAGAGAGAGAGAGAGAGAGAGAGAGAGAGAGAGAGAGAGAGAGAGAGAGAGAGAGAGAGAGAACATTTAAGGCATAATACGTTTTTATTTGAGTCATCTCATTCTAGGATCAATTATAGTGGGTCTATACTGCCATCTCCTGGTGACTTTTGGTTATGATGAGGGTGTTTATTTGTTCAATGACCTTTTCAGTTTTTCTCCTTTGATTTGGCTCATTCTCAAAATAACATGGATATAACCCCAAATAGAATTCCATTTCTCTGACATTTCATTAAATTGCAAATTACGTCTTGGTACATGTCTCAAGTGTCTCATTGCTCCTTTGCAAATGTACAAGCAGAGTACACTTAGCACAATGAACCCACATTTAGCACATTTACTGAATACATAGACCTTGCTGATGTAAGTGTATTACAGTACTTGATTGTGAGTCTAATGGTTGTTCTTTCCAAAGAGTTTGGTTTCATATGTAAGTCATCTTATCGGCCGGCAACGTGGTCAACGAGTTAACACGTCCACCTCACAGCGCAGAGTTGCAGGGTTCGATTCCAGTTCCGGCCTTCCTGTGCGGAGTTTGCATGTTATCCGTGCCTGCGTGGAATTTCTCCGGGTACTCCGGTTTCATTTCATTTCATTTCAAATACCGGTACATGAATGGCAGGTTAATTGACACCTCTAAATTGTCCCTAAATGTTAGTGTGCTCTAGGTATTTGATTGAATGTTTTTCATGTTTCTTGTGTTGTTCTAGTAAAATCAACAGAGACAATGGCAGTCGTACCTTGTGACAATTGCATATGATCTACTTTTTTTGTTCACGACACATGTGCCTCTCTCCACATCTGATCCATTGCCAGCAAATGCTGAATGACGCTGCCATGAATCACAGTGATAACACACATAAGGGTCCATTGTAGTGGTAAATGCAGAACCGTGACATTAAGATTAATTAAAATAAGACAAAATAACATTGGAATAGCTGCCCACTCTTGTGACCGCTGTCCCTGAAAGGGTTAATTTAAATGATATAAGAACAGAAAATACATACACAATGCATTATACGCCCAAGTACAAGGAAAGTATTTCTGTTTGGGATTGATGAATTTGTGGTTCCCCTCCGTGAGTCGTCACCTTACCGTGGTGGAGGGGTTTGTGTGTCCCAATGATCCTAGGAGCTAAGTTGTCTGGGGCTTTATGCCCCTGGCAGGGTTCTAGGTGAGGGGCCAGACAAAGCACGGCTCAAAGACCCTTATGATGAGAAAAATATATGGACCAAGGTTTCCCTTGCCCAGACGCGGGTCACCGGGGCCCCCCTCTGGAGCCAGGCCTGGAGGTGGGGCTCGTTGGCAAGCGCCTGGTGGCCGGGCCTACACCCATGGGGCCCGGCCGGGCACAGCCCGAAGAGGCAACGTGGGTCCCCCTTCCCATGGGCTCACCACCCATGAGAGGGGCCAAAGGGGTCGGGTGCAATGTGAGCTGGGCGGCAGCTAAAGGCGGGGACCCTGGCGGTCCGATCCTCGGCTGCAGAAGCTAGCTCTTGGGACATGGAATGTCACCTCTCTGGCAGGGAAGGAGCCCGAGCTGGTGTGTGAGGCAGAGAATTTCCGACTGGATATAGTCGGACTTGCCTCCACACACAGCCTGGGTTCTGGTACCAGTTCTCTCGAGAGGGGTTGGACTCTCTTCCACTCTGGAGTTGCTCACGGTGAGAGGCGCAGAGCAGGTGTGGGCATACTCATTGCCCCCCGGCTCAGTGTCTGTACATTGGGGTTCACACCAGTAGACGAGAGGGTTGCCTCCCTCCGCCTTCGGGTGGGTGCACGGGTCCTGACTGTTGTTTGTGCATATGCACCAAACAGCAGCTCAGCATACCAACCCTTTTTGGAGTCCTTGGAGGGTGTGCTGGAGAGTACTCCTGCTGGGGACTCCCTTGTTCTGCTGGGGGACCTCAATGCTCACGTGGGCAATGACAGTGAGACCTGGAGGGGCGTGATTGGGAGGAACGGCCCCCCCCGATCAGAACTCGAGTGGTGTTTTGTTATTGGACTTCTGTGCTCGTCACGGATTGTCCATAACGAACACCTTGTTCAAACATAAGGGTGTCCATATGTGCACTTGGCACCAGGACACCCTAGGCCGCAGTTCGATGATCGACTTTGTAGTTGTATCATCGGATTTGCGGCCGCATGTTCTGGACACTCGGGTGAAGAGAGGGGCGGAGCTGTCAACTGATCACCACCTGGTGGTGAGTAGGCTCCGATGGTGGGGGAAGATGCCGGTCCGTCCTGGCAGACCCAAACGTATTGTGAGGGTTTGTTGGGAGCGTCTGGCAGAATCCCCTGTCAGAAGGAGTTTCAACTCCCACCTCCGACAGAGCTTTTCCCATGTTCCGGGGGAGGCGGGGGACATTGAGCCCGAGTGGACCATGTTCCGTGCCTCTATTGTTGAGGCGGCCAATCTGAGTTGTGGCCGTAAGGTGGTTGGTGCCTGTCGTGGCGGCAACCCCCGTACTCGCTGGTGGACACCAGCAGTAAGGGATGCCGTCAAGCTGAAGAAGGAGTCCTATCGAGCCTTTATGGCCTGTGGGACCCCAGAGGCAGCTGACGGGTATCGACTGGCCAAGCGGAATGCAGCTTCGGTGGTCGCCGAGGCAAAAACCAGAGCGTGGGAAGAGTTCGGTGAGGCCATGGAAGCCGACTTACGGACGGCTTCGAGGAAATTCTGGTCCACCATCCGACGTCTCAGGAGGGGGAAGCAGTGCACCACTAACACTGTGTACAGTGGGGATGGGGCGCTGCTGACTTCGACTCGGGACGTTGTGAACCGGTGGGCAGAGTACTTCGAAGACCTCCTCAACTCCACCAACACGCCTTCCTTGGAGGAAGCAGAGCCTGGGGACTCTGAGGTGGGCTCTCCTATCTCTGTGGTTGAAGTCACCGATGTGGTTAAAAAGCTCCTCGGTGGCAAGGCCCCGGGGGTGGATGAGATCCGCCCGGAGTTCCTCAAAGCTCTGGATGTTGTGGGGCTGTCCTGGTTGACACGCCTCTGCAACATCGCGTGGTCAACAGGGAGAGTGCCTCTGGATTGGCAGACCGGGGTGGTAGTCCCTCTTTTTAAAAAGGGGGACCGGAGGGTGTGTTCCAACTACAGAGGGATCACACTCCTCAGCCTCCCTGGTAAGGTCTATTCAGGGGTGCTGGAGAGGAGGGTCCATCAGGAAGTCGAGCCTCAGATTGAGGAGGAGCAGTGTGGTTTTCGTCCCGGCCGTGGAACAGTGGACCAGCTCTACACCCTTAGCAGGGTCCTCGAGGGTATGTGGGAATTCGCCCAACCAGTCTACATGTGTTTTGTAGACTTGGAGAAGGCGTTTGACCGTGTCCCTCGGGGAGTTCTGTGGGGGGGTGCTTCGTGGGTATGGGGTACCGAACCCCCTGATACGGGCGGTTCGGTCACTATACCACCGATGTCAGAGTCTGGTTCGCATTGCCGGCAGTAAGTCGGAATCGTTTCCAGTGGGGGTAGGACTCCGCCAAGGCTGCCCTTTGTCGCCGATTCTGTTCATAACCTTTATGGACAGAATTTCTAGGCGCAGCCGAAGCGTTGAGGGGGTCCGTTTTGGGGGCCTCAGTATTGCATCCCTGCTTTTTGCAGATGATGTGGTGCTGTTGGCTCCTTCAAACAGGGCTCTCCAACTCTCACTGGAGCGTTTCGCAGCCGAGTGTGAAGCGGCTGGGATGAAGATCAGCACCTCCAAATCTGAAACCATGGTCCTCAGTCGGAAAAGGGTGGAGTGCCCCCTCCGGGTCGGGGAGGAGATCTTGCCCCAAGTGGAGGAGTTCAAGTATCTTGGGGTCTTGTTCACGAGTGGGGGCAGGAGGGAGCGAGAGATCGACAGGCGGATCGGTGCAGCGTCTGCTGTGATGCGGACGTTGTATCGGTCTGTCGTGGTGAAGAAGGAGCTGAGCCAAAGGGCGAAGCTCTCAATTTACCAGTCGATCTACGTTCCAACCCTCATCTATGGTCACGAGCTATGGGTCGTGACCGAAAGAACGAGATCCCGGTTACAAGCGGCCGAAATGAGTTTTCTCCGCAGGGTGTCCCGGCTCTCCCTTAGAGATAAGGTGAGAAGCTCGGTCATCCGGGAGGGGCTCAGAGTCGAGCCGCTTCTCCTCCACATCGAGAGGAGCCACATGAGGTGGCTTGGGCATCTGATTCGGATGCCTCCTGAGCGCTTCCCTGGTGAGGTGTTCCGGGCATGTCCCACCGGGAGGAGACCCCGAGGAAGACCCAGGACACGCTGAAGAGACGATGTCACCCAGCTGGCCTGGGAACGTCTCGGGATCCCCCGGGGAGAGCTGGAAGAAGTAGCTAGGGAGAGGGAAGTCTGGGCTTCCCTGCTAAAGCTGTTGCCCCCGCGACCCGGCCCCGGATAAGCGGTAGATGATGGATGGATGGATGGATGGATGGAATTTGTGGTTGAAACACACTTCCACATGATATAATTGTCCTTCAGTTGAGTCCTGTGAGTCCAAGGAAACCCGGATGGCAGCCGCAAGCACCAAATTAGGCATGAGAAACCTTGACTGACGAGAGGGAAATCAGACCATGTAATGTTTCCATCACCTCAGCCAATCAAGATTTGTACTGAAAAGGATGAGAGAGTCGCATGAAAGATGCCATGTAATCGCACCTTGTTTCTTAGGTAGCACGGGAAATCTCTCACAGGAGTGTTGCCTGGATGAACAATGCCTGTGGTCAATATGACAGGAGAAAAAGGCTGAAAACAATTGATATGTGTGTGCGTGTGGGTGTTGAGCTCGTCATTCGTTCTGGTGGTCAGAGAGATAAAATGCCTCATTAAAGCCAATCTTTCTTTATCTCCAGTGTACTGTAACTGAATGAAGGCAGATATCAGTCATGCGATTTTTATTCTGACAGGCTTTCTTCGATTTACCGCTTGAGTTGTGGGGATATAACACTGGTAAACGGCAAATTTTAATCAGAGATTGCTTTAACATTTTTTTAAGCAATGGTCACATCGTTGTAAAGCAGTGTTTCCTTTTATGTTTTTTTTCCTACATGTGAAAATTATCACATGCATGTGTGTTGGATCTCAGGTCATTTAACTCTAAGCTGTTAAACAGCTGTTAAATTGTAAAAGAAAAACTACCAAACACCTCGTCTTAATGCACACCACATTTGTAATGTTGCTGCAGCAGTAAGGTGTCCGCATTTTGGATTGCCTAACTTCGTTTTACTTTTAGTTGCTGTAGCAACGAAACAAATGATGAATACACTAAATCTGAGGCATTATCCATCCATCCATTTTCTGAGCCGCTTTATCCTCACTAGGGTCGCGGGGGGTGCTGGAGCCTATCCCAGCCATCTTCGGGCAGTAGGCGGGGGACACCCTGAATCGGTTGCCAGCCAATCGCAGGGCACACAGAGACGAACAACCATTCACGCCCACACTCACACCTAGGGACAATTTAGAGCATCCAATCAGCCTGCCATGCATGTTTTTGGAATGCGGGAGGAAACCGGAGCACCCGGAGAAAACCCACGCAGGCCCGGGGAGAATGAGGCATTATTATTATTATTATTATTCCTTCAAATACTATCCCTCTATTCACTGACTAAAGAATACACTAACACAACACAGCAAGAGTGCAGACACTAGAACCAATGTTCAAGTATTATTGAATGAAAATAATGGATTCTAAATATACATACAACAATACTACAGCAGCTCAAAAGAGGCCACTTTTTAAATATTTGGAATCCAGTAGTATATGGATCCGAAAATAACCTATGGAGGTGAATTTTAATGTGTTTTACTGAACATTACTAACAAACTTGGCATATTCTACACCAACTAACAAGATTATTTTGTGTGTTAGTGCTTCTGCTGAAGCTCACAGTTCGGCTTTACTGTATAAATTTCACAGCACAAAAATTATTGCAAAATCATGGGAAGCATTGCAATAAGCCCCATGGTCTTGCAGCGAAGTCCACAGGACTCAGTCTATGCGTTTTCCCACAAGTTTTTCTCGGAAATCCATCTTCAAATATATATTGCAGTGCACTTCTGTCCGTGTCCATCAAACGTTTATATTTGTATCCTTTCAAAATAGTATTATTGCAGTGGCTCACAATGACAACACTGTCCATTCAGAAATTGTGTTCAGATATTTGACAATGACATTTTGATTTATAACATTAGAAATTGGCTACTGCCCCCCCCCAAAAAAAGCCAATCAGAATGAATAAAGAAAACACAAGTGTAGAAACAGCCAAGTAACAATAATTAAAATGATAAACTCACCTGAAGGGTTTTTAGTTTCTGCACTTACTGATGTGTCCTGCGCTTGGCTGGCAACCGGTTCAGGGTGTCCGCCGCCTACTGCCCTAAGACGGCTGGGATAGGCTCCAGCATGCCCCGCGACCCTTGTGAGGATAAAGCGGAATGGAAAATGGATGGATGGATAGACTTACTGATGTGCTTAAAGTCTGTGGATTGTCTCATGTGATCACAGGTTGAAGGGGGGAACCATCTTGGCCAGAGTCACTTACGGTATGCCAGCATGTCAAGTTCTGTTTGTTTACTTGACCACAATGCTGCCCAAAATTGAAAAACTGTGTGATCAATTGTTGAACGAAGGGAAAGCCAACTCAATTTTTCTCATTCTTGGTTATTTTCTCAAAGCTGAATACAAACGACTGGGATAGAATAAGATGGAATAGGTTGATGGGTCATTCCATGCCAACAATACCTGTTTTGTGAAGATTGACCCAGTAGTTCCTGAGGTATGAGGTTTCAAAGGAAGGGTGCCACGTCCCTTTTTGCCAAAAATGTCAAAATTGGGTAGGCCATTAACTCCTAAACCACAGCTCTGATTGACCTACAATTTGAGATTTAGTGTTGTGCCATCACTATTGACGAGTACACTTAATTTCACGGAAAAAAACAACAAAAAATGCTTGATTAAAACCCTATAATGCCATCTGTATCAAAATTGATACTGCAGGTTTAAAATATGATTTTCCCCAAATTATCATTTTCAGATGTAATCTACATAATGCTTATAAATGTGATACAACAAATATCTAAAACAACATGATATGGCAAAAATATTTTTGTGGATTTTGTTATAAGGGTTTATGAACATCTCAGTTCCCAAAAATCAGATTTTTCTGGCTATTCCTTGATGGGTCAGGCAGAACAGTTACCCTGTTCTGCCTGACTGTGCTGCAATTCCTTAGATGTGAAAAAGTAAGAACAAAGGGGGAGTGGGGTGAAAAGCAATTCCCAAACTATGCTCCTCTTTTCTTTTTTTCTTTAGGGTGATATGGGGGGGAGGGAACTTTTATACTAACTGCATCCTTGTGACAAGTGGGTGTATGTTCTTTACTTGGCTGTGACTTGAGGTGGCTCAGGCTGTTCCAGCAAAGATTACAAAGGTAATAGGCTGTGGACTTGGGCGAGGAAGGTGAGGAGGTGATAAGGAGTGTCTCAATAAAAGCAAGAGAAATTCCAATTTCAATCGCGCTTCACATTATGGAGCTTCTAGCTGTATGTATCTATGAAAACAAACCAAAAAAACAACAACAACAAAAAAAAGCATCTCAGTGAGTGAGACACCTAATTTTAAGACTTTCTCCATTAAAGACTGTCATTTCACTCTTTCTTTATCAAACTTGCCGACTGTGGAGAGATAATAAATTCACTGAATTTCCTCACATCCTTGTCAGGTTTTCAGTGTGTCATGTAGACCTGCCCCCTATGTAAGGCAATTACTCTTCCAAGGAAAGGTCGGGCATCAATCAGTCTGACATGAGGCAATGTTGCAGAAGGCTTCCCCCTGTATACATGAGTGGAAACCTGACAAAGTTCCACCGCATGACAGGCAAATGTTATGTTACTTAGGATTTGGGTACTATATTTTTGACAAGGTAAGTCCAATGCACTGCATAAGCAGTTCGCCAATATTTTCATTTTGCTTTTGAAAAAAAATGGTTCGAATTTCTTGACAGTAGAGAGTGGGTGAGACAGTGGTCGACTTGTAAGCATCACAGTGCAGAGGTACAAGGTTCGATCCCGGCTCCGCCTTTCCTGTGTGGGGTTTGCATGTTCTCCCCGTGCCTGTGTGGGTTTTCTACGGGTACTCTGGTTTCCTCCCACATTCCAAAAACATGCATGGCAGGTTAATTGAGCCCTCCAAGTTGGTGTGATTGTGAGCACGAATTGTTTTTTGTCTGTGTGTGCCCTGCGATTGGCTGGCGACCAGTTCAGGGTGCATCCCGCCGACTGCCCGAAGACGGCTGGGAGAGGCTCTAAACATCCTGACATTGGTTTTCTGAAGGGTTTCTGAGCCTATACGAGGATATGCTTTACACATTTTTGTCAATTTTGAGGGACAGAACGTCAGGGGCATTCACTGTTGGTTTTCAGCCTTGCCACTTACATGCAGTGATTTCTCCGGACTCTCTGAACCTTTTGATGATATTATGGACCCTAGATGACGAAATCCCTATATTCCTTTCAATTGTACGTTGAGGAACATTGGCTTTTAACTGTATGATTATTTTCTCATGTAGTTATTCATAACGAGATGAATGGCTGAGCAATTTAGGGAAGCTCCTTTTATACCCAATCACGGCACCCACCTTATCCAAGTTAGCCCATTCACCTGTGCGATGATCCAAACAGGTGTTTGGTGAGCATGCCTCAAATTTCTTAGTCTTTGTTGCCACCTGTCCCAGGTGTTATGTAACATTTTTCTGCTATAGAATTCCAAGTTCATGATTATTTGCTAAAAACAATAAAGATTATCAGTTGCCGTGTATTCAAGTCAATGTTGAACATGATTTGAAAGTCATTGTATACTGCTTTTGTTCATTTATTAGTTATGTTCAACATAATGTCCCAACTTCATTGGGTTTGTTGGTCCCTTTCTCATGTAAGGAGTCAGTAGATCGTTCTCAATTGCGTTGGCTCCTTTACATTCACTGGGTGTTTTTGCCAAAAAATAACCTGGATGCTTCAGTAGAACACCTTGGAGTCCATGCAAAAGTTTATATCTCTCCCAAAACAGCTTACACACGTGTCAATACTCAATGTCCTTTCCATTTAAATCGTGTCTCGAAGACAGCTGGGATAGACTTCAGCTAGCCCACGACCCTCGCGAGGATAAAGCAGTTCAGATAATGGATGGATGGATATTATTGTCTCTATAATAAAAAAAAAATGGTGTGCTCATTTTAGTCAATTCTATTTAATCGGGTGGCTGCACAAAATAAAACTATCTGGATCCTGATACATTTTTGGTAGATGTACAGTCTACTTTAAAAAAAATAAAAATAAAAAAAAACCTTAGCTGCGAGAAAAAAACAGAGGTAATAAAATGTAAGTTCAGAGTTTTTCCTTTGTTTTTTTTGCATGTATGTTTACAAAGGCAAAACTATCTTTATTTAAAAAATAATAATTTCAAATGCTGTGACACGCATTACACATGTCAATAATTGATACAACATACCGTCAGAACAACAAAACCAACCGCAACGCCACTTTTTAATATTTAGACAAAATAAACATCTTCAATACGAATTTAGAAAATTGTAGTTGGCTCAAGATTGTGAACGAGTGGCCCTGCTGGTGGTTTTCTGGTGCGTTCCATCACTTCTTTGTTCAAGTGATAAATGCAGGACATCTCTATTCACATTTGTCACTAATTTGAATTTACATAGTTTTCTCTGGAACAGATTGGAGTCAAATCGGTTTTCTTTGTGAACAGGACACTGCGTAAACGTTCAGCATCCCTTGGAAGCTCATGGTGTCATTGCCACCAGGCAAAATGGAGCAATGCTGCAGATGGACTCCCATAATCGTTCATGCAGTCAGCTATCCACATTCCCCTTTGCATTTCTATGCTTCAGACAGAATTTAAAGTTGACCACAAATATAAGCAATCACATCATAAACCATTAGAACCAAGCAACCAATATGACTGGAGCATGCATCTCTGACTACTCAAGTTAAAAAAAGTCTCCTATTTCCTCTCACTCTCGCTTTCTCATTTGCTAATTTAATATTTGGGGAGAAATTTTAGCCCAACGACATTGTCAATTATTCAGCAAGTCAGCAGTTTCAAGTGGGATGAAAAACTAAATGAACGATCCTTGTAAAGTGTAACTCTAGTTAAAACATTGACATTTGTTGTTTCACATTAAAATGTTCAGCAGAGTAAAAAGCTGTGAGGATGGAGAATATAAAAAAAAAATAAATCACCTTCGAATTCATATGAAGTCCCAGGTCACGTGATCCATTAGAACTCGAGATTAACAATGGTTGGATGCATCTGACATGGTCACTAATCTGAGAGCATGGGACAACAGATGGTGTTTGAAAGACGCAATTTGACAATGGCGTTTGTGTAACCATTGGATATTTTTATCCGATATGATGACAGTATGAGGTAAAAACTTATCACATCCTGTATCATTATGTTACCACTCACCACCTATGAGGCTAAACACTCACACTTTTAAGAATTAGTAACTCCGTTCAACTTGGGGTATCTCATCCAAATTGGAATAGGTCTACTCAATTTTATTGATCATCACTTAGAATGTATGAGGTTTTAATGGGCACAGCACTGGCGCCTCATGGTACCTATCTTAGGGTGGTCCCACTTTTTGGACATTTCTTTCGGTACACCTGCTGCATTTACTATACTGTACATTTCATACAAGAGGTGAGAAGACGTGCTGGTTGCCCAGAATGTAGAGCACAAAAATCGAAACAATGTAAAATGAGGCATCACAATCATTGACCAGCTGGAAAATTGTGGACCCAAACAGAATATGAACGATACACAAATAAGGAGAAGCGCATGAAATGGATGCTTGGTAGTATGACAAGCCAACATGCAAACTCCACACAGGAAGGCCAGGGCACGGAAAAGAACCCATGACCTCTGCACTGTGAGGCAGACGTGCGAACCAATCAACCACCATGTCACTCCTATTGTTGTGGTTCATGTTTTAAATTATTGTAAGGCAACCCAACAAACCAAACTGTGTTCTATTTACTTGGAAGAAAATCCCTTCCACAAACCTGATGAAATATGTTTGGTTCCCACTCTCTTCTCTGTTTGCAACATACATTAAACTTACCCTCCTCATAAGAGGGTTGTCATGGATTCATTTTTATTTATTTATCTATGTATCGATTTTTTTTGTTTGTGGAAACTTAAACAGAGGAACATTTTGGAATCTCTGTTTGTCACGTTGCAAGGTGGTGGACCCCAAAAAGCAGGCACTCGAGTGACGTTGCTACAGTACGTGCATATTATGGTGCAGCTTCCGGACAAATACAAATTGCCAGCTGTGTAGAGCCATTTTGATCTCCTTTTGGAGAATAAGGTATTTATTAAAATCTCCTTGTCTCTCCAAGTGCCTTTCGGATTTTTGACATGTCTTATTCCATTGTGTGTGCGTGTTCTCCACAACAGGGGAAATAGCATGCATTAAACGCAACAGACTGAAATTTAAAACACTGGAGCATCTTATTTTTCTAAATCAAAATTTGTGAAGACAAAGCCCACAAGCATCCTCATTCACATAATTTTCATATTATTGAAACACATTGAATGATACAATATGAATGCATGGATGTGAATGATATTGTCAAGGGTCAATGTCATCTTTATTGTCAAATATGCTTTATGTATGACATGCAGCATAGATTAAATTTCTTCCTCTCAATCCTCAGTGCATACATACATGCACACATGCTGTGCATTAAACACACAGAGCTAAGAAAGGATAACAGCTACAATGTATAAAAAAGGCATGTAATCTGAACAGTGTAGACAATATAAACAATACAAACAGCATAAACAACAACATAAACAATGGCGCTTGTGGCTATTGTGGGTAGAGTGAGGTAGTGCAATGTATACACGTCATCATCAAATCAGTTTGTTCAGTCTGTCAAGTGGGTTGGCTGCAGGGATTTTGAAGGTCCAGCAGGTGGCAGTGGTCAGCGACACAGTATCAGTACAGTATCAACACAGTGTGTCATTGTGTCGACACGCCTCATGAGGCCTCATGGACCCATCACTAGCAGAAACTAAAAACTCTCAATAACAAAAACATGACCAAAACAGGACTGAAGCTAAAAAATAACAATGAACTAAACATGACTGAAACAAACATGACAGAAGCCAAGAGCAAACAATGACCCAACACTGAGTGTTCGGGCTGGGAGTCCTTTTAAAGCCCTAATTACCTAATGACCAACAGGTGTGCAGCTGCCGGGGGAGCCCTACAGTGCCACCTGTTGGTCCCTAAACCGAATCATGACACTGTTTTTGTCACCGTTTTCAGTTCAGGTTAGCTGTGGCCACTAACTTTTCTGCCATCCAGGAATACTGTGATGTTTCCACACATATTATTATGAAAATGTAAGAGCCCCTTTTAATTGGTGCACACAATTTTAATTTTGTTTCAAATATTTTACAGTGGGCGGCCCCGTGGACCAGTGGTGAGAGCGTCAACCTCACAGTGCAGAGGTTGTGGGTTCGATTCCGGCTGCGGCCTTCCTGTGTGGAGTTGGCGTGTTCTCCTCGGCCTTGCGTGGGTTTTCTCCGGGTACTCTGGTTTCCCCCCACATTCCAAAATCATGCATGGCATACTGATTGAACACTCCAAATTGTCCCTAGATGTGAGTGTGACCGCGGATGGTTGTTCGTCTCTGTGTGCCCTGCGATTGGCTGGCAACCGGTTCAGGATGTCCCCCGCCGACTGCCCGAAGATGGCTGGGATAGGTTCCAGCACGCCCGGCAACCCTTGTGAGGATAAAGCGGATCGTAAAATGGATGGATGGATATTTTACAGTGCAAGTTACTGACTAGTGTTTCCATGATAGGGGCTTTATCATGACACTTTCAACTCTGATTCATCAATTCATGGTTTTTGAATTCGATAGACAGTATGGGTCGCTTCCAAAGGCTCCACATCTTTGAGTGAGGGAGTCTGTTGCTGATTTGGTGCTGATTTGGTCAGCTCCTGAGCAGAGCCGGGCAGTGGAGGATCTGGTGAGGGCGGGTCTAACAAAGAGCTCCAATCAATTCAGCCTCTGACGTCACAGCTCGGAGCAGAGAGACAGCAGCCGAGGCGTACGCAACCGTTTTGGCTAAATCTGCCTTAGGCGTGGAGTTACCTGCTGTATGACGTGTTTCGGCCGGCGGCAGCCAAAGGGATCCTGGGGA
Organism: Hippocampus guttulatus; assembly: GCF_054856545.1. NCBI lineage: Eukaryota > Metazoa > Chordata > Actinopteri > Syngnathiformes > Syngnathidae > Hippocampus > Hippocampus guttulatus. The sequence goes on along the minus strand of NC_141266.1, from coordinate 6,667,337 downwards.
AACACGGTTGGTTTATTGATGAATGTGACGTTTTGCCAATGTTTTGCTGCTGGGATTGAAAAGCGATGAGCCCAACGCGAGTGTGCGCGATGCCTTCATGCAAATGCGGCAGTGTCTCACCCGTCTTCGAATGAAACTGTCTCTTTTAGGAAGAATATACTTAATGGATGTTTTTGCAGATCCAATGAGATGTATTATTCAATTTTAGCCTGTCCTAAAGTAGATTGTGATCTGGTCACGGTGTATTTATTTTGTAGTTGCGTGCCTGGAGGCGACTAGATCATTAGAATATAGTTTAATCTCTTTAGGATGAACACATATCCCTCGCCTAACTGGATACAAAGGCTTTTGGCTCATCACATCCATTGTAAGCGTCTTTCAAGATGAGTCCGCGGATCCCTCTGATCAATTCAAAAGTGTCTTTTACACAGTTCTGTCACTGAGGTGTGTGCGTTTCCCCTCTTCCCTATGAAGCACACACCTTTGCGCACAAATACACCACGGAAGTCTCGTTTATTCATCAGGGTTATCGAATTGACATGCACGATTTTTACTTGTCTCATTAGGGATGCTGTGCAGCATTACAGAAGTGGGAGGAAGACGGAATGCGAGCGTGACCGAATGGCTTCTCCTGTGCTGCCTTTAACAAGAGACGGTGAGAAGCAGCCACATTCTCGTGCCGTCCTGGAACGCCTCTCCGCTGTGCTGCACGTCCGCAAGCAGGGCGAATCAACCGGAGGGGGGTCCCTCGGGGACGCCGGCTGTAACCCGGCCCGGAGATGCCATGACCGGCGTCATTCAGCTGCGAGGCGCTCGGAGGTCAAACTGCGTCCTTTTGGGGAGGAGAGAGTGCGCGTCTGCTGTGACGAGGAATTGGAGACATCTTTCACCTATATAGATGAAAACGTCAACCTGGCGATTGGCAGCCCAGAGACAAGCTGTAAAAGTTCTCAAAAAAACGGGCGCAACTGCGAGTCGTGCTCAGAAACCGTACCAGAATTCTCTTTCATGTCTGAGGATGATCTATCCTTTGTGGAGGCCTCAGGGTCCTCAGTGGACTACTGGTTTATTAGCGCAGTCACTTTTTTGGTGACGGGCATCTCTTTGGTGATCATCTCCTACGCTGTGCCCCGGGATGTGGTCGTGGACAGGGACACTGTCTCGGCCAGGGAGATGGAGAAAATGGAACTGGAGAATGCGCGCATTGGAGCTCACCTGGACCGATGTGTCATAGCAGGATTGTGCTTGTTGACTCTGGGAGGGGTTGTCCTCTCCACGCTGCTCATGATCTCCATGTGGAAAGGAGAGATGTACAGGAGAAAAGTCATTGCGTATTCTAAACGTTCCGCCAAACTGTATGGTTCCATTAGCCTGAAAACTAAATCTAGTCCCAGCCACTCCTCGGCACACTTATCCCTTGAGGATATTGTGGAAAGTTTGAACTAGCAATGCACAGTTGTGTTTCAAATGATGGGCTTCACTTAAATTTTAATCACATCTTCACCTTGGATGTGGAAGTCTGCAATACTTTAGTTCATGCTGTCCACTCAGAAAAAGGCCATTCTATTCTTCACTTTTCTGGGTCCAGCGTGAGCTGAGCTGGAGCCTGTCTGAGCTGAATTTGGACAGGAGGCCAAGTCCACCCTGAACCGGTCATTGGATTGGATTGGATTGGATACAACTTTATTGTCAAATGTGCTCATCGGCCACTCTCAGTCATTTAGTCCAAGTGAGTGACATACATTTACATTTTATTCACAGATTATACTACTCAGTACGTTTTCTCATTTACTAGTTGGGTATAATGCAATTGTTTTAAGACATGGCATGAAAACAGGTCTTCCTCATGACACCTACAGTTACAGCAAATCAACAAATTCAGAATATGCTACAATAATGGCCCGTGTAATTTTTAAATTTTTTTTTTTTATAAAAACAGACCCAAATTCTGATTAGATTATATGACCAATTTAATTTCGGGGGTAGAAAGGAATTATCTTTTTAACTAAAGATGGAGGAGTATTTAGCAGAGCCAGCATCCCGAGGAGCTTTTAAGGCAAAAAAGAAAAAAAAAAGTCAAATTATGGCTTATGCCACTGCTTTAAGAGGCTGGTGATATTTTGCTGTGTAAATTACATTCAGAGGTAATTCAACTTAGTATACTGCATACTGGTAGGCCCAGGAGCATTTGGACGAGTTTAGCAAGAAGCACTCTGCATAAAACAGCTACAGTACAATTGCGAGCTGGTAAACTCCATACTTTGCAAAACCTATTACATATTATTAATAACATCTTATATGCATCAATTTTCTATACCGCTTGTCCTCATAGATTTGCGGACGAGCTGGGTTCTATCCCAGCTCATTTTGGACAAGAAGTGGAGCATACCCCGGTCAGGTCAATCAATAGCAGGATATGTATCGATTTAAAAAAAAAAACATTCTCAGTTACTTTCACATTTATAGACACGTTTGATTCTTCAGTTAACCAAATATGTTAACATGAATTTTTTTGGGAGTGCGGGAGAAAGCCACAGAAACCCCACACAAGCTTAGGGAGACTATCGTTGCTGTCCTGTGAAAAACACGTATGTCCATTTATGCCATTTTGTGAATTTTTATGTTAATTGGATGTCCGAAATGCAGATACCCTATTAAGGCCAGAGATGAGATTTTAACCGAGAAACTGCGAGGCAGACGTCCCAACCACTAGACCAGTGGTTCTTAACCTCGTTAGAGGTACCGAACCCTTCATTAGTGAAAAACAAAAATATGACTTTTTATGAATTCAAGGCATAAAAAAGGCATTTATTAAAAACAGAAAAAAAGTAAATACATTTTCAAGACCCAAGTATAATTTTTTTTTAAAATTTTGTGACGTACGATCACGACAGTCACCCGTTGACTGCTGAGCGAACTACATTTCCCCCAGCACTGATTGGACAAGCAATGCCATGTGATCATCTGCAGCCAGTGGTGGCCAAGCAGGCGTGTCATAACTAATTGACAAGTTGAGTCGGATGTGTCTTAATCTCCATGGCAGAGGATCCGTCGAACCCGAGACCGATTCACCGAACCTCTAGGGTTCAATTGAACCCAGGTTAAGAACCACTGCACTAGACCTTTAACAACATCTTAATACTTCCGTCTTAAATCAATTGTGATGGTGTGTGAAGATAAAGTCAAACCCATTTGTCACATAATTCTGAATCTTAACTATTACAGCCCGCAAGCACAATTTGGGAATCAGATAGTAGTCGTTGAAAAAAGGAGCAGCTCTGCTTCATTTCATTTTCAGGGTAAAGTATTTTAGATGTAATACGGTTCATATTTGGCACTTCATTCTACAGTTGATAGCCTCTTACAGAGCCAAATTTAGAGCGGTGGGTGGTGATGTTTTGTTTAAATGTTCTGATTTTCATTCTCACAATTTTGAGCATCTTTATGTTCCGTGGAATGTGTTATATAAATCTCCGCTGTTATTACTGAGGGGTAAAACAACATGATGGAAAGGTACCGCAATACCACTATACTGCTTCTTCTGACGTGACTTTTACAGCTTGGAAACCTCTGACTCCAATGAGTTAGCCTCATGGGTTATATTGTAAATTAGTATCTTGAGGGATGGATATGGACTCCTAATGTATCCTTATTTCTGACAGTGGACAGATTTGACAGTGCAGACATGCTCCGAATGAATACTCCACAGTCGACAAACATTGTATTTACTCCAAAAGCGGTCTGGGTTTTTCTTTTTATTTATTTTTTTACTTACTCAAATGTACGGTAACCAGATGTCTATTTATTTGAACAAATGCCGATGAAGGTAATCAAACATGGCTAAAGTAAAGTTGATTAGAGCCACGGTTTTACTACATGTTATTTGTTTTCTCGAGTGGAGAGAAAAGAGGCGTCAATTTAGGCTGATTTGTTGGTTTGTTCAAGTGGATGACAACACGGTGCCTAATTGACCAGATGCTTCTTTTTGGTGATTATACAGTACGGTCAATAACTTATACTGTTCATAATTAACACTGTCACCCTAGCTTACAAAACGAGTGAAGAACAAGCAAGTATTGTCACAAACACTGGAATGCCTTTTGGTCCAACGGAAATCTTGGAGAGCTTTTGTTTATTATAAAAGCTGTATTCATTTTTAATGAATTTTGTCTGAACCGCAAAATCATACACAGACACATTTCAGGAAGTAGCCACAGTCCCCAGAGTGGAGGTAAGTCTTCTAAGAGGTCCACTCTGTGGGATATTCTGCTCAGCGTTGTGCAAGGTAATATCCAGTGACAGTCCTTCTCTGGTGCAGTGCTGAGCTAAGCCAGTAAGCCCAGCTTGTGCATCTGAGCCAAAGCTCCAAGTCGCTTTGACTCAACTTAGCAATTTGACTGCATTGGGCAGCCCTGCCATGCACTGCGCACACTCCTCTGTTGTGTCTTGATCTTGTGAGCTTCTCTTTACAATCCTGCTCTTCCTGCTCTCTGGGTAATAATACATCATCGTCTGTGGCCCTTTGTCACTGCAAAGATGCAGCACGATGTTTATATAATGTTTTGGAATTGGGCCCTGGATGACGACAGCAGCCCGAGTATCATTTGAAAGCTGATTAGCATTTTTCTTCAGCGGAATTTCTCTCTGTCTTCTTCTCACTTGTCCACAGTAGGATGGCGATATTAACCAAATTAAGGAACTGCTGAGTGTAAACTTTGCCTACAATACAATGTGGTGAAATAAATAAATTAATGCATGTAAAAAAAAAATCTGAATTAGGTGAAACGTTGAAATTTGTTGATGAACATAGGAACAATGCCAAAGCGAGGAAGATGAAAATCTAAATTTGTGGAGATCCTGTGTGAAAAACAAACGATTATCAGATAAAGTTTCCAGGTGACACAAATACTTTTGTTCATGTGACATTTTCCAATGCAGGAGAAGATTGTAGTTAAATGATGCACATATTTTGTCTGTCTTACCTATTGATGCTGCGCAAATCTTTGCATTCATGCGTGCCAGCAGGAAATAAACAATGCCACAAGCTGCCTCTGTGTGTGTGCATGTGTGTGTGTGTGTGCACTCTTAGGCTCATAAATCATGTATGGACACGGAAATCCACTCATTTTCAGTTATTCATCTTAAAAGAGAATCTTGGATTCTAAGAGTGTCATTCTACTACCTAAATTGCAAGAGGTGATTTCTTTTTTTTTTAGATTATGCGTGGCTTTTTTCATGACATCCATTCTACATGACATGGTCTGACCTCTAATAATGAGATGCAGCCTGTTTACAGCCATTTCTTCAATATCCAAACAACTGTCAGCCATTGACTCCATACCATACTCTCAATAAAGCATATAGTCACTGGGCACTATATTGTGCTTACAAATAAGAGCTATATATAGATATATGTAAATACACAAATATAAATTAGCATTTGGTGCTGCATAACTGAAATCTAAAAAAAACTGTCATTAATTTGCAGTACAGTTTCAAATACTGCATGTTACACCAATAATAAATGTATATACATTAAAACTAAATAAAATATTTTTCCACTTTTTATGCTCCAGTCTTAGTCCCAAATTGATTAAATTGAATATTTTCCCCTCAAAATTCTACACACAAAGCCTTATCATGTAAACGTTTTTTTTCTTGAGATTTATGCCAATTTGTTGTAAATAAATACATACAAATAAAGATACTTCATGCACGTTAGTATTCACAGCCTTTGCAATAAAACTCAGATTTGAGCTCATGTGCATCTTTCTTCCATTGACTATGCGGAGCCCAACTTTGGTAAATTCAGGCGACTGGACATGATTACGAAAGGCACAACTCTGTCTACTGAATGTAAGGCCCTGCAGTTCACAGTGCTTGTCAGAGTACAAAACCAAGTTTGAGTCAAAGAATTGTTTCAAGACCTCTGAGACGATTGTCTCGAGGCACAGATAAGGGGTTGTGTAAAGAAAGGTTGCTGCTCATCTGGAAGGTCTCAATGAGCACAGTGGCCTCCAGACTCGTTCATACCGAGTTGGATGACGTAAATTCAAATATCTGCATGGTTTCAAGCATGTTGCCATGGTTTTACAGATGCACTTTACAATCCCACCTATTTGGCATCAATCACTGAAAATCCAGATGACCGTATTGGCCCAAATATAAAACGGGCCTGATTATAAGACGACCCTCTCTTTTTCAAGACTCAAGTTTGAAAAAAGAGTTTTTGAACACCAAATTAATTTTGACACACAAAATAATTACAGTATATCTGAAACAAATGATTATAACAATATATTTGAGAGGAAAAGCATGTTATTTTGCCTCGTTCAAATCTAAAGTGCAATCACATTCGTAAATGAATGGCTTCTGGTTTTTGAAATGCAAATTACATCATAACATCTCCTCAGCTGCCGGTTAACCTGGCCGATCTTTGACCCACTTTTCTCCAGATTGTCACTACGTTTCTCCATTTTCTGTTATCTCTTCTATTATTTTCTTCTCTTTTCCTTCTTACCGCTATTTTTTATTTTTCTTCTCTGTGCTACCGCTATTTTTATTTTTATTCTTCGTGGCAGGGGTTCACTTTGGCCTGGGGCGTCAAGTTCAGCATTCGCTTCATTGATATCTGGCGCCATCTAGCGTCGTGAATGGGTATAACGTCTAGACCCCGAATATAAGAAGACCCCCACTTTTTCAATCTTATTTCAATGCAAAAAACACCGTCTTATATTTGGGCCAATATGGTAGTTGAGTTCAGTTAAACCAAGTAGTTGTTATGAAAGCGGAAAACTCCATTCAACTCAACACATTCAGTATGTAGTTATAACGGAAGATGAGTCGACAGAAATCCCATCCATCTATCCATCCATTTTCCGATCCGCTTTATCCTCACAAGGGTCACAGGGGGTGCTTGAGCCTATCCCAGCTGTCTTCGGGCAGTAGGTGTCATGATTCTGTTTTCGGTCTGGCCAGCAGGTGGCATGAGCGGACTTCGGTACGCACCTGCTGCCAATCTGTAATTAGTAGACTCTGTATTTAAGGACTCATCTGCCATGCACCTGTTGTCGGAGTATTGTTTCTTGCATTGCTGTCTTCTCTGCTCATAGACTATTTGGCTATTGACCTCGTCGTGTTTCGCGTTTTGTACTCTCGGTACCCCTGCTTTTTGTAAGTACGATTTTTGTTTTGTGATTTGGCTATTCGCTTGCGTGTATTTTGATACATTGTTTTTAGTTTGTATTCCCGGTCTTTATTTTTCTCCCTTGCCTTTTGTGCAAGCGCTTTTTGTTATTTCGTTTTATGTTCCCTCTGGTCCTTGTTTTGACCAGCGCTTTATGTTACCTCTTTGTCGGTGCGATTATTGCATTAAAACATATTTTTGTTACGGAGACCTTGTTTACGTCTACGTTTTGGGATCCAGACTTAACTCGGCTTGTCCGAGACGTGACAGAATACTCCGACCATTATGGATCCCGTAGACATGAATAAGATCCTGACCGCCTTGACCAGCCAGGGGCAACTAGTGGGCCAGCAGAGACAAGAGCTCGCGGAGCTCCGGGAGGCCGTCACCGTCCTGGCTCAGCGACTTGATGTCTTGAGTTCCCGGATGGAACAATCGGGTAACCGAGCAACGCCATCCTCGGGAGCCACTCAGGCTATTCCCGCACCACTACCCCCGCTTATGGCACGGGAACCTAATTTTCCTCATCCCGCACGTTATGGTGGCGAACCAGGGCTATGTAGCCAATTTCTGCACCAATGTTCGCTCATATTTGACCAGCAGCCTTTAGCCTATGAGAGTGATTCTACCAAGGTGGCGTTTGTTATGAGCCTATTGACTGGTCAGGCGGCGTCATGGGCAGTGGAGGTGAGCAATGCTAAACCCGTGCTTCGGTCTTCCTTCCCGGATTTTGTCGCCGGGTTTCGTCGTGTGGTCCACCATCCGGTTATGGGAAGAGAGGCCGAAGGACAGCTATTGAGTATTCGACAAGGGAAACAGGGCCGAATACTCAATTTCTTTTCGGATCTTGGCCGCCCAGAGTGGTACACGATGACCGCGCTCTTTGTGGCTTGTTTCGGCGCGGATTAAACACGTCCGTAAAGGATGAACTGGCAACCCGTGATGACAGCACCACTTTGGAGGACCTTATTAGCCTGGCCCTCGTTGTGGACAATCGTTTGCGGGAACGCGAGCGGGAACGTGGAGAAGCACGGGAGGACGCCCGTTCCCAGCCCCGTCGTGCGGGTGGTCGGCCGACTTCCCGCGAGTCCTGGCGTCCATCCAGACCAGAGCAGCCCTCCGGTACCCGGACCGCCAATACAGAGCAGGAGCCCATGCAGCTGGGAGGTGGACGTGTGGGACTGGAGGAGAGATGGCGCCGGATTCGGGAACAAGCCTGCTTCTACTACCAACAAGGACATCGAGTGGCCGACTGTCCCGCGACCCCGACCCACCTTGCGACGCGCACCGACAACTGTAAGTTTGCATCCAGGACCGTCTCACTGGAGCCGAGCAGGGAGAAGTCCGGTTGGGGACTTCAGAAGAGACTGGAGTTAGACGGTACTGTTTACGGTCCTTCACGGGCTCTTCCTATTCGGGCACTGGTGGACTCGGGGGCGGATGATTGCTTTTTAGACCCTATGTTGGCAAACGAACTGGGTTGTCAGGTGGAGGAGTTAACGGACATAAAAAGGGTTTACGATTTGGATGGACGACTCTTGGCGGAGGTGAAAAGGATCACCTGCCCACTAAAGTTACGGGTTTCCGGTAACCACGTTGAATACAGGAGGTTTTACCTGATCAGAATCAGAATCAGAATCATCTTTATTGGCCAAGTATGTAGAACACACAAGGAATTTGTCTCCGGTATAACACGCTGCATTAGTATCATCGTAAACAACAAATCATTTAACCATTTTAGAGTAACCAGTATCAGTATTTGTAGTACAAGAAGAGTGACTACGTCAGTGACTGTTTAAGGAGTTAATGGCTAGAGGGAAGAAGCTGTTTAAGTGTCTACTGGATTTGGTGCGCATGGATCTGTAGCGTCTGCCTGAGGGGAGTAGCTGGAAAAGGTGGTGGGCAGGGTGCGGGGGATCCAGGAGGATTTTCCGTGCCCTTGTCTTGATTCTTGCAGTGTGCAAGTCCTCAAGAGTGGGTAGGGCGGTGCCAACGATTTTTTCCGCCGTCCTAACTGTCCGTTGAAGTCGGATTTTGTCCTTTTTTGTGGCGGCCCCAAACCAAACCGTGATGGAAGAACACAGGATTGATTAGATGACTGCCGTGTAGAACTGTCGTAGCACCTCCTGTGGCAGGCCATGCTTCCTCAGCAGCCTCAGGAAGTACATCCTCTGCCGGGCCCTTTTCCAGGATGGAGATGGTGTTGACTTCCCACTTCATGTCCTGGGAGACTGTGATTCCCAGGAACTTGAAGGTCTCGACGGTTGACACAGGGCAGTTGGATAGTGTGAGGGGCAACTGTGGAGAAGAATGTTGAGATGATTGAGATCCCGTTCCGTTCCGTTAGTGTTGGGGTTGCCATGGTTAAGGACCCATAATCCCATCATCTCCTGGGAACGTCCCGCTATCGAGAATTGGAGTCCGTTTTGTTATGCTCACTGTTTGCAGTCGGCCGCCGACCACTGAAGGCCGGCACGTAACAATCCACAGGAAGCGATTTGTTTGGATAATGTCCCGAAGGCATACCATGATCTGCGTCAAGTATTTAGCAAGGACCGCGCTCAGTCCTTGCCGCCGAACCGACCGTATGATTGTGCCATCGAATTAATGAACAACGCCCCTCTTCCGAGTTCACGTCTTTATCAGGTTTCTCACGCGGAACGAGAGGCGTTAAGGGAATATATTGACAACTCACTCGCGGCTGGCCTTATCAGGCCCTCTCGCTCCCCTTTGGGGGCGGGTTTTTTTTTTATAGAAAAGAAAGACAAGTCGTTGCGCCCTTGTGTCGACTATCGGGGTTTAAATGAGATAACCATCAAGAATAAATATCCCCTCCCATTATTGGACTCGGCGTTCGCCTCTCTCCAATCTGCCGTTGTTTTCTCCAAATTAGATCTGCGCAGTGCTTACCATCTGGTCCGGGTTCGGGAGGGGGATGAATGGAAGACGGCATTCAAGACCCCTCTAGGACATTTTGAATACTTGGTCATGCCATTCGGATTAACCAACGCGCCGGCCGTATTCCAGAGTCTCATCAATGATGTGTTGAGAGATTTTTTGAATGTCTTTTGTTTTGTGTATTTGGATGACATTTTGATATTTTCGCGTACCCTTCATGAGCACCAACACCATGTCCGACTTGTGCTACAACGCCTGTTGGAGAACCGACTATATGTCAAGGCTGAGAAATGCGAGTTTCATGTCGAGTCCATCTCATTCCTGGGTTTTGTGATTGAGAAGGGGCAGCTGAGAGCGGACTCTGCCAAGGTTAAAGCGGTGGTGGAGTGGCCTACACCTACCACCAGGAAACAGTTGCAACGTTTCTTGGGTTTTGCCAATTTTTACCGCCGGTTTATCCGGAATTATAGCCAGAGAGTCCTACCTCTGACCCGGTTGACCTCAGTCAAGGTTCCATTTAGATGGGACACCGACGCCGACAATGCATTTTTGGGACTGAAGAAGGCCTTCACTAACCCCCCGGTTTTGCAACATCCTAACCCAGCTTTTCCTTTTGTTGTAGAGGTGGACGCTTCAGATTCAGGTGTGGTGGCGGTACTGTCGCAGAGATCCCCAGTCGACCAGAGACTCCACCCTTGCGCCTTCTTCTCACGTCGTCTCAGTCCAGCCGAAGCCAACTATGACGTGGGGAACCGGGAACTGCTAGCTGTCGTTATGGCTCTGCAGGAGTGGCGACACTGGCTCGAGGGGACTGAGGAGCCGTTTACTGTGTACACCGACCACAAGAATCTCGCATACATTCGAGCGGCCAAAAGACTCAACTCACGTCAAGCCCGGTGGGCGCTTCTTCTGACACGGTTCAACTTTACTCTCACTTATCGTCCTGGTTCCACGAACATACGTCCTGATGCTCTCTCCCGGGTGTGGAAGCGGTTCTGTCGGGCTTTGGGGGCCACTGCGAGCTTGTCTTCTGGTTACCACCCGCAGACCAACGGACAAACTGAACGTGCCAATCAGGACTTGGAAGCAGCGCTGCGCTGCGTGTGTCTCCATCGCCCTTCATCTTGGTCGACTCACCTGCCGTGGGTTGAATACGCCCACAACACCCTCGTCTCGTCTGCCACCGGTCGGTCTCCGTTTATGTCGGCCTATGGTTATCAGCCTCCTCTGTTTCCTTCCCAGGAGGGTCAGGTGGAGCTCCCGTCCATACAGCTCCACCTGAAACGGGCTCATCGTGTGTGGAGAGAAACCAGGGCTGCGCTGTCGCGCACGGCCGCGAGGAACCGACAGATTGCGGATCGCCGCCGTCGCCCTGCGCCGAGCTATCTGGTGGGGCAGAAGATATGGCTGTCCACCAAGGATCTACGACTGGCGGGGACGTCGCGCAAGTTGGGGCCTCGCTTCTTGGGACCGTTCAAGGTGGAGTCCATCAACAGCCCCGTCTCCGTCAGGCTCCGGCTGCCACCCTCCATGAAGGTGCACCCCGTCTTCCACGTTTCCCTGATTAAGCCTGTGACCGCCAGCCCCCTGGCTCCTCCACCCACATCACCTCCTCCTCCGCGGATTATTGATGGTGACCCGGTGTACACAGTGCGGGAAATCTTGGACTCTCGGCGCAGGGGTAAGGGGTTCCAGTACCTGGTCGACTGGGAGGGCTACGGCCCGGAGGATCGGCAGTGGGTCCCCCGCTCCTGGATCATGGACCCGTCCCTTCTCCGCGCTTTCCATGCAGCGCACCCGTCAAAGCCGGGTGGTCTGCCAGGAGGCGTCCGTTGAGGGGGGGTTACTGTCATGATTCTGTTTTCGGTCTGGCCAGCAGGTGGCATGAGCGGACTTCGGTACGCACCTGCTGCCAATCTGTGATTAGTAGACTCTGTATTCGCGGTCTTTATTTTTCTCCCTTGCCTTTTGTGCATGCGCTTTTTGTTATTCGTTTTATGTTCCCTCTGGTCCTTGTTTTGACCAGCGCTTTGGTCAATGCGCTCTTACCTCTTTGTCGGTGCGATTATTGCATTAAAACATATTTTTGTTACGGAGACCTTGTTTACGTCTACGTTTTGGGATCCAGACTTAACTCAGCTTGGCGGGGGACACCCTGAACCGGTTGCCAGCCAATTGCAGGGCACACAGAGACGAACAACCATTTGCGCTCACACTCACAGCTAGGGACAATTTAGAGTGTTCAATCAGCCTGCCTTGCATGTTTTTGGAATGTGGGAGGAAACCGGAGTACTCTGAGAAAACCCACACAGTCACGGGGAGAACATGCCACTCCACACAAGAAGGCCGAAGCCGGAATTGAACCCTGCACCTCTGCACTGTGAGGCGGACGTGCTACCCAGTCGATCACCGTGCGGTTTGTTATATCAGTGCAAATGTATTAAAATATATTTTGTTATTCATAGAAGTGATTGAAAAAATGTAGTATTTGTTCATAACATTTTTCCTATGTGAAGCTTTTAATTTATTGGCTGTTCAAATTGATGAAATGCATAAATCTGCATGTTGATCTCTTTGTCAATATTGAAAAATTTGTTGAGCGTCTCACTTAGGTTTGGGGAAGCGGGGCCTATAACTTGATGGTTAAACCCGGGGCCCATGGGTAGGTCAAGGCGGCCCTGGCCATATCTGCTGGTTTGCGGTGTTGAATTAACTTATTCAACAAATACAATCGAAAAGCAAAAGGCACATATTAAAGTGGTACCTCACTGAAGGGTGAATGCTTGTATATGTTTGCGAATGTGAAGAATGTCGGGTCTTTATCCCGGTTCGTTAAAACTTGCAAAAGGTTGCAAAGACGTTGGCAAACAGTTTTTCTTGTCTTAGGGTTAGGGTAAGGGTTAGGGTCAGGGTTAGAGTTAGGGTCAGGATCAGGGTTAGGGTTAGGGTACACATTTTTAATCTTTTAAGCGTAGGTGTACTAGTGCATTCTACTCTCCACTCAAATTAGCAAAGTATCCTTGAATTACTCAAGGAGTGCAGCAAAACCTTTAAATTGTGCATTGTGCTTGAATTTTTAAGTAGAATTTACCGTTAGCCTTTGAGCTAATGCAAGTAACCTTCTTGACTTACTAAATAACGTTGAGGGGATATACTGTATGCAGGGATTTGCATGAAGCGACACAGCATTTAAGTGCCGAGCTCAATCGAATTTCCAGTGGTTTCATTTATAATCTCCTTATCCTTGAGTCGTGTATCACCATACATGCCCTATTGATATTTGCTAGGTTCCTCTGCAAACCAATCTGTTAAGGTAAGCAGAACCTGCACCCAGCAGCTGCCATCAGCACATTTCCCCAAGGTGTCATAATACACCTTGACAATGCTAATACTGTACCACATGTGTGTGTGTGTGTGTGTGCATTTTTATATATGTTTGCGTGCGTGTGCATGCGTGCGTGCGTGTGTATCTGCAATGGTGTGCGTTTGTTGTATATTTATGAATGCACAGGTTTTACACATCACCTTCAAGGGCTGCTGACTCAGAAAAAGGGTTTGTGTTCCAAATTTACGGTAGTCTGACATAGGAAGGAAAATAGGCTTTTACTCCAAGTGTAACATAAGAGATGAAAGAAAGTATTTATACGAATAATAATGTACATTTGCGCATTTCACAGAGAATCACAATGGCTTGTGCCGTTAGAGGTCACCACAGCATGCCATCCTCTTTTATTTATCTATATTTTGCATCCTACTCTCTCATGTCTTCCCTCAATACATTCATCAGCCTTCTCTTCGGTCTTCCTCTTCCTCTTTTTCGGCAGCTCAGTACTACTGATACACTCATTATCGCTCCTCTGGGTGTGTCGAGACCATCTAAATTGGCTCTCTGTAACTTTTTCCCCAAAACATCTTAACTTCTAAGCCTTTGTGTCCTAGTGATTCCTAAAGAAAATCTCAGCATCTTCATTTCTGCCACCGCCATCTCTTCTTTCTGTCATTTCTTCAATTCCACTGTCTCTATTCCGTTAATCACGTCCGGCCTCACCAGTCTTTTAAACTTCATCCTACACTCTTCTATCACGTAACACCCCTGACACTTTCCTCCACCCGTACCAACCCGCTTGGATCAGTTTCTTTCACCACCTTACCAGTCAACATTGGTCTCGATTGTTGACCCCAAGTATTGAAAGTCTTCTCCCTGGAGCCTCACTCTTCTTCCTCCGTCTCTTTCTTTCACACACACATATATTTACATCTAATTTTCAGTGTATGCCTCCACCATTCTAAACATTCCTAGACCTGCTCATTGCTTTTACTGCAGATCACAATGTCACCTGCAAACATCATGACCCATTCCAGTCTAACCTCATCTGTCAGCCTATCCATCACTGCTGCAAAGAAGAAGGGGCTGAGATCTGATCCCTGATGCAGCCCAATCTCCAACAAAAACTTCTTTGTCACACAGAAAGCACATCTTTCCACTGTTCTGTACTGTTCAAACATACAGTTCTTCTCTGCTTTTCCAGAATTCCTCATGCTGTATCACAGTTCCTCTATGGGTACCCTGTTGTCGGCTTTCTTGAGATTAACAAAGACACAATGGAGTCCCTACTGACCTTCTCTGTATTTCTCCGTCAACACCCTCAAGGCAAATAATTCATCTGTAGTACTATTCCTAGGCATGAAACATAACCTTTGCTCACACAAACTCAGCTCTGCCCTGAGTCTAGCTTCCACTACTCCTCCTGTAACTTAAGTGTGTATTTCATCACCTTTATTCCTTGATAGCTCCTGCAATTCTGCAAATCACCCTTGTTCTTGAAAATGGGCAGCAGCACACTCCCTTCCTCAGGCATCTTCTCACCCTCTCGACTTCAACTGAACAACCTGGTCAACATCTCCACAGCCGTCACTGTTTGATGCTACCATCGAGAATGGAATCAAATTCCGGCAGAATGGAGGACTCCGGCCATCAAAAAAGACAGTAATTCTCAATTTCATACTGATACTGTCAGAGAGTGGTAATAGATGAAAAATATGTTTATTGCTGTGGTTGGACAACCACGCTACATCAAACTCAGAAGTGTTCCCAATGCTTTGGTTCCCGTATTTTGGTGCATGAACAAAATATTAGCTCTTGTGCTGAAATGTTTTCAGTAGAGCTCATGTTGAAAGGAACTAAGCTCCCCTGACAGTGCCTGCGGTTTCCATGCGACCTCTAAGTAACACGATATAACGTCAACAGACCTAAACCTAAATAAGAAATATATTCTTCTTGAGCAACTAAGTGTTTATTAGCTAAATACAACGATTTCTCGTCCTCTGACAACTGGCGACCAAACTCCAGGAGGTTTCTGCATCCCGCCAAGAAACAATTAACTAATTTCACCACAAAACCACAACCTGCATGACAGGTTAATTCATCTCAAATGTTTTTGCATGGGACCAAAAAATAATATACTTGAAATAACTGTCAATGTGAGGAACCACATAGAAAGACTCAAGACCAAGGAGTCTTGACTTGTTTTTGAAAAGGGCACGGTTATGTACAGAACCACACTTGTAGTGTAACGTATAAAGTAATCACCAATAAAGATGATTCTGATTCTGATTCTAATGCCCTTTAAGCAATCACATTTGAAGGCAGGAGTGTGTTTTAGCAATAATTCATTCCTCTTTCCCTTTTTGCCTTGAGTTCATCTCAATTCAAGTAATGTCTGTCTTCCATGAGTGTTTGTGTCAATGAAACATGAGACAATGTAGGAAGTCAGGAATGATTTACACGGCTGTAGGGTCCAACCTTTCAAGACAACTTACTAAACATGCATTTGTAATGAACTACAGCTCAATTTATCAACAGATGGCACTGCCAAAAAAAAAAAAAAAGCATCCACTTCAATTGATTACCTTGAGTGGAAGGACTGAAGCCAAACTCGTCTGAGACATGACTTCATTCTTCGGTTGCTCCCTCCACTGCCTTATCCAAACAGGATATTTTTAGTCACGGAGCATCCTCCAATGTTGGAAAGCTCATTGTATTGCAAATCTCACTGGCTATGATGTTTTGTGTTGTTGTGTGTCATTTAGTTTCAAGGGAAATCTTAATCTTACGTCAGTCACGTCCTGGCTGCTACTCATACATTTCCTTTATTTGCATCACACTAAACCTCATGTAATGGGTGCTGCCAGTTTGATCAGTCAATTCAGGTTGTTGGACGTGGACGGGGCTCGGCCTACCGTGGACGTGGCTTTACGAGACGAAGAACATGGGACAGCCGCATGACCTGCACTGCCTGAAGGGGTAAGGGTGTCGGCCGCCAAAGTGCTCCACCAGGCACAGGATGGAACTGGGACCAGTCCTTTATACCTGTGGGGCCCAGGAGTTGGTTGGGTCATTCTGTCACATTCGTGGTGGTGGACCCCAAAAAAAGCAGGCGAGAGGGAGGACCAGGGTGTACTTGACAAATTGTATTTTAAACAAAGAGAAAAACTAAATCCAGAACTCAGACATGAAGAAAGCAAAAATCCAAAGGAACAAACAAAAACCATGGCTGAAGCTAAAAACTAACTGTGACCATAGCATGAGCGAGAACAAGAGCAAGAACATGATCGAGAACAAGAGTGAAAACATGAACGAGGCATGAACAAAACATGAGCTAGAAACAAACATGACCGAAACATGACAGGAGCAAGCAAACAATGTGTTTGACCTGAGTGGTCGTGCCGGGAGTTCCTTTATAGCAAGGAACTTTATAGCGGGGCGCCCACCTTTATAAAGTGTGGGCGCCCCGCCCACACTTTTTGGACCGAAGATCTACTTTTCAATCAATTAACCTCCCGGGATCTACCCTTACCGGCACACACACACACACACACACACACACACACACACACACACACGCACGCCATGATGAGAAACAGCCTGAAACTGAGGCATGCAATGCACTTTTGCAGCCTGTTAACTATCGTAGCTCACACGTACCGTTTTAAAGTGCTTCCCTGGTGCTGCCAGTTTGATCAGTCAATTCAGGTTGTTAATATTATTATTATTATTTTGATTATTATAAAACAATTCCTTAAAGTGAAACAAACCGTATTTCAAGAACTCAAACTTGCAGTCACTCTATCTGTCCAACTGCAGTGGAACCTCTTTGTGGAAACTCATCATAGAACCTGAAATAACCATAAAGGCCATATTAATACTCTTAACTCTCATATGAGTGTAAAAACAAGATAGATAATATCAAACAATAAAACAATCTTAACTTTAACGACATATAACGGTGTAGTGCAGAAGTTTAAAAAAAAAGTACAAACAAATATATACGTTTACCTGAGGTCTGGTAAGTAATGTAAATGTCCTCTCTTTGTGTATAATCTTTCGTGTATAATAAAAAGTGCTTTGAAATGTTAAAAAAAAAAGCCAAAGAAAAAGCAAATTGCATGCACTGACTTCCGAATGTTTTGATGATTCTGAACAGTGGTCTTATGAGGTAGGCTGACACCTTGTGTGATGTCATCCTTGAGAGCGGCCCAACATCTGAGGTTTTGTGCAACTGAAGAGTCAAACTTTTTCCATATTGTACGTTTGCATTTCCATCTCATAGAGTTATTCCTTTTAGTTACATCATTCCACAGCAGGCAAAGGCAGCTTGGCATCACCAGACCAAAAAAACAACGTCTGCAGATCTTTTTCCTGTGTTGTACTTGGCATCTTTACATTGCTTTCTCAGACAGACTCAGTGTTTTGGCAGCAATGGAAGATGAAAAAGGAAATGAGGTGATCGGTTAGATCAATCTTACAGTAAAACCACTCACCCATTGCAGGGAATCCATGCCGATTACATCTCCCACAGCCTTTCTGATCCTCCACACACTGAGGATGTTTAATGGGCTGTTTGTGATGGCTGAAGCTGTGGTTTTGGCCAAGCCGCGCTAACGCAGAGGAGCATCATTAGCATCATCTTTTCAATTAGGCTCCTTCACTTAATTGAGATGTATAAACAAATGACAAGCTCACTTCACCTCTTCATCACCTCACTGCTCAATTGTCACAGGGCTCCTTTGATTTAATTTGTATTAAACTGCTAATGCAGTTATTCATCATCCATGGCCTCCCCTGCTTGCTTGTTTCCCCCCATTATGCTGATGCGTTCACTTCTAATTATGGTGAATAATGATTGTCTGTTTGTTTGTTGCTATAAACAAGTTTGATGGTACTTACTGTGCGTACCTACCCACTATTCATCAGTATTCTTGATCCTTAACATAATGAACAACAACACCATTGAAACAAGTGCAAAAACAACATCTTGAATCATCTGGACAATCATGGATTCTGAGATATTTCTGTCTTCACAAAACTGTTTATCCGGTGTTCTGTGATACAGCTCAGTAATAGAAAACGGTGTTGAAAAGTCAGAAAGCTGACAAAGCTATTTGGATCAGCCCGACAGGACGTTCAAGCCATCCATCACCAAATTTCATGGGAATAGCTGCAAAAGTTCTCAAATTCCTTGACAAACCACCAACCTTTTGCCAACAAACATGAATGCATATGAAGATGCATGCGATTCCATCCAGCCACAGACTACAGTATACGGTATTACCATCACGTGGCCGATTTCCATGCTGACCTTTGCAGTCATGAATGTCATGCTCACAATGTACTGTTATAGGAAATGGTCAGCATCAGTTCTATCTAAAAAAAAAAAAAAAAAGCAATAATATTTGCAAACCAAACATTTACTGGATTGAAGCTACAAAATTGGCGAGAGCTGCTGTCACAAGCTTGGTTCTCACACAATACAAAAGATGTTTTGCTTTTTTAGTTGGAATGAAATAGGAATGGAATAATTAGGCTACTCATAATGATCATCAATTTTAGAAGGGTTAGGAGCCCTACAGTGCCACCTGTTGGCCAGAAACAGAACCATGACAGTAACCCTCCCTTAAGGGACTGATTCCAGAAGTCCCATACAGTCACCCAAAGGCTTGAACTCGCCGGAGAACAGGAACGAAGGGCGGCGGCAACCCTATGGCTGGGCTTGGCCTGACGTGGATGGGGCACGGCTCAACGTGGACGCGGACGGGGCTCGGCCTACCGTGGACGTGGCTTGACGAGACGAAGAACATGGGACAGCCGCATGACCTGCGCCGCCTGAAGGGGTAAGGGTGTCGGCCGCCGAAGTGCTCCGCCAGGCACAGGATGGAACTGGGACCAGTCCTTTATACCTGTGGGACCCTCCTAGATTCCTATTCTTTGCCTGTGCCCTCGGTGAATTGTACACGAAGCAAACTCTGAATGAGAATAATGACGATAAAAGATAGAGCGCAACAGCTCTGATCAAAAGCTGCAATTGCAGACTGCTGAGCGCGAACAACTTCCGGTTACGTAATCACGCGCCATCGTAAATTCAAGATTTACCTGCTTTTTTTTATTTTTTTAATATTTTTTTGTGAAAATGAGACTGGTAGGATGATTAGGGTGCAGCGTACATTAACACAAAAAAATATATTAGTGACATGTACAAAGACACACAAATGGTTGTTTGTTTTTTTTTCTCCTCGACACTCCTCGGATCTACTTGGGACCTGTCTTAGATCTACCGGTAGATCAGGATCGACGTAATGGGCACCCCTGCTTTATAGCAATAATCAAATAATGACCAACAGGTGTGCAGCTGCAGGAGGAGCCCTACAGCGCCACCTGTTGGTCACAAACAGAAATATGACACCTGATCTTGCAGTTTGCCCGCAATCTCATGCACGGACCCAGCAAGTCTATTTCGGTTTCCGCAATGTCAGGCACTGTGGACTCAGGCGCACTGCGCTCCAACCGTGCTGATTTAAATACAAATGAGGGATGCCGCGATAGGATTGGCCAAGAAAAGGCTACTTCCATCCCACAAAGGAGCAAATGCCCCGTTACATTAATTTCTATCTGTGCAAAGTGTAGCAAAATTCCTTCCATGTACACAGTTGGGATGCGCCTTGTGGTACACTTGCATTGGTAATTAAAATAGGACCCTTCAAGTCCAATATTGCAATAATATGATACCCGTTTTCCGAACCGCTTGATCCTCACTAGGGTCGCGGGGGGTGCTGGAGCCTATCCCAGCCATCTCCGGGCAGTAGGCGGGGGACACCCTGAATCAGTTGCCAGCCAATTGCAGGGCACACAGAGACGAACAACCATCCACGCCCACACTCACAACAGAGGGACAATTCAGAGCGTCCAATCAGCCTGACATGCATGTTTTCGGAATGTGGGAGGAAACCGGAACCCGGAGAAAACCCACGCAGGCCCGGGGAGAACATGCAAACTCCACACAGGGAGGCCGGAGCTGGAATCGAACCCGGTACCTCTGCACTGTGAAGCCGACGTGCTAACCACTGGACTACCGGGCCGCCAATATGATACCCTTAATCCAATAATTGAAATAAGGAAGACAAATTATTGAGACCAATATCATATTTTGTTAGGACTTTTTTTCCAGTCTGAGCATATCTGAGCAACATTTTGTGATTGCCACACTTAAATGTTTGTGTGTGTGTTTGTGTGTGTGTGTGTGTGTGGGTGCATGTGTGTTTGTGTGTGTGGGTGTGTGTGTGTGTGTGTGTGTGTGGCTAATAGGGCTACTGGAGGAAGCATAGGGGGAGAAAAGGTGAATCTACTCAGGCACAATGATTGTGATCTTGTAAGTGCATTCAGTAGTGATTTTGATTTTTTTTATCAAGTGATTTATAGATACCTGAGGGTTCCCCCATCTCTGCTTTGCAAAGCAAGATATCCCAAACACTCCCACTGATTCGGAGTGTGTAGACTGATACACTAATAAGGGTAAAATTATGACTGTTTTTCATAAAATGTTGTGAATGAAAGTGTAGTGGTCTGAGCTATGAAACTCCAGGGTCCAAGGCTGAAAGTGAGTCCCACCTTGGCCCTGCTTTGAACAACGCCAGCCCGTCTCGCAAAGAATATTGCAAATATGAGTCAAGCCAATGATGGCATAAACACATTAAGACCGTTTCCATCTATTTTCTATGCTGTCTCGAGTCTTCAGTTAACATTAGCTTGGATGTATTTTTTATTTATTTATTTTGGGGATGAAGAAACTGATGAAACTGCAACGAATCAAGGCAAAGCCACACAAACACAGGCAGAGCATGCAAACTGCACACCTCAAGGTCCGGACAGAGATTGACAAACAGAACTCTGAAGCAGACAACGCTCACAACATGCACTCCTATTTTTTTTTTCATTATGTTTGCCATTTTAAACCAACTTGCACATGAATCCAATGTTTTCTAAAGACCACCTGAAGATGGCAGCATTACACAATATACCGGTTTCAAACCAACGTATTATATTTCATGCTCTGTCAAGCATGACTGTCTAGGCCAAAAGGCTGTAATTACATGCTTACTGATGACGTGTCTTCAAAAATATATTTTAGAAATTTTTTTACGAAAAGTTAATGGAAGTCACTCAATTTGGGCCTCTTCAATTGTGTGCCTCATTGAAATTGATTGGTTGGTGTAAAATTGAAATGCAAGCATGCACACCTTCTTCGGAGAGACCCTCTCTTACCAGTGTGTATTGTGCAACATCTGGCTCCTGCTGTGTATTGATCTTGGCTGAGGTCAGAACAAGGAGTTAGTGGAGGGGGTTGTGGTGTCTGTCGCTTAAGTGCACATCTTTTTTAAGAACCTCCCGTTTGTCCCAGTGAGCTTTTACCATCAAGTGGTGCTCTATTGCACAAGAAGAGCCAGTATCCCACAGGAGATCATCCAGCCAGGACCTGAATAATTCATTCAGTGTTTGCCGTCTCAGAGCTCCAGGAGTCTGAGATGATGAGGGCTTTTAAAGCATGAGTGTACCTCCGAAGGTCTTCATTTTAAATCTGTATTTCTCCTTCCCACCTTTACTTGCTTTTATTTGTATCGAAAATAATTGGTTTCTTCCAATTGTTTCAACAATTGGCGCTGACACACCAATCATACCCCGGTGTGATATGATTTCTTAACTCATTAATTCCTGCTCATCTCTTTGCCCCAGCCTCCCTCGATGCTCTGTCACGAACGGGGCTCTTTGCGGGAAATCCTAGCACGCAGTTCTATCTGTTCTCATCTCATGTTTCAGAGTGGTATCGTGTACCGAAGGAAGGTGGTACGTTCGGATCACCATAACCTTCAGATATGCTTTCTTTTCTTTCGCCGTCCCTTGATGGCCTCTTCCCACTATTTCTGGAATTTGTATCTCTATTATCCTCATGTTTCCTCTTAACAATATTCATCTTGTGTTCCACCTTGCAAGGATGTAGAGGCAAATTAGATTGGAACTGTGACAAGGGTGAAATTCAAACCATGCATGGAAAGACATGGACAGTATGTGAGCTAAAAACATCCATGTACCCAATAAATCTGTCAAACAGGGTGAGAACTGCAAAAATACCTCTGTGGGTGGATAATTTGGAGATGTTGTTTTGATAAAGCTTTTCTTTTTCTGATAATATATAACAAATCACCCTCATATCACTTATTTGACAATAAAAAACAAACAAATAATGTTTTACAAGCTGTTCAGGATCGTAGGAAGCTGGAGCCCAACGCAGCTGACTTCAGGTGAAATAAGTCCCCTGTACTGATTGCCAGCCAGTCACTGGACAAGCTATCCAACAATGCTGTTAAAATAAATCCCATTTCTAAAGAGCATCACTCATCAATGGCTGAAAATGTTGTAATATGTTTGCAGCATAAATCATTATCATAGTAAATATGTAGGCTACAGCATTTCTTTTCAGTTCGTCGTCTTTAATTCAAATTTCTTCCGATCAAGTTCGCGTCGTCATTCTCATATGCTTCAAATTGCCATTAGGTGTCTGTATGGTTTCGTCATACTGGAACTAGGACTACCGGTAATTGCTGGCTCTGAGTCTAGGAATCATGTGAATGCAGTCTTACTACACTAATGCAAGCTATTTCATTGTGGTCTGTGGGAGCAAATGGTAAACATAAAGTTAAACTACTTCCCATTTTTTACCATTCATGTTTGCATTCCCACTTTCATCCGCATGTAATAGCTAACAGGCGTCTGTTTTCATCATATCAGAACTAGAAATACGTGCTTTCGTGTCGAAGAATCATGGGAAATATAGCCCTATGCGCCTAATGCTGCAGTCGTCATAGATACAACATGACTTGAGCTTTTCTGGCGGCAAATTTCCAGTGTTGCACAGTGGTAATTTTACAGTTTACCCCCAGCAAGTCCCAGGGACTTGCTGATCAGAAATGTATGAGTCCCATTATGTATTTAGAGAGTCCCAAATTTCGAATTCTGAAATGGTATACTTATTCAACTGCATATGATAATATCACAAACAACAACAATATACATTGATAATAGGTTTATTTCTTATAAACAAATGCTGCAAAAATTTAAATAATTCAGGCATACAAGATTAACAATGAACATCAGCAGCTGTGTACTCCAGGTTCATTCAACAAAATAAATGGATCAAAATATATTGTACTCATATGGCATCATGAATACAACATACCACAAAATCTGAGTATTTTTTTCCAGTCTTACACTGCAAAGATTAATTTACTGCTAATCATTAATACAGGTAAGTATTGATGTGGCTTGACATCCTCTTCCCAAGACGATGCATGTGTAATCGACTATCAATTTGACGAAAGAATCTACCACACATCATCGTTAGTTCTACTGACAGTTAACATTAGCATTACTACACTTTGTGACGAATGTTTTATTCATAAAGTTACCATGCTACAACCAGTAAATTATAGAATAACCAAGACTGTTTCATAATATTTTTCATAGCGATTAGCCTATAGATCTAATGACCAACTTGTCTCGTAATCGTGCCTCTCGTCGTATTTCGCTCTCATGTTCTATGCATACATCCCAGGTGAGTTTAGTGATACGCCCTTCGAACGATTCATACGAAAAATCAGACTGGCATTCCCATTTCTTAAATGTCGTAATTAGTAGACCTTTGGGGGGGGGGTTTTCGCCGCCATTTCAAACTGTCATCCGCGCGATTCCTCAGTTTGCGGACTAAAATAGCAACCCGCATGCGTGCATAATGTTATCTGTTCGCCCCGCCAACACTGAAAACAAAACAAAAGAAAAGTAAATTAGAAGAAACACACTCACACACCACAAACACACAGACAGGCACAGTGAAATCGCGAGATTCGACCGCATACAGTCAACTTGTGTACGGTGACTTTTATGCGAAACGATTTTTCGGTACCATCAAAATGACGCCACGGAAACGACAAGCTACAGGTAACGATCGTTACTGTGAAATCCTCAGGCCGGCCGTAGTTTTTTTTTTTGTTTTGACGGAGAAATTTCCTTGCGTCCCAAAAACACATATTATTTGGAACTGTGCGTCCCGCGGGATGATTATGCGTCTAGGACGCGGGACGCAGAGGTAACGAGATGGCTGGTTGCAATATGGGACCAGAGCTGCACAAACTAAACGACACAGATATCTTCCAACAGAGTGAGTGCATTGACTTGAACTGTCAACCAAGATAGCATTTAGCATTAGCAAAAGCAGTAACATAACCACTGGTCACTCGAGTGATTTGCGATGTTCCAATTTTTCCCGTCGGAGGATCCCTTCCTCTTCACAAAAAAAAAAAAAAAGCAAGCCAGACGCGCAACCTGATGTTTTGGACCCATTTGAAACCTAGCATAAGAGTGTTAAATTTTATGCGGCATGGCTCAGTGGAAGAGTGGTCGTCTCCTGACCAGCGATTGGGGGTTTAATCCCGGCCATTGCGACCTTGTCGAAGTGTCCTTGAGTAAGATACTGAACTCATAGTTGCCCCTGATGCTTTGTCATCAGTTAGTAAACTGGCAAGTTACATGCATTGAGTTTTGGAATTAATCTTGATGTTTTATAATATTCACATGGTTGCTTACTGTTGATATGTGCCGTAACACCACAAAGAGATCATGACATCAACATTAATCCGTCCATCTCAGTCCTGGTGGTGACGCCTCAAAAGTTTCATTTTAAAAAGTTCAAGAACAAGATAACAAACATGGAATGATTGCATTCTCCTACCCTCTCGCTAATGAAAAAAAACCTGTTGCGTACAGACAGCATACTAATGACTTTATTCACTAATGTATTGATCACTGATTAAAAATCCAAGCCAACATCAAATTCAGCAAACCAATCTTCCTGCCTTTTTCTCTTTGCAATGTTTTATCAAGAGAGTCAACAATGCACTTGGCCACTGTGCTTCAAAATACGTAATTGAGAAGCTGAAAATACTGCTGACAGATTACATCACCCCTTCTGTGATCTATTTACATTTCAGACGGCATACGTGACTAAAGTATTCATGATGATGTCATCTAAATACAGGACTTGCACTCAGAAGTTGTGTAGTTGCTCCCATACTCAGCTGGGCAGACCAACCCTTTCACTCTAACGCTAATAAATAGGCTGGGCCTGGCAAGCGGAAAATATGTTGGGCCTAAATTTCGGAGACTGGCAGGTGTTTGATAATGTCTGAAAGAGAGACACATATATACTAACCGTCCTGTGCACTTAGCCTCTGAAAGACATCCACAGTCTAAAATATAGATGACGAGACTTGGACAAGGTATGAGTCATCTTTTGCAGACATGGACGTAGTCGACTACCTCGGAGCCATTTGTTTAAGAGATTAATGACCGATCAGTCTCTTAATTGACACATCCAAAATGAGTCCACTCTTGTTATGCCAATGGTCTCTCTGTCACTCTCTTTTCATCCCTCGGTGCCTCATTCTCTGTTCTACTGGCCAAGGTTAGTGAGGGGATTCAGAAAAGAGACAGACGGGGAGTCTAAACAAATGCCTGTCCTGCCAAGAAGTTCTACTGCCAAGGTTTCTCTAGGGCAGGATGAGATGGAGAGGCGGAGCTCAAAGGTGGGGAGGTTGGTGTACTGAGTTGTAGGTAGTGGTGGGGGCGGTGGACGGTGGGGAATGACGTGATTGCCTTCATCCCAGCCAATAAAACAGAGTGGTCGGTGAGATCCAAATCCGTACGTGCCGTCAAATTCAATAAGGTACAGCTTTAATGTTTTCTTTTAATCAACCAAATTGCATTGTACACGGCCTACTCTGCGAAGCAACCATACTACAGAGCAGGGGGAGTGACAGAGTGACAGCAGCAGCATTGTGGGTATTCCCAATATCAGGGGTAATTTGAGAAAGAACCGTCACATGTTTGTTGGAGGTTACTCATTCCTTGATTTCACATTGAACAAGAAACGGGCCAAGTGTAATTTCTGGGTCGGACCAGGGACGAACAAGGTGTACAGACAGACTACGTCACCATGCTAATGAATGCTTGGACAGCATTGTCTGCGATAGGCACTCTCAATTTCCATTCCTCCTTCCCTCCCTCCAGCGACTTCCACCTCATCATTCCATTCTCCTCACCCTCTGACCTCACTCCTGCCCACTCCTCCTCTAATGCCCGATATGACTCACAGTTTCATGAAAGGTGCATCACGAATCCTCTTCTTAACCCCTCATTATCAAATGCTATTTTCTCCTCCAAGGTTTGGTGAAAAGTAGCACAGCACCCAGTCTGATGATGAGGGATTGAATAGCATCCACATGTACTGCCGTAATCGTCACGATAAGCAGCTTGTCCCCCAGTCCAGTTCTGATCGGGGTTTTACCATTGGATGTTTCATTCCACCTTGGATCTGGAACTGCTGTTGTGGCCCAAAGGATTACGGCCTGCTGTTGCTGCCGCCCGTTCATCCATAGACAGATGAAACTTCACAGAGAGCTGTAATCCACCGAAGAAGGGTGGCTTTGCTGCTCAGCTGCCTCGGCCACAACTTTAAAGCCAGCTGACATTCAACATAATGATCAGTCAGAGTGGCCGAGTGTTTACACACAGGAAAGTTTTCTCAGACACAATTAGACCGCACTCCTTCCACGGACTAAAAAGAAATCACAATACACAATGGCATTGTGACGTTTCTATCCATTTCATGGTAAACCGAGCAGAGTGACTGGAAGAAAAGCCTCAGTCCCAGCTGTGATATCATGGAGGTTTATCCACAAGGCTTGAAAAGATGACCACAGTTCGTCAAGGATACAGGCAGCATTTGGGTTTTAGGTATCCATCCCGGGATGACTCATTTGCGGTACGCTATTAGACATCGGGGTTGAGCAGGTTTTCCACTGCTCAAAGAGCACTGCACTAACAGCAGTATCATTTTGTTGCAAACGCATCAGTGTCAACCAAATCTATTTTTTGGTACATTACATTGAAGTTCTTCAAGCAATGTTCACCTGATCCTCGTACTCATAAAATGCCACATAACACTTGCAATTTTACTGAAATCCTGTGAGTCACCGGCCATGGTTTTGGTCAGTTTTAGTCTAATGAGAGAGCTCTGACCCAGACTGGCATTAGATGGTTATATGTTTGCACAGTGACTCATGAGATGTTAAAAAGCTGTGATCTGGAAAGATTGATGGAGCTCGTCCCAAGACATTTGGATTTCAGTCACTTCGACTTCGGCTGACATGACAAATGCGTGTTATTTGGGTTGTCACGTAGTCTCGCTTCCACGCTCACTATTGGATTCTTTCAATGCTGTAATTACAAGATGAATGAAAGCTGAGAAGCTCAAATATGACTGGAAGATTAAGGCTTCTCTAGTAATTCTGGATCAACTTTGTAACATTTTTAACCCTGCACATTACCAGTAAGTAATACATTTGGCTGCCAACATGTCTTAACAACATTGCCTCAGCCGTACAACGACTTTGACCGTGCCCGCATGCTGTGCTGGATTATACTGACCACAGAAGCATTCAAACAAAATCTAAAACAACAAGTTGCGTGATTTGTTTTGAACTCGCCCCTGAGGTCTCTGATGGGTGAATGACTTCATCCACAAAGTCACTTTGACTCAGTGAATCAGGAATTAGGTAAGGGGATCGGGCTTCATTAGGTGACTTCAGCCGAGCTGGCAGGCGGCCAGGTGAGCTGGATGCACAAATGGACATTGATTTTTCAATAAGGACCCCGAAGCTGTCAGCCAACAGGCTATGGTGATACCTTCTCTCACAGGGAAGGCCTTCGCTCCAATGACGAGCTGACTGGCACCCAACCACCGGCCGCCGCAATGGCCTTCACATCGTAACAAGAAAAGCACATCATGCCCTGCATCGTGCTCCCGAAATGGTGATAATGAATAACACTGGAGTGCAGTCACGGCATTTAAGTGGAAAAAAATGGTCCTTACTGGAGACATATTTTGAAATTGTCTTGTGCTTGCACAGAGTTTATAAAATGGCTGAATGCCTCAAGTGAGGTTACTGAGGTTGTATTCCTATTTGCCTCTCGGTTAGCAGGTCATCTATATTTTTCTGGCAAATTTCGTTGTTGTCCATCTTTGACTCAGGCCCAGAGGGGCCCTCCATCCATAATGGTTTCCATCCATCACACCTCCCTCTGGCCTGCCCTATCAGTATTTCTAAGACGACCGCCATCACTGATTGCCCTCCTGCTGAACCCCCAAAACATCAGAGTATCCTGCAGTGAAAGAGGTTGAAGGCTAACCCAGACCTGACCCTCTAAAGAGCAAATCAAAAATAAATAGGGCTAGGCAGCCTTGATGATAGCAGAAATTAAACTGAGAAGCACATGAGATGAGACACTAAGTAATTAAAACTAGCAACTACTTATTTCTTTTATTAATTTCTTTATGAAACTCTGCTTGGGCAAGCTGCCTCAAAAGTCGAAGGTTATAAAACTAACAATGTAGTCACACAATATATTTTCTTTGATAAAGTCAAGTCATCCAACAATCAAAATACCACAGAGCCATGTTTTTTGTCGAATGTGGCTCTATGATGGTTTGGTTAAAAAAAAAGTTGTTCCAGTTGTCCTTTGGTACCTGCACACCACTGAGGGGACACCAAGAATATTGGATACAATTTGTATTTGCTTCAACATGCTTTTTTAAAACTGCTTTTTCAACCTTGAAGTAACTTAAAGTGTCTTTCCATTATCTGCCCATTCAAACAATGGATGAATGGTAAAGTCATGGTGTCACGAGGAATCATGCCCTCTTTGTGGGGAAATAGTTTTTGGCCTCCAGGAAAAGATAAGTTTAGCTTTCAAAGAAGGCTGCTTGAGGTAACATACACACATTCACATGCACAGAAAGGACAAATACAGTGGTGTGAAAAAGTGTTTGCCCCCTTCTTGATTTATTTATTTATTTTTGTATGTCACACTCAAAATATTTCACCTCATCAAACAAATTTGTATACTGTATTAGGACAACACAAATGAACACAAAATGCTCTTCGTTGTGTTGGCAGTCAAGTGATTCTTTTTTTTTTCCCACAATTTCTCTTGCTTTGGAAACACTCTCTCACAAGGTATTGATGTGGCCGGTGTGCCTAAAAAAAGTGGAGATAGCCAATAGGTAGATACACTCTATCTAACATACAGATAGATGGGTAGGTAGGGAGGTAGGTATATGATAGATTAACCCTTGTATTATGTTCGGGTCCGAATCAATCCGTTTTTAAGTTTAGATATGGGAAAAGTACCATTATCTTTTTTTCTACTAAACGTGGCTTCATTTAATACTCAAATGCAACTAATATTAATGCAATAAAACATTTTCAGCATTTTAGTAAATTCTAAAGACCCCCTCACCCCCGCCACCCTTAAAAGTGATATTTATGATGTTATGGGTCAAATATGATGCAGCAGAGAATAATGTCTGTTTTAAAAGATGTGGATTGCTCTGGTGATCAACTATGGCTCAATGTGAACTACAACACACACACACACACACACACGCGCGCACACACACACACACACACACAATATTGTCTCTCAAAATTGAATTTACACATTGTTTTTCAATGGTTAGTTTATGGTTCTCGCGTACGGACAGACGTGAATAGGTGGAAATTTACTTGCACTCGTTTAGATTTGACCCAATGAAAAATCTAAAGGAAAAATGTTAAAAATCATTGAGATCTAATCATTCGATGATGCATCCACCTTAATTTTAAGTATCGATATTTGTATTGATGATACTGGCCCTGAATACTGTGTACTTGGTAGTGGATCGAGAGCGAATCAGGCAATGTCACATATTATCACAAACCAATGACACAGAAACTGCGAACTCAGTAGTTTGCTCAAGGAAACTGAGGGATGCAGAGAATCTGGGCCTCAACCGATAACCTTTGGGTTGAGGGACAAACATGCTGTCATAGAGGGACAAATCACCCCCGAGTTAACAACTTCCCATTGACCATGACCATCACATAAAAGGAATTAGACTACGCTGTTAAAAGAGGAGGTGGATATAAATCAGCATAAATTTAAATGCTAAAGCAGAGAGTTTTCCACAGTAGTACTTGAGAAATGTTGGCGCCGACATCAATAATTGTCCTCTAATGAAACAGTTTGAATTGGATATCAGTGCTGTAAAAGAATCACCTGCAGGCTTTTGGAACCACTCATCAATCAAATCACTCACATTAATGCTCACACTGGCCGGATTCAAATATCTCTGAGCTCTATTGGAAACTGATTTGGTAAATCGAAGCTGAAGCCATTCATCTTACTCTCCCCACCTGTCCCTTCCAATAAATGCATTCAACTAAGTGGTACCGCTTTTGCTTTGTAGAAGTGTATGAATGTGTAGGCATGTGATGGTACAGCATTGTGCTTTAAATATTTTCGATCAAAATGGAAACGTGAATCAAACTGCTGCCAACAGTTGAAATGCGGACAAAAACCGCAGCTGTAATCCCTTTTACAGCTTTCGGTGGTAGCCTGAAGCTGGGTTCCTTTGACAATTGAGGGAAATTACTATACCATTTGAATAAATCTGCCGAGATCAGCTCACTAATATAGCAGATTTTTTTTTCCCCACGAGATTAAATAGGCCATACTCAGAAGAACACATGTACTCTCTCTCTGTATATCTATCTATCTATCTATCTATCTATCTATCTATCTATCTATCTATCTATCTATCTATCTATCTATCTATCTATCTATCTATATGTACATACATATGTACATATATATTCATATATTCATTCATTCATTCATTCTTTTCCGAACCGCTTTATCCTCACTAGGGCCGCGGGGGGTGCTGGAGCCTATCCCAGCTGTCTTTGGGCAGTAGGCGAGGGACACCCTAAATTGGTTGCCAGCCAATCGCAGGGCACACAGAGACGAACAACCATCCACGCCCACACTCACACCTAGGGACAATTTCGAGTGTTCAATCAGCGTGCCATGCATGTTTTTGGAATGTGGGAGGAAACCGGGGAACCCGGAAAAAACCCACGCAGGCCCGGGGAGAACATGCAAAGTCCACACAGGGAGGCCGGAGCTGGAATTGAACCCGCACCTCTGCACTGTGAAGTCGACGTGCTAACCATATATGTATATGTATATACACACACACACACACACATGTGTGGCTTTTCTCCGGGTACTCCGCTTTCCTCCCACATTCCCAAAACATGCGGGGCAGGTTAATGAAACACTCGAAATTGTCCCTAGGCTTGAGTGTGTGCGCGGATGGTTGTTTGTCTCTGTGTGCCCTGCGATTGGTTGCTCGCTGGGATGGGCTCCAGCACCCCCCGTGACCCTTGTGAGGATAAAGCGGATCATAAAGTGTTTAAATATATATATACATACAATTTAAATATATATATATATATATATATATATATATATATATAAATAGAGAGAGAGAGAGGTCTCAAACACCAGATGGACTTCCATGTGCCTTTTACTTAGGCATAGCTTCCGTGTGGCAATGCTGCCATCCAGACATGCCTGATTGGGGGATGGGTGCCCAGATGAGTGTCCTTCTAAAAGGTTCTCCTCTTTCTGGAGAGGAACACTGGAGCTCCAAAAAGTGAACATTGGTTCACCTGTTTTCTGAGGCTGAGCCATGATTGGTTGGGTGTTTTTTCAACAGTTGTTTGCTGATTGACAGGCCACATTTGGTACTCTTGTTGTGAGATTCAGTTTCAACCAAGTGCTCTATGATTTTACACTTTTCGCAGTTATTTAAAAAGGAGATCCAATTTAAAGATGTTTTTAATCTTTCACTCTTTTTGGGGTGCAGGCATTCATAACTAAGGCCCTTCCACTCAGAATGCTTTGTGTAGAGGAACAACAAACTCTTGCAAGAGTCCAAGTGGTTCTGAACTTCCTCTAATGCCAACAATGGAGGCCACCGTACTCATTGAGACTTTCAAAGCAGGAGCAATATTTCTTCACACTCACCCAGATCTAGAGCCTCCCGTGTTTGGCATCCATCTTATGAAATGGTAACTAACTTGATTCCTCGAGCAATTCCATTGCTTTTCTCCCAGGTGATGAGTTTGTCCTAATAATACGGCTTTATTCTCATCATTATTTTTCTCATATTTCAGATTTGTTTTTAAAAAATGGAATTGGGTTTTAAAAATTAAATCCTAAAATGTGTTAAAAAAATACACTTCCAAAGATCATCATCAGACTTAATGGAGTGACTTGACGTCAGGTGGACCCGTCATCTTTAATTGTTTCCCTTTGCTTGGATGTGTAAACCTCTCCTACATCAGTCACTACCAATTACTCCTGGCTCAGCAGTTACATAACCAGGACCGTCCACATAGTGTGACCGAGACACGCATCATATAAATGCAGCTCGGCGTGTCGACCGGATATCAGAAGTGGATGGGCAGGAAATGACAGCCTGCTCAATCCCCCTTCAACTTTTGTTATCGACCTCATTTGTCACAGATTCTCAAATCTGATTGACCATGACTGTCTATTGTGTGTGATTTTTTTTCATATATAGGATTGCCTCAGTTTTGTTCTCTTTTCTCCATCTTGAGCCAGAAACACAACCATATTTGTCGGGTTGTCTCAATGTTCCAAAGCTGACAACCTACTGAAAGAATGCCAACTTGATGTCCAAAACAGAAGGAATAGAGGATTACAACAAGGGTTTGGGATTGTGGAGTTGGGAGAATTGTACGGTTGCCATTGTCTCTTAACTCATGATTAGTTTTGGCAGCAGCGGCGGTCCTTTCATTCCTAAACCCAAAAAGCCATCCTGTTCTGGTAGAAGCCTCATAAAAGAGACATGGAGAAGCTGTTCTTAAAAAAAAAAATTTAAAAAGCATTTGTGTGGCTTGAGGCCTGCTGACGTATTACACTTAAGTGAAATATAACCTTCTTCTAGGGTTAAAGAGTGGTGTGAAAGGGAGGAGCGCTCCAACGTAAGCTGCGGATGATCTGTCAAAATGGTGAGTCACTCCAACATACTGCCGTTATTCTAGATAGATGCACTGCAGAACATTCCATGAAAATGCAGAGGGGGGATAATACTGCCTGTCATTTTGTAGTGAAAAGCACATCCTTTGGAATTTTGCTGTA
The DNA here is from genome assembly GCF_054856545.1 of Hippocampus guttulatus. Taxonomy (NCBI): domain Eukaryota; kingdom Metazoa; phylum Chordata; class Actinopteri; order Syngnathiformes; family Syngnathidae; genus Hippocampus; species Hippocampus guttulatus. The sequence goes on along the minus strand of NC_141266.1, from coordinate 6,633,759 downwards.
CGATTGAACTTGAGGGCGGCCCGGTAGTCCAGTGGTTAGCACGTCGGCTTCACAGTGCAGAGGTACCGGGTTCGATTCCAGCTCCGGCCTCCCTGTGTGGAGTTTGCATGTTCTCCCCGGGCCTGCGTGGGTTTTCTCCGGGTGCTCCGGTTTCCTCCCACATTCCAAAAACATGCATGGCAGGCTGATTGGAAGCTCTAAATTGTCCCTAGGTGTGAGTGTGGGCGTGGATGGTTGTTCGTCTCTGTGTGCCCTGCGTTTGGCTGGCAACTGATTCAGGGTGTCCCCCGCCTACTGCCCGGAGACGGCTGGGATAGGCTCCAGCACACCCCGCGACCCTAGTGAGGATCAAGCGGTTCGGAAAATGGATGGATGGATGGATTGAACTTGAAATAAAAAAGAAATGTTTGCAGCTTCTAATTGATCTATACCTCAATTCATAAATGTCATCTTGATTTTCAAACAGTCATGGACTCAATTGCAGATTTCAGGAGATAGCTCACTGACTGGGTTGGGTTAGTCTGGAAAATTATTGTTATGCTGTCAAATTCACAGAGTACCACATAACACAAAGAACTTGAATACGCAACTAGTTAGCCTGACTACGAAAGCATAAATTAATTATCTGCAAGGATTTATGTTTTGAAGCTGGGGAGCCACAGCACGGGTCCAGCTGTGGAAAAATGTTGGAGAAAAAAAAGCCACCAAGTTGTTGGAGATATGTTAGCCTGCTTCCTGGTTAGTGTCAAGGTGCAAGGCAGTTTCCCCACCCAGCTCAAGAAGAACAGCACTTTGTTAGGACTTTGTTGGGTGTGTGTCGGGCCCAATTGCAGAGATTGGAGACAAAGCGGCAGAAAGGATGATGGTTGTAACCAAAGTTGGCGGAGGTTGCAGTGGTCCGGAGTGAGCGGTTGCAGGTCAAGGAATGGAATCCCCAATGGATTCTATTCCTTCACCTGATGATGCAGGACGCAGAGCTGGCAGGCAAGGAACAAGGCACAAAACAATCTTGGCAATGCGGAGAACAAGGCGGGGTCAGAAGCAAAAAAATATTTGGCAATGGGACCACAAAATGACTGGAAGCGCAAACTCGTGGTCAAGAGTGTTGATCTGGAGATGAAGTGGAGTTCGAGACCAACTTAAGTATTATAGCACGGAGAAAGATTGGCTGCATCCATGCACACACACGTACACACACACGCACAGACAGAGGCATCTTGTGGCATTTTTTATTCCCTGCTGGCACGCATGATGAATGCAATGATTTGAGCAGCATCGATAGGTAAAACAGACAAAATATGTGCATCATTTCACTACAATCTTCTAATGCATTGGAAAATGTCATTAAAACACTGACTCAAATGTTCATCAAAATCTGAGAGGGCGGGTGAGGGAGTACCATGATTGTTATGTGAACAAAAGGGTTTATGTCACTTGGAAACTTTCTCCGATAATTGTTTGGTTTTTTTGAAACAGAATATCACACTAATCACCCTTTTGTTTACACGGACATTGTCATTCTTATTATCATCATCATCATAATCATGATCATCATTATAATCATCATCCTAACAGTTACAATAGAAACAACAATTAATAAGAAATATTAGACACTCAAAAAAAGAAAAAAAACAACATAACATATACAAACCATAATCTTAAAAAACGCACATATGCGATCTCAGGTAAATAAATACTCGACTTCATGTTGTGATGGTTTGTTTTTGTGCGAAGGTCTTCTTCTTTCCAAACGACACAACAGGTATATTGATAATAAATGATATTTTCAAGTCTTTTGAACATGAATTTGATGTTGTTTTTAATTTCAAAATAAACATTTTATCCAACTATAGTACACTGTTCAAAACAGGCGTACAGTTCTTTCGGCCTCATCTAAAAAATAACCCTAATTGTCTTCAACAGTCCTCCAGAACATAGTAAGGTAGGGCAAAAAACAAAACAAAAAAAATGCAACAGGTCTTCCTCTCCCTCCTCACAAAATCTGCAGTGGAGATCGTTTTCTATTTTTTTTTCTCCCCCTGTCCCTCCCTTGTTTCTGACTTTTGGGTTGAGTGAACGCTGGCGCGTTTTGCTCAACCCGTATTATTTTGTGTTTTTTGTTATTGTAAAGTGTCCTTGGGTGTCTTGAAAGGCGCTTATAAATAAAATCTATTATTATTATTATTATTATTATTGAGATTTGTACAACTTTGATGTTGCAATTATTTTATGGAATATTTTAAGTGGAAATAATCAATAATATGAACCGTGCTATTATAAACTGATTGGAAGGTCGGAACATTGAATTCATCCTCCCAAATTGAGCAGGCTCTGTGAGGAAAAAGTGAGGCACCCACAGTGCTTCGATACCATTTGGATATTTTTTGTTACCTTATTTGGAGGAGACACACCAGTTGCTTTGTCTTTTTTTTTTTTTCCTCTTACATGCCTTGGGGAAGTGAATGATTAAATCTTAAATAATATAGCGAATTGTATTGGTTTGTAAATTGATGAAAAGATATCAAATCTCCAGATTTCATCCAACAGATCAAGCATGATAGTTTTCCCTGCTGGTCCAATTCCCTTCCACTTGGTTTAAAATGTTTTTTAAAAAAGCGAGTCAGAATATGTCACCGCAAACCACGAGTGCCACATGGCAACATCATGATCGCAGTACATGAAAAACCAAAGTCAGCATGTCTGCCAAGTCATTAGATTCTGTTTACTAACCATACTTTTCTTTTTCTTTTTTTAATTTTTAAACATCAGTTTTCTACTTGCTGTCTGAAGTTTGTGATTTTGCCATTGGCTATATTCTCCCGTTTGCCAAGAAGTCATTTAATGATGTGCCTGTCTTGAGCACTTTCAAGGTATCCAGGAATTTGACACAACCACCATGCGTACGTAATCTGGAAATTTGCGCGCAAAAAGAAGATTGCGGCCTAGGTGACGTTTGATCGGAACGGCCCTCATTTCAGTGTTGCTCTAACCAGAGAGCGTGCATTTCATAAAGGTGTGTAACTGACACACTTAAGTCAATGAGGATCGATGTAGTCAAAAAATTGCGCAGCGGCGCGTCTTTTACTCAAGCACACGGGACAATATGCACATTTGTATGTCCATTCTGTGGGAAGTACTATAAAAATGAAATGTTCTTATTCCAATAAATCATTTGACACTTTATGAGCTGTATGAGATGAGATTGCTTTTTTTATCACAAGAAAACTAGCTACAATTTGATTGAAGTTGACCTACATTGCTAATGCGAAAGTAACGTGAAAGTAATTCATTCGTTAATGTGAAACAAAACGATTCAGTTTATGACTTGAGTGATGAGAGACGGAGTTTGTTGTGTATTTTTATTATAATAAAAGGGTGTTTTCTTTTCTTTCCTTTTTTTGAAACTTGCATGTGGGGTTAGCTTATTCAGCAATACATTTATAGAATGCAGTGTTACTGTCTGGAAACACACCATTTTATTATTGGAAACAGGAGAGAGTAAGCGGAACAAAGGAAGTCAATTGTGGATTCATTTTACAATCGTTGATGGTGCGTCGCTTTTGTCATTAGATGTGACAGAGAGTCATGTGTTTGTGTGTAAGTGGGTGTTTAAGGAGAAAACAACAAAAAGAGCAAGCTCATTTCTTTGACAGATCGGAGTCTGGCAAATCCGCCCTCCTCGATTGCATGTTCTTATACACAATCTGCTGGTCATTTCCTGTGTTGCTTAAAACCACTTTCCGAGCTATAGCAAGTTTCAACTCATTGTTAACGCCACACATCTTGTTTCAGAAAGCCTCACAACAAATCTTCAGAAAGTACTAAATCGTCCCAGTTGTCAGTGTTTCCAATACTATTGCTCATGGGCTACGTATCCCTCTTTTGCTTTCTCTAGCCTGAGTCTCATAAGTAAATTTACGTTACGATGGTGTTGAAGCCCCCCTTTAATAGACCTTCAGAGGACACTGAAACCCACTAATAGTATCCATTGAAGGGCAAAGGGATGGATGATGACTCCCGTGCCAGTTCGGCCTTTGAGTCATGTGAAATGATGCGGAGGCGCAAATTGTGAGTAATTTGGGACAGATGAAATTGAATTCCTCCAACAGCACAGTGTGTTGCGTTAATGCAGCAGAGCAGCCATCAACTTCATGCCTCAAAGCCGGTATGAAAACCATCTGTTTAAACATTTCTCACTTCCCATTGTGATGTTCTTGGGTGGACTCTGGCATTGTGACCTTGACGGTGTTTGTTCTTTACACCGCTTCAGTCTGTGATAAGCCTTGTTGCTTCTGGGGGCAGTTCATGTCTGGAGGTTTGCTGTTGTTCCGCAGGGACTGTTGATACTTTCCCCCTTGGCCAGCTATAGTTTTATGCCGAACAAGAATATGGTACTGTATATCTTGGTGTGAGCTTTCTTTTTCTTGTTTCCATTTTCAGATAAGCAGAATGTGTTTGTATTTCTTCTTCTCTCAACACGCTTTGTTGACGCCGGTCCGTCTTTTAGCATATGTGTTGTACAACAGCCACAAAGCCATCACAGCTCAAAAATGGTAGTCTTCATCAAAGCTCATATCTCACAGAGAGACAGTAACAAAGATGGAAGTCTTCCGACAAAAGACAGGCTATCACAAGGCAGCAGGCAGATTTTTTTGGAGAAACTGTCTCACGGTCTGTCTCTATACCCCTGCTGCTTTAAGGGCAGACAGAAAACCAACCAATAGGAAGACATTATGAAATGACATGAATATGAGAGCAACCGCAGCCACAATCATCAGTGTCGAACATAAACTAAATGGAGGAGAAAAGAAGACTGAACACGCGTGTTTATGTGGGACTCAGAGGTTTGCTGTGGTCAAGTTAGCCGGCTAACGCTAATGTTAACTGTGTAATCATAATGTATGTAAACTTGTCATGTATGGAGTAAACGTAGCTCACCTCCAGCATTTTATTGTAATATTGGCATCTGGCATCCCAGTTTTTGTTTTGTTTTCTTTTCTTTTCTTTTTACCAGCCACAAGCATGACCATTTTCCAATTCCTGCTTTTACTTCTTTTCAACGCACATTTTAGCTCAGCATCGGATTGACATACAGTCTCTTGACATAATACACTTCATAAAAACCAGGACTCGATGGACAGTATGCTTCATTGCACACTGTGAAGGGTCATTAAATTGCTGATATACTTGTTTCACATCATGCAGCGTCGTATGCTTTCATCCACATCATGACTTTGACATTCAAGACTTGAAAAGTTGGTACTCCCTTACCATGCATTTTTTTTTAGGTTTTGAAAACTAAAAAGCCAAAGTGTAACAATACAGAAAACCTTCACCCAGCCTCAGTCAAATGTGTGCGAACCTTTTAACGACCCCACATCTATAATGTAATTGACTTGCCTTATATATGCACTTTGGACAGTTATGAATCAATCAAATATGGGGGGGGGGGGTCATCATATGATTCATACATGCTTTATTCATTTAATATCAATGTTACTTCCAAATATCAGGGTTGTACTGAAAGGAAGGTGAGGTAAATTGAGTTCCTCCCTGAGGTACTTCATCACTTTCTCATTGTTTTTGATATGTGAATAATTTGATGGTCTCACATTCTTTGGAGGCCAGACCACCGCACTAGACATCGAGGGGTGGCAAAGGAACCCAAATATTGATAGAATTCATAGATATGGCTACAAAATGAGTTGTCTTACGGTAGGCCACCTACAGAGGAGTGGTCTCCAGAACATTAAATCCCACCCTTTGTCTGAATGGCCGCACAATGTATTGAGCAGAGTATCACCAAAGTCCATTGACTTAACCAGAAGCAAAAAAAATAAAGGTGTGGCCAGATTAGTGTGGGTTGCAGCCGGGCGCCTCCACAGTTACTGCTGTTATTTCAGATTAAAAAAAAAAAAGTTGTATTTTACTGGTCACGAAGGGCCATGTCAGTTCTCGTGCATTCTTGCAGTTATTGGGCGCCATAGCTTTAGAGCAGATTGGCTGGCAACCGATTCAGGGTGTCCCCCGCCTACTGCCCGAAGACAGCTGGGATAGGCTCCAGCACCCCCCCGCGACCCTAGTGAGGATCAAGCGGTTCGGAAAATGGATGGATGGATGGATAGCTTTAGAGCAGTGATTCTTAACCTTCTTAGAGTTACCAAACCCAACCAGTTCACATGCACATTCACCGAACCCTTCATTAGTGAAAAATAAAAATGGGATTTTTTACAAATTCAAGACATTAAAAAAATTCATTTATTAAAAATTGAAAAAAGGAAATAAAATTTCAAGATATATGTATAGGTTTTTTAAAAAATTAATTGTAAGGCAGAGGCTTCGTCAAACCCCTGAGAACGATTCACCGAACCCCTAGGGTTCGATTGATCCCAGGTTCAGAACCACTGCTTTAGAGTTAACCTTAAGTATCAATCGATATCTCACCATCAAACCGATGCTATTGTTGCAATTGTGTGGCAGTGAGTGGATCATTCAGAATACTTTAAAGGGGTCGCGTGCTACGACCATGGCATGAAAACCAAATTTAACAAAGATTATTGGGAGTTTTATCAGAACAGGGTGTGCTTCAAACAAATCAATTTATAACAGTTGAAAAACAATGTCCACGTAGTTCTGTTATGTCAGCTTTGACAACTTGAAAGTCAACCGACAGTATTACAGCATGACAACATTATCTAATTGCAGCATAATGAAAGTCACAGGTGGAATATACAGATCTATTTGGATATTGAAAGGAAATAGCATTTATGGCAATCGTATGCAGAATGTGTCCTTTTCAGGGGCTTAAAAGAGTGAGAACATTTGTCACTTATGCAACTAAGCAATTGTTTCAAATGGAATCTATCTATCTATCTATCTATCTATAAATAAATGCAATAAATACATAACAATAACAACTTAGGATGCTAGAGTAATTACTATGTTGTGTAATTGAATGGTATGCTGATTAGTTTAATGCTCTTACAAGATTTTCTGCGGTAATGTTTTTGATAAAGGGTTAAAAAGGTGAAAATTCTGACAAATTGTTCTGGAAGTAAATTTTTATAGGTTGGCAGCTCTGGACCTGATGTCTCCCGACTGGCCTGCCTTAGGATTCCGCATGAAGAGTTGGATGTAGTGGTTGGGGAAAGGCAAGTCTGGCATCCCTGCTTATAGGCTGCTGCACCCAGACTCAGTCTCAGATAAGCGGATGAAAGTGGATCGATGGAAGTAATGGTTTGTCATGCAAAGGTTACTCTCTCCAAATTATTATGTATTTATTTATTTATTTTCTTAAGTTCAACTCCTTGTCCATCCATCCATCCATTTTCCGATCTGCTTCATCCTCACAAGGGTTGTGGGGGGTGCTGGAGCCTTTCCCAGCTGTCTTCCGGCAGTAGGCGGGGGACAACCTGAACCGGTTGCCAGCCAATCGCAGGGCACACATAAATGAACAACCACCCGTGCTCACACTCACACCTAGGGACACAGTGTTCCATTAACCTGCCGCGCATGGTTTTTGGGGGGGAATGAGGGAGAAAACCGGAGCACCAGGAGAAAAGTCACGCAGGCACGAGGAGAACATGCAAACAACACGCAGGAAGGCCAGAATCGAACCCTGCACCTCATCACTTTGGGGCCAACGCGCTAAACAGTCGACCACCGGGCCGCTCAACTCCTTGTTCAGTGTTCAAATGGCACAAGTCCGAGGGATAGTCAAGATGGTCGTCGAGATATGTGTTCACTTGACTGTTGAAAAAAGAAAAGCAAAGACCGCACGGAATGCCAAAAACCATCCGACCTCAGTTAATCCTTGGTTAGAAAGTGAGAAGCTGTGTTCAAGGCAAGAGTTCAAAGGGCCCGAACCAATAAAAGACAATGGGCCATATCCATATTTGCTGGATAGTTGTGGAATAAAAAGTACTTGGCTGAGGTTCTGCTCCCATAAGAGCAAAGGTTTGTGCTGGAGGCCTGTCTTCCGATTTTTGTCTCGAAGCCATGGGAGCAGGCCACAGCAGAAAAACAGGTCAATACTGACTGTTAGTGCCACAACTGGAGGGTTTGCGGTTTGACCATTTGGAAGACTGAACAGATTAACATTTTACTGGGGTTCATAAACCTCTCATGGATGTTCAAATGGCTCCTCCATAAATTTGAAAGTGTTGAAAGCAGGATATTAAAGTCGAAGCTACAGGAATAACAAAATGTTGGGGAATTAAACTACGTCATATCGTTGGGATTTTCAAAGACAATAGGACAAGACTGATGAGGCTCAGTTTGCACATGAAACGTGGGCAATGGTGGAACAATTGTTACACATACCAGATATTATCCATCCATCTATCCATTTTCTGATCCGCTTATCCTCACAAGGGTCGCGGGGTGTGCTGGAGCCTGTCCCAGCTGTCTTCGGGCGGTAGGCGGGAGACCCCCTGAACTGGTTGGCAACCAATCGCAGACCACTTATTTGAGAAAATTTAAATTGTTTTGAAAAGCGAGGAGGAGATGAAAGAGATTGCCTCAACACTTGTACAGCAATGACTGAAGTGAAGATCACACATTAGATAGAACAGAGAGCAGGCAAATTATGTTTGTGCGTGTGTATGTGTAAACAGGGAGTCTTCTGTTGAGGCAACCCCCGCAGCGTTTGACATTTTGAGGTTTTTGAGGAACGGCACGCTAAACAAGAAGGCACACCCAGTTCCCGCTGTACTCACTGTTCTTCATTCGATTATTTTACATTTATAGCTTGAATATGTTTTTCATCCTCATATGTCATGTAGTTATGGCATTTGTTTTACTGTAGGTTAGTGACAGAGTGCGACACATCCCGACTTACATAAAAATCCCAAATGTGATCACTGCGGTAGAATAGAATTTCCTCGCAAAGCGAGGACGCCCCGATAAATACTGTTCATATGACAGAGCAATATGACTAGATGCTTGGTAAGGCGAATGAGTCAGATACCACAAAAGCGCACAATAAAATGAGTTTATTCAACCCTTGCTGTTCTGTTTTTTGCTTTGTTTTTTGAATATAAAAAAAAAAACTATCATGAAAAACAGAAGAATCTTTTTTTTTTTTAAATCACCATAAGTCAAACCAAACATGGCTTTTATGGGGCGACTGGCTTTCACGAAATGATTGTAGCGATATGGATTTCTTCTGTGTAACTCAGTCGTCTTTGCTTGCCTTCATCTCAGTACTTCCCATTCCATGACTTCAAACTGCATTTTGAACTTCAGATTCCTTCCTAAATAGTCCATAGTTCATAACTTTGCTGCTGTGAATTGGGAATTTCTCCATTGCGAGACTAATAAAGGTTTTCTTATCTTATCATGATGAATACTATCCGAGCTAATGCAAGCACAAAGCCCTTTCTTAAATACAGTACAGCGGTCTCCAGCACTTGTTCAGTTTGTCATGATGACGAAAGACATGTATTAAAATTTCTGGGTTTTTTTGTGGATTTTGGATGGAAGAAAGGTGCACACTTCTTTCCATCCCAAACTGTTGTACTTAATGCACTTTGTCGAATGCTAATGATTTCAGATGAGGTAATTGCAACCACCTGGGAAGGGCCAATTGTTGCTTGGACCTGATTGGCCTGAAGCTCAAGTGAACTCCCTTTAAAAGATGAATGAGGAAGTCACTGCGGGGCGGACAACTTGGAGAGCAGTGCTACACGTGGGCTGCTCAAAACTGGTCAACTGCCACTCCTGAAAATCAAGAAAACTGGAAAATCACCTTCCTGAATCCTGGCTGAATTGCCTTTTTATTCTTTTTTCACCTGGCCTGCTGTTTCGCCGCATAACACAGTTGTTGCCAACCTCGCGTGCAATAAGTAACAAGTTGAAGCTGCAGTTTGGGATTTTACGAAATGAGAGCCCAAATTTGATGTAAACCCCCACCTTCCCACAGCACACACACACACACACATTTTAAATTCAGCACTTGCGGTTTCACCTATTTGTGGACTTTATTTTTCAACATTTTTTCATATATATTATTTGGGGGCGGGTGGGTTGTTTGTTTTTAAACATTTTGCATTTGGGGTTTGGGAGTCAACCCCCATTTCTCATGCAAAACGCTTATTGGTAGTTTGTCCCTTTGTTTTTTATTATTATGTTTTTTATTTAATGCATTTATAAATGGTGTCAATTATATGAAGATTTTCAGATTACTGCCAGACTGTTAAATCAAGGACTCACTTAATTAGGAGGTGTGAGAAACATTTAAGGGGGCTACAAGACCTGAAAAAGAAACATGTCACAATCCAAACAAATTCAAGGACAAATGAGAAGGTAATTTAAATTGAGTCATCTGCAAAATGTTGTGACCTTTTCCAGAATTTTTTTTTAGCTTTCACTCACCATTTCCAAGCTTTTGGTTCACTCACCATTTCCGAGCTTTTGGAACTCCAGCAAACCGCGTTCGGGACCATTATGCCTAGGTGGAGAAAAACTGCGAACTGTGGTGAATCTTCCTAAGAGTGCTTGGTCAAGCAAAATGATTGCAAAAGTGCAATGGCGACTCATCCTGGAGGTCACAAAAAACCCCAAAATGACATCAAAAACTGTAGGCCTTGCTGACCATAGTTCAGGTCAGTGTTCATGACCTAACCAAAAGAAAGTCCCTGGGAAAAAAATCCTTCCAATTCCAGCCATCAGAGACTTAACAGCGGCAGTCAAAAACAGTTCATATTTTCTGATGACAAAAGAATCCCGGAACAAGTGATCGTTCAAAAGTAGTTACATTCTTTTGGTCAGTTGTGGAGATGCGGTGGCCAATGAGAGGAAGAGATGGAGGCCAGTTAGAGTTGTAAAATTTTAAATAGTCAAAACAATACAACAGCCAGGAGTTGGCTCATGATTGAAGCATAACAAATAGCACAAGTTCTTACTTCATCTGGTAGCCGTTGAATAATATGGATTGGAGTCTCAAAGCTTGAAAGAATGCTTTAGAGCCAATACCCACCAGCTCACTTTTTTTCCAGTTCATTTTAGTTTATTTTGCCCTGGGATGAACCAAAGATCAGTCTCCTGGAGTTCAGGAATGCCATCCTCATTTTTGGGAATTGGCTTCACCCCCTGCTTTGAAAATTACACAAACAAACATGCACATGTGTAATTGAGTCTCATGGCTGTTGGAAAGATGATCCTCAACAATGGTGACTCTCTACACAATGAAAGCCCTGCTGTCACCAATAACCCAGAATCATTTGCCAAGACCCAGTCGATATTATGACCCTCTCCATTGTACTTTATAGGTCCATTAGTTGGACCCCAGGAAGGCCTCATTTGAGAAAGCCCCACACATTTATTTCTACATCGATTCTCGTCAGATGTTCATTTGCCTTTAGGACAGTTAGAATGATGAGCAAGAGTGGATCCCTTCAAAGAAACACGGTTACATTTTCCAAAGTATTCCATTCAATGGGATTGTAAAGGCATTCCCAAAAAAAATCACTTTAACCCTTTTTTGCACCCTTTAACCTGATAACATGAGAAGCTGTCCGCTGTAGTAACCGCTGTCCCTGAAAGGGTTACCAAATTACAGAACACGGTAAGTGCATAAAACAGTATTTCTTGGCTCGTCACAGGCAGCAGTTGTGGTATTACGCCTTGCTCGAGGGTATTTTAGCTGTGTTGGGGACACAAGGGGAGAGTCAAACCGTGGATCCTGACATCACACAAACAAGGAAAAGGCAATTGATTGAAGTGAAGCTCCCACAGAGCAGTTAGGACCCGTATATAAATTTGGATTTGGGCATTAACAGATACAGAAAACGAAGACACACGCATGCATGCATTTGCATGGAGATACATGAGTGACATTTCTTCTCCGTTTTGGGTGTTTTTGAACGTTTACATGGATATATTTTTTTCCATTTTAAACAAATCGTATATGATTGACATAAAATGTACATGATGCTTCACTGTCATTAAGCTTATTTTTTTATTTTAGGAAAGCTTTCAAGGCGATGTCATTTCGGGAGAGCGGAAGGAGAGACAAGTGTTTTTTTGTTTGTTTGTTTTTTTTTAGAGACAGGAAATATAGGAGACGAGGACGCAACCAAAATAAGAAAAAAAATGGAATCACAATTTAGTGTACTTGACAGCCGAAAGTTAAATGTTTATTTATGATTTATTATTATTTGTTCATTGTCCTTTTCTTTATGCATGATGCCATTATTTAGTTTCAGGTCGATTAAGAATAAAAAGGCCGCAACATGACACACTGATATTATGAATCATGTAAAGCATAGTTTAGATCAAATCAGCAATGACTATTATTAAGTGTAAGTAATTTTTTTGAATGCCAATGACAATTATGAACATAATTTAATTATTGTATGAAGAAGCCAAAACAACGAAGGGACAGCTTTCTGCAGCATCTATTCTATGCTTCTCGCATTACAGACCAGTGGAAGATAAGGTTATCAGGGTGGTTGAATAATCGGTTTGTTGAACCCAGACAAATGAAATCAGTGTGTTTAGTCAGCAACATTTGACCAGATGTGTACACACCAAAGGACCTCAGACCCAAACTCAACATAAAGGGAAACTATCTCACCGGCTTTTTATTAAACTCTTGAGTCTGCCAGAAATGACACTTGCTGAGAGCACTTTTTAAAACGTCTCAGACTGTATCTGTACAGTATATAAATCCATCTATCTTGCTAAATGTTTTTTAAATTTGTTCTCATTGTGAGAAAGAGATTAAATTCCCACCTCTGGCAGAACTCACCCACATTCCAGGGGAGGTGGGGTGCACTGAGTCAAACTGGACCATTCTTTGCAACTCCATTCTTGGGGTAACTGACCGGAGCTGTGACCTCAACCCTTTCAGGGACAGCGGTCCTTCAGTGGACAGCTTGTCATGTTATCAGGTTACAGGGTGCATGAAAGGGTCAAGGTGGGTGCCCGACGTGGCTGCAAATCCCTGAACCTGTTGGTGAACACTATCTGTGAAGGATGCTTACAAGCTGAAGGAATCCTATTGGGGCTTTTGGAACTTTGGGACTCCGGAGTCAGCTGACGGGTCCCGGCAGGGCAAGCAGAACACAGCTTTAGCAGTCATGAGGCAACAACTCAGGTGTGGGAGAAGTTTGATGAGGCTCTGGAGAAAGAATTTCAGAATTATACATTCAGGTCCACTATCCATCGTCTCAGGAAGAGGAAACAGAGCACCATCAACATTGTGTTTAGTGAGGATCGAAGTGCTCACATTTGCACTTCGGCTTTTTTCTTTTAAGTGAGTCACAATTTTAGGTGAACAACGTATCTAAAAAAAAATAAATTAAAAAAATCAGTCTAAATACGCAAAACAGAGAGTCAGGTGGGTCACGTGAGATTTTGCAGTGTCTAATTGTGCAATCCTCATAACGGAACAACCTTTTTTTTGAACATCAGCACTGATAACTAATGATGTCATACATTCATTTTTTGAAAAAAATTAACATTAATTGTTTGCTTTCTTGCATTGTCCTGTTTTCCTGCACTCCTTGATTCAAATAGGATGAGAAATGTATTGATTCTATCTCAAGCACACAAAATGTATACATCATGCATCAGTTAACAAATTATTATTCATTTAAATGCTCAAAATCAAAACTGTGACCTTGACACTGTTTGAAGAAAGCACTCCATCCTTAAGTTGACTAGGATAATACCGGCTGGAGATGGCTTGAATCTGAACCTGAAAATCATAATACATTTAAATTTCATTTTGACATAAACTTTGTCTCGCTGTTCAGCCAAGATCAATGGTCATGCGTTCACAGAACTGCAAACAAAGATGAAATGTTTTTTATATTCATATTCAATAGCAACAAAGGAATTTTTCGAAAAGTAAAAATGGACATAAAAGCGGTGGTGAATCACCATAATCCTTACTGTCTTCACTATGGAGCAATCACTAAATCAATTCAACTTTTTAGTGGCATAGACTATAATGAGCTGTGTATCGATATAATCAACCACAATAACCAGAACGTGTGAAAAAAAAGAAAGAAAAACAAACCTCTTTCAGTATTACAATAACTGCATGTGACACAAAAGAAGATGTAATGATTGTTAGATGTGAGATTGGTGGTGGAAGATGGCGTGATTTGCTGTTACGGGGTTTTGTTTTGAATGTCACAAATCCAAGTTTTGTACACACTATCAATTGCCAACTTCATTTTAACCAACAGACCATATTCGTTCTCCAAGCATCCCAAACCCTCTGCCCGCCCTCTGTTGACCGCAAAATCCTAACACAGGACCCCTGCCGCTTAATCGGCCCCCTCAGACCAGACCACTTCAGCACAGCTCTGTTCCGTTTAGTGTGTCCAAATGAGCCAGGAATGAAAAAAGGTCAAACATGTCAAGCCCTTTTCACGACCACATGTTTTATTCACCACGTATGTGATGTCATCATCAAGTTCTTTTCAGATGCAATGTGTTCTAAAAGTGCCTTAGTTATAAATTCTGGACAGCTTTGAAGTACTGTGACGTGTCAGAGCACATCCAAGGAGTCTTTTAAACGTTTACCTGTCAACTTGAGGGAAGACAACAAGGACCTTAAAAGGGTTTTTGCTAATCAAATGGCGTGTTCGGTGTTATCACTGTCTGTCCATCCATCATCATCCATCCATTTTCTATATTGTTTGTCCTCTGCCTCACGGTTGAGCTGGGGCATATCCCAGCTGACTTTGATTGACAGGCAGGGAACACCCTTGATGAATGGCGAACCCAACATAGGGTACCTCTAAACCAGGGGTGTCAAACTCATTTTTGTCGCGGGCCACATTGTTGTTGGGGTTTCCCTTCCAGGGCCGTCATGAATTTTGGGAAACCATATAAATGTTTAATCACCTCCACATATTACATAGACAGCGCACAGCAAATTGATGTATAACTAGTTTTAAAATCAGAAGTCAAGAATAATGACTATTATTGTGGATTACAAATGATAATTTGAAATTTTGGTTCAGACTTTAGCAAGCATCATGGAACTTGACATACTTGATTTGCTTTCGCAGGCCATATAAAGCCCCTGGGCCTTGACCTTGACACTTGTGCTCTAAACAAACAGCCATTCGCACTCACAGTCAGACGTTTGCGCTATTACGAATCTTTGATAAATAGCACAAACATATGGACTCAAATGTATATCAGCAGTCACAGAAGAGCCGACCCAAAGTCCTCACAAAAACTGCTACATACTGGGTGAGATTCCTGTCAAATCAACTGGAATTGTATGATGACATCACACCAGATGATGGTTCCAACTCCAAAATGTACAACTTTTGGGGCCTTCGAATGTCAAAGTGGCACAGTAATTGAATTGTGTTGGACTGCAGTTAGACGTAGATTTAAGGTTATGTCTGCTGACCCCACCACAACAGCAACATGTCTCCTTATTCAATTTGAGTCTTCAAACATGATTGGTGAAATAACAATCTGCTCATAGCTGCGGCATGATCACAGTGTTGTAAACATTTCCAATTTGACTGTCAAGCCTCAGTGTTGAAAGTAACTCCAGTCAAGGGCATTTGAGGTTAACAGTGAACTTTTGGTTTTGTCAGTCAATCAAGGTCTTGGGAGATAAAACACACTAGCCTCACAGTTGGAACCCGTGACTTGGTGCGTTAAATATCAAATTCCATTCGGAGAAAGAAACAGCACAGTCTACTGGCCCTAGGGAGGCTTAGTGTTGTGGATGTAATCAAACCAGCAGTTAACATTTCCTGTCTTGAGCCAGAGGTTTTCTAAAAAAGCTGCTTGTGTAACACAAATGTTGTTGCAACCGGTTCACTCTGTCACACTTTGCAGAAAACAAGTTGCAGCAAATCCCAATTCCCAAAAGTTTGCTCGACTTACAAACAAGGTGGATTAAGTTTGCCTTTGCTTTCCCCTCACGATAGTAGAGGTGGAATTAATAAACAAACATAAAAAACACCTTAGGATGCCATCATTCATTTGCCAGAGTTTGGTTCCACCTATCAAGTTTACACTTGAGAAATCTTTGATTTTGGCAAAATGTTATTTTATTGTTATAACGATAAGGATATTGAACACAAATTCCCACAGATGTAATTTATGGATGTGAACCGGTTCTCAAAAGTGCTTTAGTATTGTTCCTGCTTGATAAGAGGCTTGAAAGTCCTGACATCATGGAACCTGAAGACTACACCCTGAACTAGTTATCTTTCATAGGGCAATGTAAAAATGATGCTATCCATCCATCCATTTTCCGATCCGCTTTATCCTCATAAGGGTCGCGGGGGTGCGGGAGCCTATCCCAGCTGCCGTCGGGTAGTAGGCGGGGGACACCTTGAACCGGTTGCCAGCCAATCGCAGGGCACACATAGACATTCACGCTCACACTCACACCGAGGGACAATTTAGAGTCTTCCATTAACCTGCCATGCATGGTTTAATGAGTACCCAGAGAAAACCCACACAGGCACGGGGAGAACATGCACACCCCACACAGGAAGGCCGGAGCCGGAAAAGAACCCTGCACCTCTGCACTGTGAGGCCGACGCGTTAACCGCTCGATCACCGAGCAACCCCTGTAAAAATCCAAAGCAAAATGTTAGTTAGCTTTGTGAACCATAACTACCTCTGGACCTCAGTTCTGGGTCATGCAGCATGCTACAAAATGGAGTGAAGTAATGGCTCAGAGTGTCCAGAAGACCCTTTCCTCCAATGATGTCACCAAAGTGTAAAATAAAGTAAAACTGTGCACATCATGAGATTGAGTGTGTCACCAAGGGATGTTATTTATTCGAGCGACACAAAAGTAAAGTGCCATTGATAGATCTGACAGTTTGAAGGATGGCAGTGTCTGTGGGAGTGTGTCTGCCGGACGGAGCTGAGCTCATTAATCTTGTCTCACTCGTGAGAGGAAAAAGGCAAGCAAATATCAGTCATCTTATTTGACTCTGTACCAGTCAGTCCATTCCACTGACTGCGCTCTCTCTCTCAGGGGTTCTGACGTGTTAAACTCAGCTGTTTTAATGTCTGCCCTTCAAAGTCAATTTAAGAGCAATCTTTGACCAGACGGCACTTTTTTTTCTTTCTTTAAATTGTGATTTTGATACAGTATTTATTACAGAGTAGCAATTTAAATATGCAGTTCACGCGTTTACGTCCATTTGTTTCGATAAATCTATAATAATCTTCGTGAGTCTGTCTGACTTCCTGTTTACGTCAGAGCTCTGTCCAGGTGCATGGCACCATGCAAAAAATTGGAATAGTGGCCATAACTACTTTATGTGTAGTCATTGATGGAAGTCGTTGAATAGGGACTCAAAATGGCCAATAACTTTTTTCCTAAAAAATTCATTTCATTCATTTAAATGTCAGGTGCTTTTACATTGATCAGTGGGTGAAAAATTAAACAATCAAAATGTGTCCTGATGATCACAGCTTGGTGAAACCCATGGTGACTGTTTTTGCTAGGACGAAAGTTTTGCCATATCTACAAAACGCACAACTAATCACAGAATTGGACTTTAGCTGTTAGGTTCATAAAAAGTGGTCACCAGGAACTTCTATATCGACAAGAAGAGTTTGTCGAATTCCCTCCTACAGTTCTCTCCATGGACGAATTAGTGCCCGAAAAGCAGAATTAAACAAAAAACAGGAACAAAAAAAAATTAAAAATTGAATTCGCCAAAGCCCACAGTCTGCAGAAATGATGTGGAAAAATGGCAAAAGATGGATTTTTCTGATGAATCATTAATTGAACTGCATCCCAATCATCACAAATATTGCAGAAGACCTGATGGAACCCACACGGACCCAAGAATCACACAGGAAACGATCAAATTTGGTGGTTGAAAAATCATGGCTTGGGGTTGCATCCAGTTTGGGGTAAGCGAGACATCTGCAGAGTTGGTGGCACCATCAATACCCTTCAGTATGAAGAAAGTATGTCTGCCCATGACATTCCAAACCACAAGAGAGGGCAAATTCTTCAACAAGATGGCGCTCCTTGTCGTCCAACAGACTCCACATCAAAATTCCTCAAAACCATGAAGGTCACGGTGCTCCAGAATTGGCCAGCCCCGTCACCAGACATGAACATGATTGAGCACGTCTGGGGTAAGATAAAGCAGGAGGCTTGGAAGAACTTTGAAGGTCCCGCAAGACTGCTTTTTTTTTTTTTTTTTTTTTTTTTTGCCATTCCCTGCGTTTCTATTAATACGTTATATGGATCTGCTATGATACGCGCTTTGCCTTCCATACATGCGATTTCCGATTCCAACTGATCAATTACAAATCGAGTCCCTACAACTCAAATAAGCAACAATACTTTTGTCAGGAAATTGTATGTTATCTCATAATTATTGCATAATAATTGCATTACCTGGGTTGTTTGTGCAATTTAACTCTTTCATGCACCCTGTAACCTGATAACATGGTAGGCATGGTAAATTTTGAAACACACCTGACAGTTTAAGAAACTATGGGAGATTTTCTTTCTTTACATGAGATGTTCAATCATCGCGAAGTCAAAACACTTCTGACTGGAATTAAAGGTTGAACAGCACAGTAGATCATATACCATATATAGGATTCCTTACATAGTTTTTTTTTTTTTTGCTGCTCTGTGTTGCATTGACATACAATACTGTATGTTGGAGCTAAATCGACACGGGCAGCAACAATCAAGAATATTGAGCTTAAGCCACAAAAACCCCAATTTCCACAGCGAGGGTCAATTTGACTGCACTTGGCAGATTACAATCCATCCACGATAACACAGATCTTGTTTTGATCGCCGCTGTGTTGTTGACTCCTACTCATAGATGTGCCAATACATCCAAACTAATTATCCAGACCGGTGTGACATGTACCATATTCCACATGAATCTTTTGTGATAATATTACCACAACACATCTGGTTTCATCTGTATACCTGTCGAATCATATGCAATAATGAAGAAACGGGCAGCAACCGTTATTACAATTACAATTATTACTGGCTTTCAATTCCAAAACTAGCTGTGTATCATTTTGTTGTGTTTATGAAATAATATAAAACGATCATACATTTATATGGATTTGCTATCAGAACGGCCCCTGAGAGAGACCATAACTATCATGCGGCCCGCAATAAAAAAATTGTTTGACACCCCTGTATATGTTATCATGTTAAGTTAGCAGTTGTCATTGATAACATTATTGTTGTAACCAGTGGAATTCAATCTGAAAGGCAAAAGTGTTTACAAGGAGCCACACGTGTGAGCGCAGGCTGCAAAAGTGGCGATTGAGTTTCGCTGCTACTAGACAGTCTGGATGCCTCTAGGGTTGACAACGATGATAGGAGTCCCGAAACAGGTCTGATTGGGCAAGGCAGTTCGTTGGGACACCTTAATTATATGCACAACGTGGTCGCTGATGAGAGGAAAAATCGGAAACAGAGGTGTCACGGATGAGTAAATGACAGAAAGAATATAGCCAAGGAGAAATAATTGGCGTAGCGATAGAATTAAGTGTGCAACAATGAACTGAGGAGCACTTCAAATAGCACTTATACCGTACTTGGATGAACGGTCTTGGCTGGACTCCACATCTGATAGTGTGGTATGTGGCGAATCAAAATCTTGGGAAGGAAGTGTTCACACACCAGTGAATATGCAACGTAAAAAAAAAAAATCATTGCATTGTTTCCAGCTGCAACGAGAATGATTGCATGGAAGTATAAAGGCGTAAATGTATCAGCACATGAGATGTCGCCAAGACAACCCAAAACCTCCTCTACGTCCTCATTGTCCCATCGTTAGTCGAATCCCTCTCAGGGTATAAAGTATCCCTTTGTGGTTGCCATTAACATTCACCCAGGAAGCTCAATCAGTAGCCAATTCAGTTTTTTCCCCCCTCTTTTTATAATTATGCTCCAGGCAGTGTGGGATAAGGACGAACATTTTGGCTGAGAAGACCCTCGGAGATGGGAGTTTGTGGTTTGGAAAGTCTTGGCTGGAAGGAAGAGTTGCATTTTGGAGCCAACAACTTGCCTTTCTCAGATGTGAATCATGTCCTACACGGTGACAAGGTTCGCAGACAAGATGAGAACGCTGAGGCGCTCACAGACATGTGCATGGCCAAGGATTCTGTCGGAAAGCAACAACTACAAAGGTCTTGCATTTCCGTTGGTTGGCTCCTTGGAAACAATTGCAGCCTTCTGAAGGCTCCTGGACAAAAACAAAACAAAACTATGAGGAGCACATAGTCTGCCTGAAGTCTAATTCCATATGATGCTAAGATTGTTGAATCTCACAGCAAATTTCATTCACCCCCACCGAATTCAAGCTGACACAAAGGCATGTCTGCATTCTACACTTTGATAATCAAACGTTAATAACCACAGCACGTGGGGTTTGGCAAGACTTGACTCAAGTGAAAAATTGCTTACAAAGATCAAATACTTTGCATTCATGTTCATTTAAGGACACGCTCAGCTCCATGAATGAGGGAACTTCAAAAAAGTAATAAATAAATAAAACGGAATGTTTTACATCGGGTGGGAATGTGAGTGTGAATGCTTGCTTGTCTATCATTGTCTAGATCAGGGCTCACCAACCTGTGAAGGGCTACCAAATTGATACACGTCTGAAGTAACATTTGTACAAATTACATTTAATAATATTGCAATGTGTTATTTTGAATAATTAATGATTTTCATTTTCAGGCTCTGATCATCTTAAAGCTGTCTCACAATACTGCCAGTGTTTGTATTTTTAAATCATAATTTCAACTAGCAAATCATTCCTAGCACTGGCGGGCTATTGGTGTGGTCCTCACGGGCTACCTGGTGCCCGCGGGCACCACGTTGGCGACCCCTGGTCTAGATGTTGCCTGTGATTGGCTGGCGACCAGTCCAAGCTGTACAGTACTCCACACTCTATACTGTTCCCTAGTTTGACCATATTTACAATACGATGATGCTGTTTGGGGAAACCATGACGGGAACTCATTGGAGTCAATGATCATTCTGCAAAACAGAGCCGTAAGGACCATTCATAAAGGGAGGTTAACGTACCATCTCGTGCTTTATAAAATCATATTGAAATGGTTCGATAACTGTCAATTTAATCAATCAGCACAACAAATGTACAAGATAAAGCATAAACAAAGCTAGGAAAAGTTTCTCTTTGTCAATTTGTGGTGTGAAACTGTGGAACGGTATGATTGAGGAATTAAAACAATTTCCAAACATAAACCATTTCAAAAGAATGTATAAAAATATGTTGCGTGTGGGAGAAGAGATGTACAGTGTGCATTTGTAAGTTACTGTAGAGATAGAGAAGAAAATTGGGTATGAGGCGTGCGCAAGAAAAAGTGTATGCGCAAAGTTCATATGCGTAGTGTACATTTATTTCGGGCCTGTATGCATGGATTTAGTTTGGTCTATAATTATTGCTTTTTTTTTTAAATTATCCTGATAATTTGAAGCTACAGGGAGGACGTTCGACTTCTGCCTTTTCCCTTTCAAACCAGCAGTTACAGACATGACATTTGAAAAGCAAAAAAAGTATTTTGTGAGCATTAACTACTTATTTTTGCACACTAATTACTATTTCATGCACACAAACTACTACGTGTACACTACTTACTACTTTGTGCGTGCAAAATAGTTACAGCATGAAGTTACACAAAGTAGCTCTGATTTCTTATTGGACAAGAGGGCAAACAAATCAAGCTCACCTTCACTTCTCACTGACCTAATCAGTACCTTCAAAGATGCAGATATTGGAGCTGACGTTTTTATTTTATACCAACATTAAAAAGTGATATTATGACAACATTTTTCATTTCAGATACATCCAACAGTAACCGTGATACCTCTCAGAGCTTTGCAGATGCTGAACACTAAAATAACATTTGATCACGCTTTCCCAAGTCCACTGTGTAGCTTTATCCTTCAACTTCTCATCTTTGAATGAAGGTACGTTCGATTTCTCTATTCAGGTGACCCGCAAGGAGCCACGGCTACTTCACGTGTTCGAACTACTTTGTGCGCACTTTTGAACTATTTTGTACACACGATGCAGGAGTCCATGTGCTCAAAGTAGTCGTTCGTGCCCACGAAGTAGTTTCCTTGTGCGTACATAGTTACAGCCTGTTCACAAATATTTTTTTTCCTGCTATGTCATGTCTGTGGTTCCGTAAGCAGTACATGCTTTCATTTGGAACATTTATATTGTGGATTTTCGTTCTGTTTTGTTTGTGTGTGTGTGTGTGTGGGGGGGGGGGGGGGGTTATGACTACATGTTCGAAACTTAAAAAAATGCACACACACACACACACACACACACACACACACACACACACAACAGTCCAAGTAAAAAGCAAAGGTTTTGCTGAGCTTAATTCATTAGATAAGTTTTTTTTCTTTGGCATTGCTTCGTTAATACCTCAAGCACTGTTTTGCATTTGCTAGCTAACAACCACAGTGTTTGAGTAGGTATTCCATTTATGAAACCATGACTGTGGATGGGACAACAAACAATGACCTCCCATCCTTGTTGCTTTCCACGCTAGAAGGGTCATGAGTTTGATTCATGGTGATGGAGATGATAAAATGAACAAAAAAATTAAAAATGTATTTTTTTAAACATTTAGATGTGGGCATGGTAACTGAATACAGTATATCTGCCTGTAGGACTGATACAATTTCATGTTTTCGTTGTGGTTTACCTGATGGTCTGTTCTCTGTGGTTTGTTGGCGGATCGCTTCGGGCAAAAACGGGAGAAAATGAAATAAAAAAATTAATTACTTCCCAAAATTGTGTTAAAAATGGATTTATTGCACAGCATCAGGACCAGGAGACGCCAGCTCAAGCAGGCATCTACTCGCCACGCCCGAGAGCCAGTCAAGTCCTGTACATGAGTAATTTATCTCATGAGGTGTTTCCCAACTTCTTCCATTCAAGACCCTAATTAAAAACGTGATTGTCTGCTGAGACCCAAATATAGAAAATATGAATACAATGCCTCATAAGTAGGACAATAAACACGGTTTCGGAGAATGAACTTTTGCCAAGTACTGTAAATGTAAGTCTGCCTTACGTTCATTTGGTCATACAAAAACAAAACACTTTACTGAGCCGAAGATTTGGAAATGCTGCTCTAATGAATTAATGATGGCACGAGATGAAACCAAGAACCACTTAAGCTTTCACAGGCTATCCTCACAGCATGATGAATGAGAGTATCAAAATCCTAAGTAAATTATCCAGTAGTTGCTGTAGCTGTGTTTTAAAACATAATATTGCTTTTGTGCACAACGTTACCAGCAAGCCTGTGAGATGAATCTTCTGGAAAATATGAATTTCTATACCACCATGTCGTGAAATTCAGCAAGTTCACATCAGAAGATTACACATTTTTACGATGTTAAACCACATGTGACAATTTGGAGTTTATAAAAGTGAAGGCACAAAGTGATATCTACTGTATGTCACGTGTATTAATCATATTTATTGATGCATTCATCCATAGAAAAGCAAAAGGAATGATGGCCTGGGGATTATTGATAAAAGATGCGGAACCCCTTCTTTTTGTTTACTGAATCAGAAGTGAAGATGAACCGGATGTCAGAATTTGCAATTACTTTTTTTTCTCCAATCAGACTACAGATGGCAGTATTGGCTCGGTAGGTTTGTAGTGGTGGTGTAGTTTTCATGAAAAGCTTCATAGCAAAACTTCAACGTCATTTTAAGGTTGATACTCATAATCTACACATTCTTTGTGAAATACATAGCACTCGTCTAAACAGTTTCGTGGATTTTGAGTCACTGTATTTTAATAAGAGAATAAGAGGAGTGTTCACTTTCACTCTGATTCAGCCATCTTTAGCCACTTAGTAACGGTATGCAAAGCTGAAGCAAGCCACGCCGCTAGCAATCTGTTTTTAAATGGTATTAGTGATCGAGGCCTTACTGAACAGAAACCTGAAAAACAAGACAAAATCATTTTCTCATCTTTTTTTTTTTTTAAACACGCTCAACCAAATGGCTGATTTGTAACTTTATGGTTTGGAGTGACATTCAGCCAATGACATAAAAATTTACTATTTGTCATAAACTCTTCTTACAACCGTCGAAATGACAAATCTTCATTTGCACATCATGAATAAGAGATGATTGACTTCAGATTACTTCATGTGGGAAAAGCACAGGGAAGAGGAGGTTGTGATACACTCCACTGTCTCATGGCACGGGGGCTGGCACTCTCCGTCAAAACATTGCCAACAAGCCAGATAAAGTGAGTCTTGAAACTGTTTTGCCGAGCAAGCTCATCTAGTTTCATCCATTACGTTTTACTGCATTAAGGGATCTCCACGTTCTTCAATGTTGCCCTGGGAGAACAGGAACAAATGCAACCTCTAGGAGCCAAAGTGGCAGCAACACTATGCAAAACCAGAAAACACCCTCAGCTGTCGATTGTCTTCTGTGACAACTTCTTTCCAAGTTTTGGCCTGGTTCAGAGTTTGCACAGCTCCTTGGGAGTCAAGTGCATTGGCACAGTGCGACGAAACTGTCGGTAGAGCTCCGTTGATGGCAGTTGAAGACCTGATGAAGAAGGGCCATGAAACCTTACAGGTCTGCTCAAGGGGTGATTGCAGTAAAATGGTTTGACAACAAATGTGTCAACTTTCTGAGCTATGCCTGTAGGATCATTCCTCTTTCACCTGTTTCACGATGGAGTCCAGAGCAAAAATTGCGGTCCCGTTCCCATCACTCATCCCTGCCTACAATGATGAGCACTTGGGTGCAATGGAGCTTTCTGACATACTAGCGCACCTGGACAAGATGCCAGCAAAGTCAAGGAGATGGTCTATTCCTCTCTTTGGGTATATCCTTGACCTGTACGTAGCTAATTCCTGGCTGGTCTACAAGAGAGAATGTGGACTAGTGAAGCAGGAAGCAATGTCTCTGAAACGTTTCCGCCTGACTGTTGCCCACAGTTTGAATCAAGTCAACAAAACACTATCCAGAGGTTGGCTGACCATCATTGAGCTCTCCACCGCGACGGAGGAAAGGCCAGAAACCCCAAACCACAACCAGATGTGCGCTACGACAATGTGGGACACTGGCCTCTTCACTCCGATACAACCTCTGTCCAAAGGGAGTGTCAAGGTAGAGATGTCAGATATGCAGTGTTTTCCTGTGTTTGAACTCAAATCAGAAACGACTTGTAGCAAATGACCAAAAGTGAAATATGTCTCATGCTCAAAAAAAACATCTGGGCTGTTGCAGAATCACACGGATGAGGTGGGTTGGGGAGAAATGTTTAGAGAAAAAAAAACATGTTTTGATATGTTTGGCCCTGTTTGACCATCCTCAGAGTTTTTTTTCCCAAAAGTGAAATAGAAACTAGCTAGCCTAGTTCAGTCAGTTCACCAGAAATATGGATCTTGCACCACTCAATTGTTCACAAACTAAAAGGCCTGTTGAAAAAAAAAAAGATTGTGGTTGCTGCTCACCAAAAGTGACCAAAAATGTTTGTTTTTGTCTGTTTCTTATTTCTCTGAGGGGTACTGGTGTGCTAATGATTGGCACATCCGCCTCACAGTACTGAGGTTTTGGGTTTGAATTGGGCTCCGGCCTTCCAAATAAGGAATTTGCATGTTCTCTCTGCTTGATTTTTCTCTGGGTACACCGGCTTCCCCCCACATTCTGAAAACATGCACATAAGGTTCATTGAAGAATCTCAATTGTCCTTTGTTGTGAGTGTGAATGGTGACCAGTCCAAGCTCCAGATTAGCTGCAACCCTAGTGAGAATGAGCAGTAAAGAAAATGGATCGGAAAATGGATGGATAACGACCATAACGATGATATTGCGGCAATTTTAATATCACAATCTTGCTGCTGTCATTTGATGGAGACTAGACAAACACAAGTTTCATTTTGTTGTATGCTTGGTTCACCTCGGGCGTGTGTGCTCTCACAGCTTGTACACAATGGATTTGTTCAACTTGTTCGAGGCATACTGTATCTCTGACATCATTACATCCCGAAGAGATAATATCTGTCTCTTCCTAAACTATTGAAACTTTTCCTTTGTTTCTGTTGAATACTGCACACATTTGGGTTTCACATTAAGATTTGTGAAAGAACTTAGGACAGTGCAACTTCTGTTTTAAATCCACCGACTTTTCAAATGAGCGAAAGCATTGAACTAGATATTAAGAAAGCGATCATCTGGCTGGGATATCTCATTTTTTACTCAAAAACTATGTATTTGGCCAGGAAAATATTGCATTTTTTTGGAGAAATTGGAAAATAACTGACAGCTTTTACAACACCACTTTCAAGTCAGCAATACCCCTAGTCAGCTAACTTTGGCTGTATCGCCGGCCAAACCCTGTTCCTACTCTTGTCCACTTCAACCTGTAAAGAAAAAAAAACAATTGACACAATAATTTTGACTTTGTGCAAGTGATGAAAGATGTCCCTCACTTGAGTTCACATTTAATATCAATAAAATCCCAAATATTGTGCCAATCGCTTTTGCATTTTCACAGCTCAATAGTGAACATGAGTAAAGCTATGCATGTGAATTTTGGTGACTAATGGTCAGAGAAACTAGGTGACAACAGAACGTGACAAAGCAAGCCAGGAAACAAAATAATAATGCTTGCCTCTTTCCTTCAATGACGTAGTCCGGCTGAGATGTGTAACAAGCAGTCCCCACCCATAAATAATGGCCGGCATTAAGATTTACTAAATGTAGTCATAAAAAAATGCATTCAATCACTACTGAGGTTTTCAGGGGGGGAAGTTTAGTGCTGACCATTTGACATATAGCCTCATTATATAAGTGCTAAAGTTCAGTCCAATCAAGTGTCCCTTTAAATTAACTTGATGTAAATAACATTTAATATTTGGTGGTATAACCAAATATTAAACCCTGCAATCAGGCCTTCATGGCGCTGCCAGACAACGTATTCAATGTCATTATGTCTGTTGCAATGTTGCTCTGAGGCAGCTCTTCATTTAGTTTAACAAAGTTAAACCACAGTTATGATTGGTGCCGGGTACACTGGCAAGAGATGCCTTCATCTAACTCGGGGGTCGTCAACGTGCGGCCACCTATTGGCTCCCTGGAGCTTTTTAAAATGTTTGAAAATGGAAAAAGATGGGGGAGTGAAAATATATTCATTCAATATATTCATATATATACATTCTTTTTCTGCTTGGCTCTCGACGAAGGCGGACACTTTTTTGCCCTGCTCCTGCCCCCCCCCTGCTCACCTCTCAGTCTATGTGCTGTCCTTGTGCTGTCTTTTCCTAGCCTCCGCCGTATTTTTCATCCTAAAAAAAAACAAAACATGGAATTGGTTGGCTGGTCTCTTGATGCAATCGACAAAATTTTCTCGACGAGAAGAGCAGGCAGTGGGGAGCCTGCTTGCCCCTCGGGACATTTGCTGCTGGGCACACCCTAGATCCATGGAGGAAGCGGAGAATGGTGTGCCTGTCAATACTGTCCGTTGAGGAGGAGGAAGACATCTATATTATCGGCCTTCCGATAACAGGCATGCTGCTGTTTGGTGTGAGCGGTTTCCTGTTCTATCGCAAAATCCAACCGACGGGAGCAGCTTTATTGGAAGTGAAGAAGCTGCCGGTCATTCTCGATGGCCTAGCGCGAATGTCCAACACTCAGACTCAAGCGGTGACTGAGCTCAACCGCAATTGCGGTTCTGGAGCGTCTCCGTACGATCGACAACAACATGGAGAAGTTGGAATTCTCGCTTCGAAAAGGAATTGAGGATTTGGCAGATCGGCGCCAGTGATGGGATACAGCCACGGACACAAGGCCACCTGAAATTGTTGGCGGCCGTCCCTCCAAAACAAACAACGCTATTTGGACCCCTTTCCCCTGGATGGAAGGTATGCACGGAAGCTAGTGCCCCCACCATCACCCCCTCCTTCTCGGCCATGGACTGATAAGCCAGGACTGTCTTCATGAGCAGACCTTGACGAAGCAGCTGCGGCCTGTTCACGCATACACAACCAGACAATCACACGCGCATACACATCCTTATCATCACCGTCTTCATCGCTCCATTCTTTTCCCCCCGCGACGTGGAATGATCTGCAGAGCGCTCGGTGACCGTGCAGCTGGTCGGACGAGCCGCGTCGCGGTCTACCCCCCCTCCCCATTCATCCGCCCTCTCATTACATGTTATGTCTTGTGACTTGTTGTAACTGTCATATGCTTATCTATGTGCTAGGGTCTTTTTTTATCCTGGACTTAAATTATCCTCAGAAGAGGATAGTTCGAGCGTGGTTTTTTTTCCCTCTCCCTACCCAGTGTTTTCCTTTCTGAACTCTGACTGTAAATTTCCCCATTGCGGGACAAATAAAGGATATCTTAATTCTTAACATTTTCCAATGCTGTAAAAATGTCGAATAAATATTACATTTCAACATTTCTGTCAACGAAGATTTGCATCATAGCCTGCGACACACGTTTCTATTAGCAGGGTGGGATGCCAGGTGGATGTTGTAAGGAGAAACGGCGTTTCATATCCAATTCAACGAGGCAACTGGCAAAGACTGGCAATCAGAAGGACCGAGAGAAGCATTTTAAAACGGTATACGTCAGCTATGAAAGTTAACATGCTGTAAAAGTGCGTCCCGTGCCTCGTTCATCTTAGCCGCCGTGCTCATTATGGCATGCGTGTGTAAGTGCCTGCGTGAGCGGTCACGGGTCGATCGTGGGAGGCTGGTTGATCGAAAAATCAAGCTTTGGTCAAAAAAGGTTGGGCAACCCTTCTCTATAGGATGCACTGCAGGAGAAAAAAAATGTTTAATCGAGAAAGCTCAATGTGTATTTGTAGCCAAAATAGTCATTTTGATTGTAGGCTAATATAGCTAATATAGATACATAAAGTGTATGTTGCTTTCTTTCTGAGGCTTTTAATTTGTTACGGCTCGAGACACATTTGTTTTTCGTTTTTTTGGTCCAACACGGCTTTCAACATTTTGGGTTGCCGACCCCTGATCTAACTGACTGAAGGCACCTCCTACATGACTGACAATTGCCTCACGCATCACCAGCCAATTGGCGGAATGTTTTTTTCTCAACACCCGCCAAAATGAATTTCACACTGTATTTGGTGGGCTCGCGGGTGTAAATTTAGAACCCCGATTGCAATAACGGCACCATGCCTGTGACCCGTTCACTTCACCGACTGTGGCGTTCTTCATTTCAGTGCTTTTCCAGAGCTTTGCTGCAGTTCTTCATTTCTTATTTCCGGTGGTTTCTCTCTTCAGGAGATCAAATGCACACTCTACAGCAGGGGTGTCAAACTCATTTCACATTGTGGGCCGCATATGGCCTCGGTAGATGTCAAGTGGGCCGGACTATTAAAAATGACACCATACTCTGCTGTAAATAACCAAAATAATATGTATTTCCTTTGTTTTGGTCTAAAGAAGCACATGAATACTAGGAAAATGTTGAAATTTAATGAATATATTTTTTACAAAACATTTCATGAAGGACTTTAGATTTCCTTAGACAAATGTGCAATTTACTTTTATCATTCACATATATGCATTGCAGCTGATCCCACTGACTGTACAAAGGGACCAAACCTTTACAAGTAATTGGTATTGAAATATATAGTAATGCACTTTTAAGATTAAACGAGATATATAAAGAAAGGAATTTTTAAACCATTTACACGAGCATATAAATTCTAAATGTAATCCCTGTCTACACCTTACAAACTAAGGAGAGTGCTATAATGTGTGTAAAGAATAAAGTATTCACATATCCTTGATAGCGTCTGCTGTGTTGTGTCTGTCTCAGTGACAGACTGAGGCTAGTGTTGTCTTCTTCTCTGATCAAAACAGTGTGTCCCCCCTAGCGGATATTCCATGAATTGCACCTCATTAAAAATATTCATTCCGTGTCTTTTATGCATTTTTTCACTTTTAAATTATCCTGCGGGCCTGATCAAACCTCCTTGCGGGCCGGTTCCGGCCCGCGGGCCGTATGTTTGACACCACTGCTCTACAGGGTTAAGGTCTGATGATTGACTTGGTCGGTCTAAGACCTTCCAATTTTTGATGAAGTCTTTGGCAGTGTGTTTTGGGTCATTTTTTGCAAGATAAAGCCACTCCTGATTAGTTTGGATGCATTTTTTTCTGTAACTTGCCAAACAAAATGACTTTGTAGATTTCACAATTCATTCTGCTGCTATCAGGAGTTATATCATCAATAAAGACTCGTAAGCCCGTTCCACAAGCAGCCATGCAAGCCGAAGCCATGACATTATGGCCACTATGCTTCATAGATGAGTTTGTGTGTTTCGGATCAAAAGTAGATCCTTTCTTTCACTATTCTTTGGCCTTGTCATCATTTTGATAGAGGTTCGTCTTAATCTCATTGTCATTGTGGCTACACACAATGTTTAAGCAATAGCTCTGATGGATCTTCCCTCTTCTCTCAGATTCAAAATTGTTTACCTTTCTCCAATGGACAGTGCTGTGGTCTTCATGTTTTCTTTTGAGCAATTGTAGTTTTCACAGGTGAAACCCAAAGCCAAAAACAATCACGAAGTAATCAATTTATCAAGCAACACCTGAGCAATGAGAAACATCCACCAAATCACGTGTTCCAATACTTTTGCTTACCGTACTTGAAAAGTGAGTGGCTTCAAATGAAAAGTGCTCTGTCCCGAGTTGTTTAACACATCTAGACGTAAATGTTGAAATTCTGAACTTATATCCAATATTCATCTTTTGATCTGAAACCTAAATGTATTCAGTTTACAACAAAAACGAAGGAATTGACTTTGTCGTTCCAATACTTTTGGAGGGGCCCACACTATTAAAGCCTTATATTTACATTACACCAGAAATAGTACGGCTGAGTGACAATTTAAGACTTCAGATCATTGTGCTCCATTTTAACAGGCAACTGGGGAGCAAAAGTCTGAACCTCAAAACACCGAATGTTCTGTGTTTTCGTTCTGCTTTCCAATTCAAAGCAGACTGTTCTCTGCTGTATTCCAACTAAAATGACAGAGACGTTATACGGGGTGCTGAAGTTGATGCAGCTGCTGCCTCCGATAACTGAAAGGAAGAATTTTGGAATCGTCGATTTACACAATGTTCCCTATGCCGCTCCAGGATAGCAGGATAGGTTAAGTAAGTATCAATGAGCCGTAACATTTCAGTCAATGGAAATGTACCAGAAAGCATAAAAAACAAAACCTGTAACATGAACACGTAATCAGTTCAACTTTTATTAAGACATTTTACAAGAATTAACTGAAAGGCAAATTTTCTTACATATCCATCAGTTGTAGAGAGGTCTTTGCTGTCTCGATAAATAGCTTTTCATGTGCATCTTTTTCTCCGCCTTGTTCAGATTGTTGTAGCCTGTTAGGTCGAGCCAGACAACTGAATGTAAAACATTAAAGCAAGTTATACTACTGTGGGAATTGTGCCACAATATGACAGATGGAAGACCCAAACTTGAAAGGGCGCAAAACAAAACAAACCAAAAAACAACGTTAGATTAAGTTTCACCAAAAACTCATTGGTCTATTTGAACTGCCAAATGGTTCCAAGAGGAGGAAGGGGGATGGTCATGGCGGAGGACGCCTAGGACATGGTTATCTGCATGGATTCCAGCATCTCCTCCACTGCTTTTACAGAGCACTTGTTCTCCTTTGACCCACGACCAGCCAGCTGCCAAATATCAGAAGAAGGTGCAAAAGAAACACAATTGTAAGAAAAAGGAGGGGAAGAGGATACAACTTCAAATCTCTCTCCCAGTGAAAATAAAGAAGAGCCTGACTAACAGCCCTACACACGTGATTAGAAACGTTAGTACCGGCAAACATGCACACAGCAGAAACATCCTTGTATTTCTTGAACTGTATGATAAAATGGGAAAAAACTATATCCGACAGACTTTTGTCTTTAGCTGGCATTGACCCGGACCCCCCCCCACACACACACACATATGTACACTACATACACACTCCCCGCTGAAATCGCCGTTTCCTCTTTTAACCAAATTTTAAATTCACCACTCAGCGCCTTCACAAAGGCTCTTGGTGACAAGTGAATTTTGCCGTCCTCTAATTCGTTGAGTTATGTTTAGCCTCTGATTGACCTTGAAGTGCATCAATGATTGATTTATGGTGCAGGACAATGTCAGACATTATTAAAAATTACCTTTAGAGGGGCACTTTAAGGAAAAACTGGACTTTGAGAATAATCAACCAACACTGTTACTGTGTGGCTTGTTTGAACCAGGAAATAAGATATTTTATGCAATTTCAGAGTATGATGGCATGAGCAGAACAATTCATTTTTATACTGATACATATTGATTATGAACTGCTGTAGTGTCATGTAGCGGTTTGGAGTTGTTTGGAGGTGATAAATTGTAAGATAAACGTACCTTTTTCATTTTAAGCAATAATGCCATTCATTCATCTGGGGCTGAGGAGAAAAGTCAACCAAATCCATCTAAAAATATGGATGACGCTTTTTTTTTCCCACTCAAGCATTGGCGGGCACCATTGGACGCCATCCACACAAACCTTCACAGGCAACATAAATCCACTGTACGCTAACACAACTATTCCTGACCTTTTTTTCTCT
Organism: Hippocampus guttulatus; assembly: GCF_054856545.1. Classification (NCBI taxonomy): domain Eukaryota; kingdom Metazoa; phylum Chordata; class Actinopteri; order Syngnathiformes; family Syngnathidae; genus Hippocampus; species Hippocampus guttulatus. Next base: position 6,601,116 of record NC_141266.1, on the reverse strand, counting down.
TGGTGGAAAGTTGACACTACAGTCAGTGAGATTTTCCATGGTTGAAGGCACGTCTCGTCAGGTGTCGCCACAGTGATTATGTTTGGCATAGTTTTGACACCTGATTCCCTTTGCGATGCACCCCACTTATTTCAACACAGGCAGAGGTTTGGAATGAGGGTCTGACATACCCATGAGGATGTTCGCGTCGTGACTGGGATTTTGAACTGTGGTTACTGCGAAACTGTGTGAAAGGTAGCAATCCACCGCACTGCGTTTTTACATCTACCATCGATAGAACAAGTAATCGAAGGAATAATCGATCGGATAATCAGTTCTAAAAAGATTTATTTGCAGCAGCCCTACATTTTATCCTAAAATATGTGAAACGTATGTCCCTTCGTTAAAACCACATTTGGTGTAGCTATTTAGCATTTTAGTGGCATGATGGAGTTATTAGGAGGTGGTCACTTATATACCCAGTGAAGGCCTAGGTCCGAAACTAACCTCCCACCACTGTGTAAGATACTACAAATACTCTGAATGAAACTGTTGGCATAAACATCATTTTATTTTTGATCTGCCTGTGAGCTTCTAGGCAGAATTAGTCCTCTCCCGAGGCCTCCGGTATAATTACACAACACACATTTCTGCACTGTCTTGAAAGGGCTTCACAGGAAGTGCACCAGATTATAATCCAAAATGCATACATAATCACTCATCCATAGACACACTTTACATGAGCACGACCCAATTAAACTCGTCCTGCTGTCTGGGGCATGTCCTCAAAAGCAAACGATCCAATCAACATCCTTAACCTCAGGCCAGCCTTAACTCAAGAGACACAGCAAGAGGGTCAGGCCAATTACATAAAATTTGCTCACTAATTAAGGCTGCAATGTGACAAATGTTCCATCTGATGTGTTGATTTGCTCATTGTTTGTCTTTTGGGACCCACCAAAACAATTAATTACGCTGTCAGTTCACATGCTATTTGTAACTTGGTGCTTTGCCAATTCATTGTTTTCCAACCACGAGTTTATACATACTGTACTGATCTATTGGCGGTGTTTTATGAAAGAGAAGCAATCTCTGGTTATTCCTAGTTCTTACATGTTTTTGCTTATCGGGCTCATAAAAAAATGAAAGTCACTATAAGTAGACACTAATTTGAAAAGAAATCATTTAAAGTGTGACAGCAAAAGAGCCATTCAAGATGGTGATTAAGTGACAATTGTAATGGGCTTTAAGCAAGAGCACACATTCTGTCTGGTCATCCAAATTGAGAAATGAGCCCCTTGGAGATACAAATAATTCTAATTTTAGTGCACGAACCCCATGCATGGGCAACTCTGATGCTGAAGAGAGTCACATGTTTTATCACGATCCTATCCAGTCCACTCCAAAAGTAGTGGAACGCCAAGGTTAATTTCTTTGTTTTTGCTGTACACTCAAGACATGTGGGTTTCTGATTAATAGATGAATATTTGACAGAGGTTTGGCAGTCTATCTTTTACATTAAATGTGTGAAACAACTATCTTGTGTTCGTAGTCAGCCACTTGAAGTGTGCCAAAGTATTGGAGCAGACATTATTAAAGTGAACTGAAAGTGGCTAACATTTAATATTTGGTGGGATAACCCTTTTTTGCAATAACTACATCAAACTTGCTACCCATTTACTTCACGAGACTGTTGAATTCTTCATTTGAAATGCTTTTCCAGGCCTTTGCTGCAGCCTTTTTCAGTTCTTATTTGTTTCTGGGGGTTTGTCCACACAGGCTCCACTTCAGGAGACAAAATGCATGCTTCATTGGGTTCAGGTCCGGTAAGTGACTTGGCCAGTCGAAGACATTCCACTTTTTCCCCTGATGATGTTTTTTTTTTTTTGGCAGTGTGTTTTGAGTCATTTTGCTGCTTTGCACGCATAGTGAATGGACACTTGTCTTGCTCCGCTTAGGCTTGCATTCTTTTGGCTGACTAGTCAGATTTTTCTTTTTCTGCTGGTCTGTTTTCGCTGGATCAATGCATACATGTCAGACGACTATTTTTTTTGTTTATTATTTGACGCAATCTGGACAAAGTTGGAGGTAAGGTAATCAGAAAATGTTATATAGATGAAAACTCCTGTACATTATTCACTCTGAATATTACACCATCATCAATCCTTCCCCAGCTTCTGTTGATGACTTTGTGCTTTCATTTTTGAAGTTTTGGCTAAAACGGATTCTGTTGCCCCAACTAAGACCAAAAGTTTGTCAGTCAGGAAAAACTCACGAGAGAAATGCCCCCGCAAGTTAAGGCTAAAATAAATTAAAAAGTAGCGTGTAGACAAGCAGGTCACAAAATCAGACTCCAGGTTCACTGTGAGACACATAGAGACAAAATAGTGGTGTCTCACTTGGCTTTATATTGGATTGGATTGCTTTATTGTCATTACACATTCGTGCAACGAATATGGACGATATGGACGGTGTGCTGCGACCACCGGCACTGTCTCATTGGGCCAATCAGGTTAGTTGATCACCTTTATTATTAATTTAATTGCACATTACCGACGAAAAACATCAAACATTACTTATTTTAATTTTTGTCTTTTATCACTGATATCTAGCCCTGTCTCACAATTTCATTTGATGTGCAGTGATGTATAAATAAAGCTGAGTTTGGTTTCAAATTATTATATGACATTCTAATTAAGAAAAACATTGCATTTTTTTTAAACAAAAGGCAGAACGAAAGTTATTCCACCTGCGGATCCAACTCCCAAAAGAAAAATAATCACCGTTTACTGATAAAACCATAAGCCCTAACCAGTCTGACATTCTACCACAATATTTCAAAACACAGCCAATTCCTTTCTTACGCTAGCCGAAGAGCGTGGTCAAGGCAAGAGTGACGACTGTAGTTGCACTTGATCCTGTATGTACGTAATTTGCTGAAAAACCTATGATTAAGTCCATAAATCCAACATGCCTATTCTTATCCATGTGGCCCAGGCTCCACATTCTCTCAAAATCTGGTAAAGTGACTTCACTGACTTAAATATGAAAACAAAATTAGATGCAATGTATAAGCCTGGCTGAGCTACATCCAATACAGCTGCCACGTAGACATGCCATGGCTACATGGCAGCCATATTGAATGTGGCAAGTTCCTGTCAAAGATGAGTTACACTGAACCAGACAGTTAATGATGTTGGCACTAGAGCTAACAGTTAACTTTCTTAAAACATTATTGGCTGTGGGCCATGGAATTCAGTGCCAAACAGAACCCAGTGCAGGTGTGTTGCACGAGGACTTACTGTGCGTACCACAATTTTAACAAGTCTTTCGGTGACGTTATGTGCGCCCAAACCGGAAGTACATCATCATGTGAGATGCCAGAGATAATTGAAACAAATTCACTCGCTCACTGTTTACTATTTATTTATCACGCTCATTTAAAAACAGATTGATATCTTCAAGTGTTTTTAATATTAGCGTATTTCATTGTCATTATTTAATTTTTGTCCCTTTCAATGCAACTCAGCTTGGCGGAAGGGCGATGCACGAGCGCATGCGAATGATAAACTGCCACTGTTGTATGTGTCTATAGCAATGCAAATCAAATGTCCATGCTCCATTTCTTCTTCTGGGACTGTAACCCTTGCCAAAATGGTTGCCATGTATGTCCATGCCTTTGATGGGAAAGTCACCTTCGCTAGATATTTTTATTTTTTTGTTTGTAAATTTGACCTGAAAAAAAAAAAGGTGCAGTACGCATTTTACCATGCATGGCAAGGCTCAAAATAAGTGATTCTTCATCACTGTTTGTGGGTCACAATTAACGTGCTGCTCTCTTTTATACATATTGAACAGCAAAACTGAGACTCAAAGGCGGAGACATTGTCAAAATAAAGTATCGGAGGAAAAAGAACCACGAGACGGTGCCAAACAAACGCCACAGGTCGCGGGTAGTCAGGAGGTCGAGGGAAGCTCTGCGCAGAGGCAGGTAGCTAGCAACAGCTTCAAGCTGGTTACTAGTGCGCCAAAACACACTGCGGAGTTGCTACTAAGTCAGTAATCATCTCATCTGCGGCCGCGAAGAAGCTACATTCCTGACAAGAATCACACTCACAAAGGGAGGGCGAGAAAAGGCATGCTAAATGCTTAGCTAACCTAAGAATGACACAGCTAGCGTATCTGACACAGCAATGCAGTGCGTGTGTGGTCAATAACACTTTTCACAGACATTTGGCTGGAACCGTGTTAAAGCAGAGAACCTACAGCTTTGAACAGCAAAAGAACAGGATAATTAATAAGGCCTTGTCTACACGTAGCCAGGTATTTTGAAAATGGGAAATATATTTCTGCGGTTTGCCCCATCATCCTAACGTCCCCCGAGAGGTTTTTATTAAAAACGAAGGCTTCTGAAAACTCTGACCAGTGAGAAGATTTGCGGATATCTCCGGATCTGCATTTGGATGCATACAGATGTAACTGGAGATTTACATACTTTAGGACCGTCCGTAAACCAATCCCTCATCATCAGTCGGTCACTCTGTGTCCAGCTCTGGCATGAACTGCACTTGTATCCCTGCAGGACAAACTCTTTCCATGTTGCGTCTGTTATTTTTCTTCCGCCTCACCGTCAAACGTATGAGCGCATGAGACGTTCACTCACAGCTGCACACTCAGTATTAATGTGCCATCAGAGAAAAGTAGTTTAAACATTGGCATAAACAATAAGTAGTTGTGAGGAAAATTTGAGAATCTTCTACCTGTCAAAATAGTATTACGGCGCTACTAACTCCGTTTTTTTGAGTAACAACGTAATGTTGTTGCAACGCTGTTGCTCAACATATTCATGATGACTTTTTAACATGAAAAAGCAGTGTTTAGAATTATGGAGAATTAATAGCTTTTTGTGTTACGGAACATTTAAGATATGATTTAAATGACTAAACCACCAATCTCATAATGCAAGTTAGCACTGGTAAAAATCACTCTGATTGGCTGTGAGCCAGCAAATATGAATCAGTGCATGAGATACAAGTTAATGACAAAAGAAAAAGGCATTATCGAGTAAATGAATCTCAGCTAATTCTTGCTTTTTATTTGTTCCTGCGTATGTTGCGGATGGGTTGTGTGTTGGCTCTGGATATGGATGAGTTTTGATTCATGGAACCCTGGGTGAGCATTGCGTTGAGCAAAATGACATCCGAGATAGAGAGCACAAGGTGCAAATGTGTGGGTGTGTGTGCTTAGTGACACATGCAAGTTTGAGTAACATAATTGCTTGTGTTCATACGCCACGGCCTGTGTTTGTACAGCCCCTCGTGCCCAAGTGTGCTTCTAGCCTCAGGCAACATTCGTGATATCGAAGAAACATGAGCACCCATTTAGAGTGGAAATGGGCCTTGGTACATGTAAAAGTGAACCCGCTGTTGCACCTACCTTTGGATTATAAATTCATATATTTTAACATGCTTCTTTTTATTGACTGTTTAAGAGTTGAATGAAGTTTACCTTGGAATAATGAACCAATACAGAGAGCACTATCTAATGGCCGGATAATCCTTTGTTTCTCTTTACATGTTTCTCTGTAAATTCAAGTTTGGCATGCAACCCGAGTGTGTGAACATTACTTATTTTCAATATTTGATTTTCAAACATTTTTAATTTTATGTTTGTGGTAAATTGCAATCTGTTGAGTTCAAATAAATGCCAAATGTTCTAAAATGGTTTTGATTATTCATTCGGATGTCACGAACATTTTATATAAAGAACAGAATAGAAAAAAAATATCACATTTATTTAGCTGAGTAATTAATTACTTTGTCAAGGCAGTAACTCACATAGCAATTCAATTACTTTTTGTAAAAGCCATTTGTGACTATAACTAGTAACTTTTTTTAAAGTAACACACCCAAAATTGCACCATCATATTCAACATATCAAATCAGGTGCATGCGTCTTGTATACATAAAGGGGAGAGGGCGACAGAGAGGGGGAGAGCGCGAGAGTGAGAAAGACAAAGAGAGAAAGGTAGGTGTGAGAGAGAGCAAACTTTGTTGAAAAGTGTCGTGTGCAACTGCAATCACAGTCAAGAACATCAAACTACTTGAAAATGTTCTTCAGGCCTTCACCTTAAACATGCTTGCCTTTATATTCCTACCTAATCTCCTCAGATGACTCCCTCCTTCACTTTCAAAGGTCCATGTCAAGTGTTCACCAAACAGCAGAGTGTCTACTTGTCACCCTTTAAAGGCCCTATGAAGTGATTTCTATGATTTATTTCTAAATATAAGTGACGGGGAAATGTGAAACGATTCAGAGCTTTTTCTGATACAACAAACACTTTTTTCACCATTTCAGTTGTCTGGATTATTTGGGCGTGGCTAAAAGAAAGTCCAAGTAAAGACCTTTCCGGCCTTAGTTAGCCTTCCCCCAGTGGTGTTCCGTCAGGACCAGCAAGGGCTTCTCTGCTGGCCTAAACATTCTCAGAAAAGTTAATTTAATGAATTTACTTTTCTGAGAATAACATAAATTTAATTTATGTTATTTTATTTTCATAAATATGTAAACAAAATTATTCTCTGTATTCTTTACGTCATATTATTTCCACTTAGTCGAGTGGCTTTCGATGTTATTTTAAATAACATTGAAAGCCACTCGATAAATAATTTATTTATTATGGTAGAGTTTTTAACCAATCATATTTCAGATAGCTTGTGTTGCCAGGTAAATTAAACTTGCTCTGGGCCTTCAGATTAAACAGCAGGCCCCTGTGCGCTGTAAATGAACGGGCACAGTCAGCTTGCAATAGCCAATCAGATCACGAGTCTGCGTACCAGGGCCAGCGAGAAGGCCTTACGTCGACACTGGACGTGTGCGTTCGGTGATTGGATTAGCGCCTGCTAGAGGGAGCTGTTGCTGCATTTTGACCCAAAATGGCCGAAGGAGAAGACGTTGATCTGGTTGCAGGACTACTTTCCACACAATTTTCAAGACGGACCTTGCACTGGATTTACCAATTTAAGTTGTTTTACCAAGGCAGCAAGGAAACATCAGAGCACGGCTGGGCACTTACTAGCTACGGTGCGTTTAAAAACGTTTGGGGACACTCGCGTGGATATGCAGCTCAGTGAACAGGCACTACATTGGTGAGTAAATGAATTTTAATTCTTCTTGTTATTTTATTTCGTTAGTATTAATGGTCACGAAACAAAATGACAAAGATGCAAAAATGTATCAAATAAATCAGCTCACCTGCAATTTATAATGCCGCATTGTAGTCAGCTTTGTGCACTAAAATTCGTTCAATCTCAGCTGCTCAACATTTTCAGTTATTTGCTGTTGTATAGCCTATTCTCAAAATGCAAATGATCTGTTAATTTTATTTTCAAAGAATAGTTTGTTTTGTTATTGTGTGGTTGGTGTCTTATATGAAACTGCGACATTGCGCAATTTATTGGACAGACTTGTTTTTGATCAGACAGCGTAATTTGGGTGGCATTTTATTTAGTATTTTTTAAATCTTTTTATTTTTGACAATATCTGTAAATTTAGTTTCCTGCTCTTAATTGTGAATGCATACTTGATGGTTTTAAATGCTCCTGAAATTAAGTGCTGCCTGACGAGCCTATATTGTGTTAATGTATGTGACGTCACTGAAGGCTGAAGGTTGAAATGCACGGCCCGCCACTGCTTTCCCGCAATATAAAAGTACTGAGTGCAGTCATTCCAGTCAACCAGCCACTGTTTGGCCAACTAGCTCGCGAGACCACTATGTGATGTGGCAGTGAAAGGTAACGGCCGAGAGTGACGTGTTGTCAACGCATTCAATGGAAATGGCCACAGCTTTTGAAAGCTGGGAGTAGAATTCTATTTTTCAAGATTTCAGGGCCTCATTTTGCATACGCAGATGTTTTTATTCATTACATTTTGGCATGCGTGCTAACAACATACTTCAGTCTTACTTTAAAAGGGGCATTCAATTGGCAGACTGACTGGTTCTAGTTTTCAATAGACTTGTAATGCCAATTACAGTTATCTAATCTAATCATAGAATTTCATAATGACCTGCAAAGATACCACTTTCACTCCAAAACACTGCTCAGACCCAATTGCGCGCATGAGAAAAGCGTACCGCAGCCAAGTGAGCACAGCCCTGCACAGTGGCCTCATGTGTTATTGTTGAATGGTTGCTGCCGGCAGCTACGAGTTTGCCTGTTTTTTTTCTTTTGTTTTTTGTGTATTTTTTAAAAATAGCTGCTGCTCAGTGCTTTCAACTACCGGTATTAAAATTTAGAACTCATTCCATGGCATTAACCTATTCAAGGGCCACATTGAGTGAAAGTGGGGGCTGTGTGCCTCCAGTTGCTCACGCTTGGCCGGGATAGTTTTGTTTTCATTTATTTCTCTAAGCACTCAGTTGTGCTCAAGAATTAGAAAACAGGAACTGTCACTGAACGAACAATTTCCATGGCCTCAGGTTTTTTCCTCTCTCTTTTGCAAAACTTCATCACAAACAGAACAGTTGGCTAAGGTGTACAATTGGCTCCAAAATTTCCAAGTGTGACTCATTCAGCTGGATTCGGGGTGTGCTGTAATTATCATTGCATTTCGTCGCCTTGATGCATATGCGACATTAAATCGGATTTGAGTCAATTATCTCCTCAGCCGGAGGTGTGGCCAATATTTTCAAACATGCAGAACAGACAAGAAAGCCTTGCATCTATAAAGAGCTTCTTATTATAGAATTAGGACGCAGCAGGAGTTCACGGGCCATGACAAAGCACCTCATGAGAGAATCTCGTCTTTTCGAGCGAAAAAAGAAAAGGCCATGTTGGGCAGCTTTTAATGGTCCTGCACCTACAGCCCACGCGTCCCCAGGTTTTTTTGAAGATGTCAAATGACCTCATTGCTAATGACTCCCCCCCCCCCTCCCCCTTTCAATAAATGGGCCCCTGGCAAGTTGACCTCTTGCTGATGGCTGCTGTCACTTGCACTCACCTGCCCACCTTTTTCTCAATGACAATGTCCAGTTACCAAGGCCTAATAAATATGGCCGACTGACACAAAAAAAAACACTTTAAAGGAACCATCAATCAGCAAGCACAAACCCACAGCAGCCTGCAGCTGTCTGACAGAGGCCCACAGAGTAACTCCCTTGAAAGAGTGCTGTTATTTAACTTGTTTAAAAACGCCATGAAAAAAGACATCCTAAACTACACACCACACTTTGCCTGTGCACATATGCAGACATATGCATGCATGCACACAGATATAACGATACTGCACAAACCCAGATACTACAGAGCAAAAGTAATGGGAAAAAAAAATCTTGTGTACAAGAACGGAAGCAGACGCATCCACTTTAAATCATGTTCCTTCAATAATACAAAAAGCACGTTTACACCGAGCCTGCTAGCTTTCAAGAGGGACTCAAGTATTTGAGACTTTCACCAGAGTATAAGGGGGAACGAGGGAATGTTTTAAATTGTTTTGGAAGCCTGTAAATCTGCAGGCATCCAAGCATATTAGGCGACCCAAATAAACAATTTGAATTGTGTTCATCTGCAATCAATTATCCAGAAGGAAATCTCCCTCCACTAGCGAACTATTCAATTGAAAATTACATTGCAGTTAGTCAGCAAAGTTGAGGTAGGGGATGAAGTCAAATGTGTATATAGATCGCAGAATACTACACTGAGATACATCCACTGGTTGTTACGAGATGAGGACAGCGTTGTTTTACATTTAGACTGACCGGCCTTCCTACATCTCTTTCTACATACTTATCAATACTGAGAAAACTTGAGGAGCCGACGATGAGAAGAAAGGAGCGTTAGCGCGCAGCGCCGATGCGGATTTGGAACTGGGAGTCGCGGCTTGGAGTTTGAAGCGGATTACGTGGGACAGGAGAAGTGAACTAATCTCTTTTCGTCAATGGACGCTCCAGCTTCGTGTTTGCTTTCAAAACTTAGCTTGTAGCAGACGTGTGCACATTTTCAGCATGACGTCTCTGATCCACTGGTGAAAGGTTACTTTGATCCTCTCCTCTTTCATCTATAACTACTTCAGACAACAAACACGACTGTCTGTGTCCTATGTGTTGTGTTGTGTTATTTTTGTTATTTTGACTTCAAAATGGGGCCGCGAGAGTGGCTGCCTTTCCAGCAGCTCTTATATTTTGTTGTTCTACTTCTTCCTTTCATATCTTTGCTGCTGTGAATTGGTAATTCCTCCATTGCGAGACGAATAAAGGTTTTCTTATCTTAAAACAACATTTATCGTTTTAGGAAACATCACAGACTACCATTTTAAAATGTAATCATTGTGACTACAAAATTAAGTAATTTAATCAATAAATTGACTATGATTCCAATTGCTAAAATGTGTCATGTTGGATTCACATTAGGTTTAAAACACTGATAAATATCTGTGAATTTTGGTGTGAGAGAGTATCGTCAAATGTTGAGGCGTTTAAGCTTTACCGTAACAAACGAGGCCTGAAAAACTAAAAAGGCCCATCATAGTGACCCAAATCATGGATCTCTTTTGGGAATGTTGATAAAGACTAGTGTGTGAAGGTGTGGCAATGCCCAATGCCAACTGTGTCAGCAAGGAATAGAGATATTTTATATCCTAATATAGTATTTTTGTTAATACTTTTATATGATCCTTTTCCATTTGGTCATATTATATATATATATATATATATATATACTTTATATATAGAATGCAGCGGCGTGCAGTAAGGGCCTTCATGGCTTTTCAGCCGGTCCAAACACCATCAGAAGCACGGACCTATAAGTACCATGAAATGGTAATAATTTATATCCAACAGTCTTTTGCCTTCATTCCAAAGCATGTTTATAATTAATAAATACCAGACCGAGCAAACCAGACTGTCTGGAACGGATAGCCCAGAAAGCAATGACCGGGACACTGTGAAACTGTGACATCTCAGTGACCGTCACACAACGAAGCTACCTGCCAAAGCTATTGTGAATGCATGCACAAGACCAATCGAACACTTTGGATGTCGCCAGTGAACGACAAACTAGTTCAGCTTCAACAAGCGCTTCAATCATTAGGAGAAATGAGTAAATGCATTGGGAGGGATACTTTTAGGTTGTTTTAAACATTGGATGTCTCAAATATTGTGTGCCACTTTGCACTGGATTCAGTCGATATTTATCCACTCTTTGCACATACCGCATTGAAGTCCTAATAATATGACAGCTGTGTATACCTTCGGAAAGAAAAACATGAGTTTTTGTGTTCACCATGGTCTATTGCAGAGCTCATTGACATGTTATCCGGGGGGATGAGAGTGGAGGGGACTGAATTTCCTCATTGGAAACCAATCGTCAACGGGGTGCGGGTGGTACTGAAGGACTCCCCCCCCCCCCCCATTTGTTTGACCGTGGTCAACGGGAAGCAGCGGAGGGGAAATTTTTACAGCTTGGAAAATATTCGTCAACGGGAGCGCGATGATGAAGATTCATGATCGTGAATCTCAAACTTCATTTTCACCCCCACATGCGCACATCTGCATGTCAGTGCAGGTGACGGAGTTGGTGAGATGAATTTGGAAATGCAGGTGCATCGTGTGCACATACCTCGTTGAAAGCAAATACAGTTTAAGGCAAGTTACTTTCAGCACGCAAGCCTTTATTTGAAAAGAAATTGAATTCCAACGTCACAATATTCTGCATGTCGACTGTTGTCCAAAGTTGCTACAGACCATTAATGAGGTGCATCTGCTCTTAAAAGTCCTGACTAAAACCACATCACTGTTTTGTTGGTTACTATGCAGTGATTGCATGGTTACCACCAGATTCATTAGGTCAATTACTATTTAATAATGTGAATTTATTTTGAGATTTCAGACTATTTAAAACCTTAAACGCCTACTAATTATGTATTAAGAATTGAAGACTCTGGAAAAACAGATTTAAGATCTTTAAATACCAATCAGGGCCTTGTTTTTAGATTAATGGATTTAATGCATTTAAATCTTTTCTGAAGAAATTGCAGGAAACCTGAAATAACAAAAACTTACAAAACACGTATGATTAATAGGGATCCTGTAACAGGTAGAACAATGCTTTCAGAACCAGACAGCAGAAAAGAAAATATCTTGAAAGGACAAGAGTAGTGAATAATAATGGAAGGACTGTATTTTCGCGACCATACGGCACACCATATTAAGAGGCGCAGTCTCAGTTGTGGGTGGTGTATCGGTATTTAACACGTACATAAGACACACCGTTTTATTGGACAAAGGTATGGTAAAACATGCACTGGCTTAAAAAATACAGTAGCATGCATGCACGCTAGCATATGTTTTTAAAAAGGCAGCGGGAGCATAACCGAGTTCGGTTGTACTTTAATAAAGTATTTAACAATGTAATCGCGTTATTTTTATTTTTATTTTTTTAATCAATCCTCATCCACAAATCCATTCAAGTCCTCATGTTCCGTATCCAAAATGAACATCCAGGCAAATTCTCCATCAAACACGCCAAGTTCCCTCTCCTCACTGGAGTCAGTCTCGTTGACGTGTGGCTCCACAGAAATGATGGCAGCTTTTACGAAAGCTCGAACAACAGTGCAAGCAGAAACACTAGCCCTAGCATCCACAAGCCATTCACAAATTATGGCCCTGCGCTGCCTGTCTTGGCAAAGCTGTGTTCGTCGTCTGTCATCCACTCGCAACTTCACTTTGAACGCCATGTTTACACCAATCTACAGCGGCTGAAGTTCCTTTGTCAAGCCTCCCGGAATGATGGCAAGTTCCGTGCTGCATTTTGCTGCATTTGATTTTTCACAACGGCTGTCAGATGGGCACGCATGGAGTCACAGATAACAGGGACATTGAGTCTCTTTACATACACCTCACTCAGTCACTCATTTTCTCTTCATTCATCTCTTTTGATTGGCCTTAACGATGACTCCGACTGGAAACTTTTCTTTCGGCAACATCTTCCTCCTAAAAATCACCATCGGTGACGGTTTCTGGCTGTCAAGAACAACGGTAAAAGCCAACTTCTCGTGCCCCGTTGTGCGTATCGCAAACATGCTGGTCCCCTTCTTCTCTACAGTGTGGTTCACTGGGATGTCTCAAGTGTTGGTGATGTGGTTGGCCTGGATGTGTTTGTCGGCAATCTTTTTACTGCAGTAGAAGTGGAAGATGGACAGCTTTTCCTTATAAACCACCAGATGTTGCTGCGCCACGGTAGTCCCTGTCCAGATGGATGGATGGCACCGTTTCATAAAACTAAAGCACCAAGAACCATGGATTCATTGATCTTGAATTGTCTCACGGCTGCTCGATTCCCATCTTCCTCCATGTAACTGATATCTTGCAGTTTAAACTATGCCTTGTGAGCATGTCTCTTCGTAGGTGCCATTTTCAAGGGTCCTTTGCCAAACAGATGGTGTTTGCACAAAGCACATACCGGCACTTTATACGGAGTGGGGGCGTGCCTTTAGCATCCTCTTTAACACGCACCTTTCCTCCCTTCAACGTCCGCCTTTCCTTTATGTAAGAGGTGTGTTGACACAACGTCAGTCAGTCAAGCGGAGTGCTCATCGAAGTCTCACAACAACACTGACAGATTTTGGAACCCAGTGGCGCGTCGCATTATAAGGCGCCCTGACAATTTTGAGACTTTTAAGTGCGCCTTACGGTCGTGAAAATACAGTCGTGCATATATTCTTGAAGTCACTGACCTTATAGGCTCGATTTATTTGATTGGCAGCCCATGCGGAATACTTTATGTTGTCCTTTTTCACCTTGGCACTAACCTTTGGACTGGCAGCTATGTGACTTGCAGACTATATCAAGGAAAAAGCACAGGAGAGATCTGGGGATGTGGTACTTTCTGAAAAATTAGGTCAACATAATAGAAGCATCATACTTTGTACCAAAGTGTTTAATTTCTCTTTTGACCACACGAACCAGAATAGGAGAATGAAAGGGGAACAAAGTAAGCCTTGTCTGAAATGGGCAGAGTTGTTTAGGGCAAGAAAATAATGGTGAGTGTTTACATGCTTCATTTGTACAAGATCAATTCATGAGGGCCAAATTTCTACGGCACCAGCTCTTCAGAGAAATTAAACTACCATATTTTCCATATCATAAGGCACTTTCAAGTATAAGGCGTACCTTCAAAAAATGGCCTATTTTAAAACTGTTTTCAAATGTATGGCGCACTCCATTATAAGGCGCATAGCTTAGAAGCTACAATAGTGGTTGCGGTTGCGTTGTACATCCACGAGATGGAGCTATAATAAAAGGAATACTATACAGCTTTATTTATATAGAGCTTTCACAACCGCTGCTGGTGTAACAAAGTGCTTAACAGAACATTTAAAATACAAAGTCCAAGAAATCAGAATATTTATCCATATATAAGGTGCATCGGATTATAACGTGCACTGTAAACCTTTGAGAAATTTGAATGTTTTTAGGTACGCCTTATAGTGTGGAAAATACGGTACTTTGCATGCAAAATATCTTGCTGCACAATATATTAGGCATCATGAGAATCACTGTATTTGCATGACTTGATGACTTCCCTCAAACCACAAATGCCATGTAATTCCAATGTTCCTTCCATCATCCCCACACAGAACACCAAGAGGGCTTTCCCTGTCTGCATTTTAGATCCCTCCCAACCAGAATGCTAAAATCGTAGCTACATACCAATCTCCATGGACGTTTTTTTATTTTTTTATTTCAATGGTTTGGGCTTCTGTATTTCTTTTTTCCTGTGTGTGTGTGTGTTTTTGTAACGCAACAGAAACCTTAATTTAGATGATGTCAACCCAGACAGGCTATCCCTGTATGACAAAGTGCACTATTATGGTGGGGAATCCCCCACACGTGTTGCAAATAACTTCGCCGCAGCCCAACTGTGGTCTGCGGAACTGTCGAAGTTGGTGCAAGCTGGTGAAAGTTCCCTGCACTTTCACTGACCTTCCTGCACCTGTCAAGATGTGGACCAGCAAGACTTGCTGACAAAACACACTCGGACTGATCCGCAGATAAAGTATATAAAAAATAAAAATAAATCACACCTAAAGTACTCAGTTTAAGACCTAAGTGTTGCCGGATGACTTGTCAGGAAATCGTGAGGTCTGCTCTGTCTCCAGGCAAATATAAATGTTCAAGGAAGCAAAAGTCTCCATTTAGCCCAACTCTGTTCCTCATACTTGTTGCTGAGCCTTGTGAGAGTTTCAGAAGTGTGCTGTTATAAACTATTTGGATTATATGAAGAATGCCAGTGCTGCACAAGGAAAACAGAAGGGCTTTCTGTCTCGGACCAGCTTCCCCTATGCACCTTTAATTCCAAGCACCCCTTCGTTTGTGTTCTTATGTCAAGTCTCACTTTCAGATGATACATTGGCCACAGCAAACAACATCCGGTTTAAACAAATGAAATTACCAGTGGGCTGTTCAGCCAAAACTAAAATCAAAGTGGCACCTGGTTGGACCACTTTTCCAGAGATTGCTGCTCTCTCTTTCAAACCATGACTACTTTATTTATTTAAGTCATCATCATAAAAAAAAAAAAAGTTCCCGGCAAGGGGGTATTATTACTTAAAGAGTTCCAGTGGGGAAGACTTTCCAGTGCTTGCGTTCACCATCTGAGTCAGCAATGAGGTGACCTGTCTGAGAGCCCCTTCTTCCCCTCTAAAGACATCCACACATACACTAGTAGACACATTGACTTGCGTGGTTACTATGCACACCGAATGGCAAGCTTCAACACTGACAAACCACAGGACTACAAAAATGTCTATTTTTGTGCCTTCTGTTCTGTTTTCTATCCCCATGTCTCCACATACAAAGCAGTACTCACCATATACAGACCAAACAATGCTCTCATGTTTCTGTTGTTCAGCCTCAGAGCCTGGGCAAAATACTTTCGAGACAGCTCCAGGTTTTCCAAGCCTCCCTGAGTGTACTTCACCTGGGAAGAAAACATAGCCCATAAGCTGTGCATAGTATTAGTAACAGTCATCGCGGTATGAAATAGAGAAAACAATTCTTTCATCAGCCACTATTCTCTGAAACGTCGCAGAGTGTGTCTGTCTCCTTGATGGTGGAGAGGGTTCTATATTCACCGAAACTCAAGGTTTACTCCAGAGTTTGCCACTATGCTTCGTGACAGCTGTCCAGATGGTTACCTACCTCAGCATATTGCTCACAATACAAGTGATTGTGAGGATTGGTCATCATCAGCTCCTCAAGACAAAATGCAGCTTTTCCATAACTGTCAAAGAGAAGGAAAACAGTATTGATTTCAATGTGGGTTTGGCATTGCTTAGATTTGTGAAATGTGAAGCAACAATTTATTTACAGATGCAGTCCAAACTGCAATGGAAACCACGACCAAGGTCATCTTGACACACAAGTGATTCATACGAATGTTCTAGTGACGCACCTACACGAAAATATCGTGACAAGCTTACAAAAATTCTGCGCGAATGTGGTAATAGTGTGCAAGAACACAGAGCTTTACTCCTGTCCGTTTCTTTTTTGTGTCTGTGGTCAACTACTTTCCTGAGGTGGCTAAAAAAAATAAACAAGCCTGCACACAATATCTGTGCTCAGATGGCATCACTTCTCAGTAGCAGACTGCCGAATGTTGACACTTCTGCTCCCTACCTTTACAAACATGTTTTTTCTTTCACTTTTGGTGGACAGACAAACAACTAAAAATGACAAGAATAAAAGAAATAAAGAAATACAAACACACGCACGCAAGAACACTTTGCGGGTGACAACCACTGTCCATCAGCAGGTGCACCCTCCAGATTCCATGTTTTTCAACAGACATCCTTGTGTTACTTAATAATGGATTATTAAAATCTATGAACACAAAATAATTGATCTGCATCACAATGCATCTCTGAATTGTCCCCCCCCCCCATCCCTAATCATTTGTGATGACTATAGTTGTATGTGTGAATGAATGAAGCCCCATTGGAAAGGACATTGGCAAAACATAAGTCATGTCCAGTTTCAAAGAATAATGGGCACTGACAACTCCCGTATTTGTTGTTAAATCGTTTGCATATATTTGCAAGGAGGCTAAACCATTTAGAGTGCAAATGCATTGCTACACATATAGTGCTGAATATATGTATTACATCACCACCCAACTAGAGCCGAGGGGGATAAAAAATAAATAAAAATAGGTGTGTCCACCACAAAAATTGGTCGACACAAAAATTTATTTTAAAACCATATTTGCGGTGTTCCGTGTTTCCGCACAAACATATGTTGCCGTGGACGAACTTCCTTTCCTTTCGTTTACAAAAATATTGATCGATGGATTACCCCTGGTGTTAGGATGATTTATTTTCCTCCTAAAAATGACCAAATAAATGTTTTGCCATTAGTGTGAAGCGGAACTGGGGTCGTAAGGACATGGGGATCAAGGGAACGTACATGTGTGACTGACTACAAGTTCGTTGGGCCAGCCATACGCGTTATGATGGGGAAGAAGTAATAGGTGGAATTATAGATCAGATATTCGATTCCAAAAACATTTGGTTGTTAGTCATACACACAAAGCAAGGTTTATCCAACAAATGGCCTAAATAAAAAGCATCTGGAACTACATTAATTATATCAAGATCAGTTTTGTGTTTCTCTGAATTAACCAGTAAGTAGAAATTCTAGAACTAAAATTTAAATTTTATTGTTAAAACATAATTCAATAATACAATTTTACCATTTCTCTCCAGAAGGAGCGAAAGTAAAACGCATTACTTCTAGATTAAGGTGGGAAATTATCTATTTGCATTCCTGAACAGACCAACTTGTTTTCGTGGTTGAGGTTACCGGTATGCTTGATTAGTTTCTGACCTCACAGAAGACAAGTAAGTTGGCTCAAATTCATCAGATCATTCTTGTTAAAAATGCTAAAACATTGAAAGCTAACTGAAAAATAGTCCACATTCGCACTTTGTTTGATGGACTACATTTTATAGAGACCGGTAGTCTACTACAAGGGTGGAGAGCTGGCAGTCCATTGGCTAACTGTGAGGCCCCTCGATTAATTTTCAGAAGAAAAACAAACTGATGATATATATATATATGCACACACACACACACACACACACACACACACACACACACACACACACACACACACACACACACACACACACACACACACACACACACCGTATTTTCCACACGATAGGGTGCACCAAAAAGTCTTCCATTTTCTTAAAAGCACACAGAGCGCCTTAAAATCTGGTGTGTCTTGTGTATGGTCATTACGGTAATACATCGACTCCAAGATGGCTCCTTCCTGGAGACATGCTTCCAATGTTACAATTTGATCTTGGTTCAGTGAACTCTGTCGCTGCTTTCTTAACTCATTCAGTACCAGCCAATTCTAGACTAAGTCTGAAAAGACGTTTAAAAACGTCTTTGGGAGTGAATGAGTTAAATAAGTATTTGTTGCAGCTCCGAAAAAAGGAGAGCTGTGGTGTTATTTTTTTAAAACGCACACTTTATGAATGTCTTTCACAGTCTCAACAAATACAGTTACGTCTGTCAATCTCCTGCCTTCTCTTCCTCCTTCGACTCGAGAGGCGTTCATGACTGCCTCGGGAAGACGTAAATTAACGATTCCTTCATTGAAACTACAAAAATTGAAAATAATGCATCAAAACAGAAAATCAAGCGAGGAAACCACAAACTAAATTCTCTAGCCCCCCTACAGAATTTATTTTGTATTTTCTTCGTTTGTGAATACAGTACACAACAAAGGAATAAATGACCACTTCTGAGACAGTCCAGTCTTCCACATTTTACAAACATCTGATCTTTCTGTTGGAGCGATGCTCAAGGAAATGCCAAAATAAATTCTGTAGGGGGGCTATAGAAGTTATTTTGTGATTTATTCGCTTGATTTTCTGTTTTGATGCATTATTGTATTTTTTATTTTCGTAGTTTCATTGAAGTAATGGTTAATTTACGTTTTTTTGGAGGCGGTCGTGAACGCCTCGCGAGTCAAATGAAGGGCTGTGGCTCTATCTAGTGGATGCATTGTAGATTGCACCTTATAATGCGATGCGTTTAATATATGACAGAAATTATAAAATAGACAATTCATTGAAGGTGCGCCTCATAATCCAGTGCGTCTTTTAGTGCGGAAAATACAGTGTGTGTGTGTGTGTATATATATATATATATATATATATATACATATAAAACGAGAGAGAGAGAGAGAGATTTACAAGCCTTCAATTTTCTTCAAAAGTGCAAACATACAATATTTTTTTTCCAATTAAAATGCACGGGGGAAATGGTGGTGGGGATGATATGAATGAAAAGGAAAAAATGAATGAAAAGGATAAAAAAAATCCATTGGGTGCCAAGCAGTGAATATGCTATTGGGTTAAGGTCCAAATGAGTGATTATGACAGTCTAAGACCTTCCACTTTTCCCCATGATGTAGTCCTTCAGTCAACTCAAGTTTATATCACAAATCACAACTAGATGGCAGACATGGCGCAATTACACGTACACTGGGTACTGAGCTATAATACATGAGTAAACCAAATTATTTTTTGCAGATTTAGAATGATGTGCGGGACAAACAGTACTTCAATAATATTACAATTTTGAGCAAGTTTGTTTTTGTGAAAACATTTACAAAATGAGCTAGTACCAATATGTCGCTTTCTTGTTCAGCTGTTTTGTGCCGTCCTTGAAGCGCATTTTTTATTTGAGAGCCCTTTGCGCTGGGAAAAAATAAATAAATCAGCATGTGGTTTGGGTGAGAATAGTGGATCATTGATACATCCATTGAAAAATGTATAATAAAAAAGAAATATATTACCAACAAGTATTTTACAGATATCTGCATACTTTAAAATAGCCGTGTTGTCCGGCATAAGAAAACCTTTATGTGGTTAGGAGTTGTGTCTTACGACCCCCCCATAGAACTGATGAAATATTATGGCCCCCTGCAGGATTTAAGATGCCCATCCATGGTGTCATACATTTGTGCACTGTGCATACATTCAGTTGTGCACATACTACAAGTTTGCATACCCAGGAAGGATTTGTGAAATCTTACAATTTTGAGGCAAATCCCATTCAAATAAATGTGATTTGCCTGATCACTCAAAAATGGCATGCATCTCCCGGCGGATGTAGCTACAACTCAGTCTTGTATGGACTTTGAAATTGGAGGACATGGGTTTGAGTCCCACGAAGGACAGGAATGTCAAAACAAACAACAACAACTTGTCAGAGAGATTCGAGTTTGCTTGCTGGCTTTTGTCAAAGTGCATTTGAGCAAGGTATCGTCATCACCACCCAAGAGGTGCAGCACTCTTCTCTCTGTGACTGGATTCTATGCGTAGTGTGCAACACAGAGTATTCAAAGTGTACGTTGAATTTCCCCTCTAAGGACACCAATTAGCATAAATACAAGGGGGAAAAATATACTGTGACAAACCAAAATGTTCATGCTTTACATTATAGCGTAAAATAAGTTATAGGGTATAGTGCCCATTTTCAACTGCCACAACAACTATTTAAAGCCCGCCGTAGTAACTGGCTGAAAGATTAACAGCATAGGAGGGGAAAGGAAGGTGGGAACAGAGAATGAAAGAAATAAACAGGGGGAGGGGGTTTCACAAAAAGGGAGATCATAGGGCTCAGAAAGTTGGGGGCTGCTTACAATTACCACTTCCTCTCCATAAAGACTTTCAGATGTGCTTGTGCAGCGGCCCTGGCTTGCAAGATAGTCTGTTCCATTAGCCCCAACAAGAATCTTGTAACAGGGCCAGACTCTTACATCTCTTCATTTCTCTCCAAGTCATGTCACCCCACCATCACCAAGCTATTTATCCGGGACTGCTCTGAACCTCACGTCAATAGCAACAATATGAACAATAGTATACCATTTTTTGGGAGGTTAATATACTTGGAAATGTTGCCAAAATACGAATAAATCCAATAATTTTGCAAAGTTGGAAAAATAATTCCACTAATATCTATCTACGTCTAGCATATATAAAATTTCAAATCCAAGATTTCACCCGCGGCTGAATTTCATCATCAAATTTTCGAAATGTGTTGCATTCACTTCATAATGCATAAAAAGAATACTTTTCACTCACTTATATTGAGCACTTCCACAGTGAAAATAGCTTTGTATATTTTAAGGTTCAGGGGTATTGCCAAGAAGAGTTTCTCTCTCCTCCTTGCATCTCCATTAGCTTTGTTTTTGTTTTGTTTTTAATTCTGGCTAGGGAAAAGTGTGTACCACCGCCCTCTCCTGAGAATTTCACAGCAAGTGTTTTTTCTTGGTCTGTCTGTCTGGGGGAAAAAAGTGATTATAATGCCATGCTGTCCGGAACAGGAGAAATGGGAAGTTTTCAAACTCACAATAAAGAAAACAATGGGAAAAAAAACGGACATGACTGGAGATAAGGGATGGGAGTGAAATTAGAAATGTTTGGATAAATGGCGAGATAATCCGCTCACCCCTGAATTTCCTTTGGCTGCTACAGCAATAAAGCCTCCCCTACAAAAGCCCGAAATCTTCAATAAGTAGACATCTTACTTGCTGCACATTCCTTCTGATGCTGCCTTCATACCAGAGCAACCAAGACACTAGAGAGCCAATGTGTGCAAGCACACGCACAGTAAAACTCATGAAAATTCATTCCAAATGGCAACTTCTCTTGCTTGAAGAAATAATAAAATCAAGGGGGGTGCAGGGGGGAAAATGGTAGTCAGTAACAGCTACTTTTTTTGACAAGGGAGAAGGAAAAAAAAATACGGAAAAAAAAACAACAACAACAACAAAAGAACACTTCAACACACCACAAGTACTTTGTTGCACCACCTCTGTCTTTTTTTTTCTTTTAAAGTCACAGGCATGGACTGAAAGGAAGGCTTTATTAATTTTACATGTGTGGCTTGATTGGTATTAATTCATTAATTTAGCTTGGAAAAGTGCATAAGAGCTGAAAAATACACCTCTACATTTTCAACACACGGGTCCAAAAAGATGCAGTGTGTAATTAATTACCTGCTGGACAAGAGGCACACACTTGACAACAAAGAGGACACAAAGAAAAACAATGCCATATTGCATTGCAAAAATATGCAAAGTGTCGACCAGAAACATTTGTTTTTTTCGAAAAAGTGTACTTTGATTACGCAAGTTTCGTCGAGCCCCCGTGTGTACATGGAGAGTGCAAGTTTTAATTCACTTAAGAAAGAGAACCTTTTGTCGGACAACAATTGAGGGGGGCAGGCCCCCTCTTGCCCCTGCCTAGACCCGGCCCTGTTCAGGAAGTGAAACACAGGCTCTCTTGGGTTAAGGTCCAATGAGTGACTTGGCCAGTCTAAGACCTTCCACTTTTTCCCACGATGTAGTCCGTTGTCATGTTGGCAGTGTGTTTTGGGTCACTGTCTTGTTGCATGATGAAGCCTCTCCAGATTAGTTTGGACACATTTTTTGTAAACTGCCATACCAAAAAAAAAAAACCCCAAAAAACACTCAAAATGGTTTTGTAGACTTTGGAATTTGTTCTGCTGCTACCACCATGAGTGACTTCATCAATAAAAAGATGAGTGAGGCTGTTGCAAAAGCAGCCACGCAAGCCCAGGCTCCACCATGTTTCACATCTTGTCTATTTTTGGGTCATGAGCAGATCTTCTCTTGCGCCAAACTTTGCCTCTTCCATCACTTTGGTAGAGATAAATCTTGGTCTCACCAGTCCATAAAAGTTTGTTCCAAAACTTCTGTGGCTCATCTCTTCTTGGCAAAATCCAATGTGGCCTTGCCATTTTTTTTCTGACGGTTGGTTTTCATCTTATAGTATAGCCTGTATATTTCTTCTCTCGAAGTCTTCTTCAAACAGTGAATTGATACCTCCACCACTGCCCTGCGGAGATGGGCAGTGATGTCATTGACTGTTGTCTTTGGATGTTTCTTCATAGCTCTCACAATGTTTCTGTCATCGACTGCTGTTGATAGACTTGGCCGAACTGTTCGATGTCTGTTGCTGAGTGCACAAGTACTTTCTTTTTCAGGACATTCCAAACTGTTGTATTGGCTATGCCTAATGTTTGTACAGCTCCTATCAATTTTCCTTTCTCTCAGCTTCAAAATGTTTTGCCTTTCTCCCATAGACAACTCACTGGTTTAAACGTTTGCTTACCAGCAAATGCAATTTTCACAGGTGAGGCCCAAAGTCAAAAACAAGAACTTTCTCTTGTTTAACTCATTCAATGCCAGCCATATTTATCAAATTGGGAGAGCCAGTGACAGCCATTTTTGACCATTTTGACAAATTTTTGAAGGCCTACAGGAAATTGAGTTCTCAAGCTATATAAGTATGGAACCTATCGAAAGAAAGCTTTAATCCCCTTCTTTCATCAGGAAAATAAGTACATTTCTACCTGTTACCATTCTTTAGTAAACAGCATTTGAACATTGGTAAGTTTGTTGTTCAATAAAAATTCAGAGAAAAAGATCTTTTTGTGAAAAGATGCATTTCAAGCAGAACTTTCACAATGATGAATCTGCGCTTGGTGGTTGCGCCTTCTCGGCAGCAAGCATGTGACAGCACTGATTTGATAGGGAGGAATGTCGGCGCTATTTGACTGTTGCTGCTGGGCAGCCCCCCGGGCGCCTGTAATGGGCAGCATTTTTCACAGCCCAATTTTGTTCAGCGGAAATGTTGGTGCTGTTGGACAGTCTGCGGGTGGATGGATGGATGCCTGGCTTGTGGAGCCGACGATGAGAAGAAAGGAGCGTCAGCGCAGAGCACAGATACATATGTGGAACTGGGTGTCGCCGCTTGGAATTGAAGCGGATTTACATGGGACAGAAGATGTGAGCCAATCTCTTTTTCGTCAATGGACACAACAGCTTCTTGTTTGCTTTCAAACTTAGCTTGTAGCAGACGTGTGCACATTTTCAGCATGACGTCTCTGATCCACTGGTCAAAGGACACTTTGATTCTCTCCTCTCTCATCTATAACTGTTTCAAACAACAAAGTGTATGCAGGAAAAGTGGTTAAGATTGCACAGCTGTCTAGTCTGTCTTGTGTTGTATTATTTTGTTATTTTATGATAACTCTAGGCGGCCCGGTAGTCCAGTGGTTAGCACGTCGACTTCGCAGTGCAGAGGTACCGGGTTCAATTCCAGCTCCGGCCTTCCTGTCTAGAGTCTGCATGTTCTCCCGGGCCTGCGTGGGCTTTCTCCGGGTACTCCGGTTTCCTCCCACATTCCAAAAACATGCATGGCAGGCTGATTGATCACTCTAAATTGTCCCTAGGTGTGAGTGAGGGCGTGCATGGTTGTTCGTCTCTGTGTGCCCTGCGATTGGCTGGCAACCAATTCGGGGTGTCCCTCGCCTACTGCCCGAAGACAGCTGGGATAGGCTCCAGCACCCCCGCGACCCTAGTGAGGATAAAGCGGATTGGAAGATGAATGAATGAATGAATGAATGAATATGATAACTCTTCTGTAAAAGCGCTTTGTTACAGCTGAAGCTGTTGTGAAAGCGCTAAATAAATAAATATGATGATGATGTGGGTACCCGCAGCGGCTCCTCTCTCTCTCCCCCTGCATTTCAGTGTCTTTCACTACATGTTTGCACTTTGTTTGAGAGGAAAGAAATTTCATTTGTGCTGTATGTTGCACATGGAGCATATTTGACAATAAAGCTGTGTTTTGACTTTTTGCATTTGTGATACCTCAAATATCTAAATAATGCTTTCTAAATAACATCCATCCATCCATTTTCTAATCTGCTTATCCTCACACATCTTGACCAATGCCTCTTGTTCAAATGTTTGACATGTGCAGTAGCTTCTTTCCAATGCAAAAGAAAGGACTCAGATGGGGAGCGATGCTATATTCCAGGATTCCAAGTTAAGCGACGTCACAGACGAACGACTGTAGTAAGCTAGCAAGAGCCAGATTGAAATGTGAATCACACAAAGGAGTTCTCCACAGTATCAATCTGGGACTGTTCCAATGTGATCTGCTTGGGAAAGGCGGTACATTCGGTACAATACTATGCACTGATTGGGCGATGCGGCAACTTGTGCACGCCTACAAAACTTTTGTTTTTACCTATCCTGGCAACGAATGAAAATGTCGCCACCGGCATGGGTGTTGGTGTGTCCAGCTGAGTCCTTTTATTGATGATTTGCACAGATAGCACCATGGCATTGAGCAATAGTTGCCATTTTTGCAATTTAAACATGGGGATATAGGGCGTTTTAAATACCATGACATTTGATTTTTAAATCAAGCCGATTGTCAACCGAGAAAAGTTTTGGGCACAGCCGCATATCCTGCCCCCAAACACATTGTTTCTTTTTGATTAGTCCACCCCACCAGTGGTTCTGTTCGGAGAAAATTCAGTGGGTTCGGGACAAGATTGTCATTGTGTTTTTGTGAACTCACAAATACCACGAGAATTCAGCGTTCAGGCAGGATTAGACTGTAGCGGTTCAGTCCGGTTTTGGCATGTCAGCTTCCAGTTGAGTCAAGCTTGTCAATGCTCACTTGCTGTCAGCTGAAATAGCTATTTATTTTTTTAAAGTTGTACATCTCAGCATACCTCTGCAATTTCGAAGGCAGCTTTACAATTATAGCAGATGCCAGCCAGTGTATGACAGTTACCGCATTTGCTACACCTTAAAGGCCAATTCATACTTTCCGCACTGCATGTCTGCAGACTGCGGTGGACTGTATGGAGGTGGCAGATGCGGACACAGTTCCATTCATACCACATTTAGGATTTGCGTCAGTGTGCATGCAATGCACGCATCCCCACCCCAAACGTGCGCATTAAATCAAAAGTGCCCACCTCCACACCACAAAGGTTAAAAAATAATAATAATAAATAAAAAACAGAGCTCCTCTTGACTAAGAGGAGGATAAAGTAAAACGAAGGGTCTCAAAAGTATTGCAGTTGAATGTAATAGTGCCATACTTGTACGCATCAAGTTTTACTGAAGCTAAGTTCACGCTGCAGGCCTTTATGTTCAATTCGGTTTTCTTTTTTTTCCAATTTGATGTTTGTATGTACTTTTTCACATTTCAGGAACAAATGCTACTTCTGATGAAAACACAACAGGCTTGTGATGGGACACGCACGTGCACAAAGCACAAGTCGAGTGACATGCACAAAAGCCGACATCATACAGCAGTGTTTATGGACGTAAATATGGTCCAGTGTGTCTGGGCTCTTTTTTTATTTTTGTCTTATATCGACAGAGGAGCGACGAGGGAGGAGGGAGAAATATTTTAGGAAAATCTTTGTTTCCTGGAGACCTCATCTCAACATGTCACGTCACGGAGACGTCTACTAAAGATGACCAGACTACTATCGCCACAAATGTCAACTTGATGCTTCATGTTCCAAGTGGGATGAAATAAAAGTCAAATGTAAAGTCAACACTGTTCCACAAAACAATGCTTTTTCACGGTTGTTTCCCTCACAAGCACCCCATCACATGCCACCCCCGCTGAGCGCATAATGGACTTTTGATGAGGTATGAGTTGGATGTGTTCATAATGCAGACGTGTTGCCTCTATATTCGATTTATAGCCACATACAAAAGTGGCCACATCAGATTTGGAATACAAAATCTGAATTGGACTGCTCACACTGCTTGAAGAAAAAAAAATCTGATACTTGTCGCATATGGGTGAGAGGGGGGGGAAGAAATATGATCTTTTTTCTTGCATTACGGTAAAGTGGGGCAGTGCCCCTCAAAACAAGCAGATGGGGTTGTGATGTCAAAGTTTGTTTTGGCTTTTCAATTGAATTACAAGTATTCATGCATATCAAAAGTCCTTTTTGCAGCATAATACAAATGTACTTACTCATGTTCATTTATGTAGAGTTCTGACAACTCGTGCCATGCTTCTTGATCACCAACAAACCTGTGACACAAAAAGTACATGCCGTTCGCAGACGGGTAACCACTATTTTCCATTGCTTTTAAATTCCCAGTTTTAAAGAGCTGGTACTGACAACAAACATAATTATAGAGTAATTTAACATTTTATTAACATTACATATTTCAAACAGTGTTATTCTACTGTAAAAAGAAATGTAGAACACAATTAAATAACACTGTGAACTATTAAGAAATGAACCAATCCTAAATAATAAAATCCACCTTATAATGCAAACATAATAATTAAGTTATGATTCAACATACGGCGTTAGAAGCATTGCTACTTGCAAACGTGACCGATCAAAAGATGACAGGATTGACTGCTGCTTTCATCCGGTGGCTACTGGCTAGTTATTAGCGACAAATTTCTGATGTTTACGTGGGCAGGCTGTGCAAATTCTGCTCGAATTTTCATGCTTTCCACTTGATCACTCGGGTGCTACTTGTTCAAACTATTGAACAGGTTTCTTGGATTGCCTTGTTTTTGATCACATTCCAATGCACAACAGCTTCCTCTTCCACGTCGTTCTGGAGAAGTCGCGAGGGGAGGAGCTTCTCTTGTCAAAATAGCAGTGTTGTGTCCAAGGACCGGCAACCCGAGGCCAAGGCCAAGGCCAAGGACTTGACTCCGAGGCCAAGGCCAAGGACTAAGGACTGAGTTTTAAGCTGAGGCCTAGCCGAGGACATGTATAAAACAATGCTATCATACCACTTGGCAGGTCTTCATGATTTGCAAACACCCCTCCATCATAACCCCTTGCACTCCCTAATGCTTGAATGAAGTGTTTTTATTCAAAGAATAGAACAGTCAGGGTACGAAAGCGGTACAAAAAGCGGTAATCTCTCAGTGATAAGTTTACAGTTTACCGGCAGCAAGTCCCAGGGACTCGCTGATCAGAAAAGTATGAGTCCCATTATGCATTGAGAGAGTCCCAAATTTCGA
This sequence comes from Hippocampus guttulatus, assembly GCF_054856545.1. Taxonomy (NCBI): domain Eukaryota; kingdom Metazoa; phylum Chordata; class Actinopteri; order Syngnathiformes; family Syngnathidae; genus Hippocampus; species Hippocampus guttulatus. The sequence continues at coordinate 6,573,213 of NC_141266.1, read as the reverse complement.
ATTCTGAAATGGTCTACTTATTCAATTGCATATGATAATAACACAAACAACAACATATACTGTACATACAATTATAAACAAATGCTGCAAAAATTTAAATAATTCAGTAGCAGGCCTGAGGATTTTGGAAATTCATGGTAACCGTTTTTCAGTTCTGTCGGATTACCCAATGGGAAACCATGGTAACTAATGTTGGGTTCCGTAAACATTCATCATGGGAACCCATTTTTCTATTTTGACTGATATTCATAATCAAGAATTCTGACACTCAAAAGTATAATGTTTCAAGGGTAAATGTTTGAAAACAATGCATTAACAATGAACATTACATCAGTAGCTGTGTACTCCATGTTTATTCCAAGAAATAAATGGATCAAAAACTGGTGTACTCATGTGGCATCATCAGAGTATTTTTTCCAATCTCACACTGCAAAGATTAATTTACTGGTAATCATTAATACAGGTAAGTATTGATGTGGCTTGACATCCTCTTCCCAAGACGATGCATGTGTAATCTACTATCAATTTAACGAAATAATTTAACACACGTCATCATGAGTTCTACCAACAGTTAACATTAGCATTACTACACCTTGTGACGAATGTTTTATTCATAAAGTTACTGTGCTACAACCAGTAAATTATAGAATAACCAAGACTGTTTCATAATATTTTTCATAACAATTAGCCCACACATCTAATGACCAACTTGTCTCGTAATCGTGCCTCTCGTCGTATCTTGCTCTCGTGTTCTGTGCATACATTCCAGGTGAGTTTAGTGATACGCCCTTTGGACGATTCATACGAAAAATCAGACTGGCATTCCCATTTCTTAAATGTCGTAATTAGTAGACCTTTGTGAGTTTTATTTTCGCCGCCATGTCAAACTTTCATCTGCGCGATTCCTCAGTTTGCGGACTAAAATAGCAACCCCCATGCGCACATAACGTTATCTGTTGCACCCCCCCCCCAACACTGAAAACAAAACGAAAGTAAATTAGAAGAAAGACACTCACACACCACACCAAACCACAAACACACATACAGGCACAGTGAAATCGCGTTGATCACACAGTCAACTCGTGTGCGGTGACTTTTATGGTTAAACTATTTTTCGCTACCGTTAAAATGACGCCATGGAAACGACACGCTACCGGTAACGATTGTTACCGTGAAATCCTCAGGCTTGCCGTAGTTTTTTTGGTTTGTTTATTTGTTTTGACTGAGAAATTTCCTTGTGTCCCAAAAACGCACATTATTTGGAACTGTGCGTCCCGTGGGAAAATTATGCGTCTCGGACGCGGGACGCAGAGGTAACGAGATGGCCGAATCTCTAAACATTCTCTGAGTAGTACTATTATTACCACTACCACTAATACTACATTAATTAATACCTTCAAATTCACAATAATAAATAATTAAATCAACCATGATTTTAAACTATGTATTATCAATATTCATTATTCCAAACATGAGAATGCATTCAGCAAACATAACTGGAATTGAGCAAAAGGACTCCAAATCCCAACGGCCAAACCTGGAAGTGAAGTGCCGACATGATTGACTCCAGCTGTAACGCAAATTACTTGGTTCAAACAAACATTCTAGTGTGACCGCACAAACGTGACGACTGTGCAAAAATAACTAAATAAAAGACACCACTGTTACAGAAAGGCTTTACACGCTATTTAAACTGCCGATCGCGAACGGAACGAACCGTGATTAAAACTAACTGTGATGCCGCTCTTTACACATTGTACTGACTGGCAGTGGCAGCCCCGCCCCTCTTAAAGCGCCAGAGAAAGTCATCAACGTGGGTTTCCCTGGATGGATTTTGTTTGATTTCTTTATGATTTTTGCGGTCCTCTGGCCCACTTATTGTGGACGAAGGATTAGAGGCTTTAATCCCTCGTTGTGTCCGAGGACCGGCAACCCGAGGCCAAGGACCAAGGACTCGACTCCGAGGCCAAGGCCGAGGACCAAGGACCGCCCTTCGGTCCTCGAGCCGGTCCTCGAGGCCAAGGACCGGCTCGAGGAACACATCACTGCAAAATAGCTTGATCCTAGGAAGTCATGGCTGTCGCCCATTAGCTGCGTGTTTGTTTCGCTGTACGTAGATTTGTTCCTCGTACTTTCTGCGCACTGCTTCTTTCATTTATCGGCAAATTATGTCTATTTCAACTTGCGAACCAACATTAGGAGGTACCCGGTCCGCGGACCAGTGGTCGGGGACCACTGCTTTAAAGCACAGGTGTCAAACTCAAGGTCCGAGGGCCAGATTCGGCCCGTGTTAAAGCTAAAAGCTGAAGAATTATTTTACAGCTTCTGATTTCAAAACGAGTTCGCCATCAATTTGTTCTGTATATGTGATCATAAAATGGAATCGTACATTTATATTGGTTCACAGTCATAATGGCCCTCACAGATTCACAGTCATCACGGCCCTCAGAGAGAAACCATAACAACAATATGGCCCGTGACAAAAATGAGTTTGACACCCCTGGTTTAAACGTACATAGGTATTAAAAATGCATAAATCTTTCCAACCGCACATCCACCCACCAACTGCATTTGTAAAAACTCAACATATAGACCGATAGACAGACAGATATGCAAATATGTATACTAAAAGTGGTTGTGATGGGTTAAGGGGACTTACTGCTCTAAATACTCATTGAGCTCCCGGATGGCTTCAGGGCTCTTTCCCTGGGCCTTCAAAATAGAGATCTTGCGTTTTCTTGCTGCCTAAAGGGTAGAACATAAACAAGATTTAGCTCAGTGTTTGTCTCAGAGAATGTGACTGTGATGGATTGTGTGTGTTCCGAATTTATTTGCACAACAATTTATAGTATCTATCTCAAAACAGCCAATTTGGTGAATTACAACAGCCATGAAGACAAACGGGAATAGCCTGAAACAACAGATTAACATTTGAAAGGGTATTTATTCCAATAATGGAGTCTTGAAATGAAGAAGCCAACCGAGGCATTAGAGGAGATACTGGCAGTGGCAGTATCCAATAAATGAGCTCACAAGCTAAGATAGTGGTGAGTCATCGCAGAACCATTTGGGGAAAATGGCACACTATCCTAAACCCAAATGCCTGCCTTCCTGCTGGCACAGCATGCATCTATAACTTCGCCTGTCCAATTTACATTGGTTGAAAAATGCTTTCCGCTTCGTTCTGATGCTGAATTGACTTAAAGGTGGATTAAATTCTCATCAATCCAAATTATTACTTCCACTACACTGACTTTTCCACCGCTTTCCCTGTGATACTCTCCTCCTCATTGTAGTGAGTGAAAAACTTAACAAGCTGCTGTTCCATTCGAAGCAATGCCCTGCCACAGGATTTATGGAGTGTCACTTGATTGAGTGGAGCTTTCTCTGCTTCACTCATTGCGCCAAAGGCATTGGGAGCGATGTACGAGCCATGTCAGGAATCCACTTATTAAGCGAGAACATGGACCTGCAAGGGCATCGCAGTTCCAACCCGATTTTGGTCTGCCTCAAGCCTCAATTTCAATCTCGTTGGGATGGTGTTCAAAACATGAAAACAGAAGACTATTATTTTCAAATCCTTTTTCAACAGACATTAAATTGAATGCACTGCAATGCAAGGTATGTCATCTGGAAACAGATATACTTGTTTCTTTTTGCAAATATTTACTCCATTTGAATTGTTCTTCCAAAACATGCTGGGTCAGGGATACCACTGTGTTTCATCATCTTTTAACATTCAATAAGCGTTAGGGAACTAATGACAGCATTTTTGAAGCTTTCTTGGTCACGTTTTTACCCAATTTTGTCTGAGCTACATTTTGAGTTGCTCAACAGTCCGGGGTGTCTCTGTTGTCAGATTATGCATGTCATAATGTGCAACCTTTTTTCAATTTGAGACAGGATTCTGAACTGCTGGCAAGCGCCTGGAGTAAGTACTCTCACTCTTTCAATGCAAAGCCAAGCTGTTCAAAGACGTGAATGTTGCTTGGCATCGTCTTGCTGAAATAAGCAGGTACGTTCCTGAAAAAGAAGTTGCTTGGAACGCATCATATGTTTTTCTAAAATCTTTTATAATTGATGGTGAAAGTTACCAATGGCATGGGTACCACTAACACAGCCCCATACCATCACAGATGCTGACTTTTTAACTCCCATGATTTCTGCCCGCAAAAATGAAATGTGGACTCGTCAGACCAGTGCACACTTTTCCATGTTCATTTTAAATGAGCGCGGGCCCGGAGAAGCGGGTGGCATTAATGGACGTTTATCATGTGGCTTTCACTTTGCATGGGAGAGATTTTATCTGCATTTGTAGATGTAGCAACAAACTGTTTCAACTGACAGTTTTCTGAAGTGATCCCGAACCCATGAAGCGATATCCTTAACACAAGTCGCCTAATGGGGTCTAAGGTCAACAGGCAATGTTAGTTTTCGGCCCGGATGGTTAGGTCCAGTTTTTCAGAATCATTTGATGAAATTACGGACCTGGTGATGATGAAATCCCTACATTCCTGCCAACTGAATGTTGAGAAACATTCTTAAACTGTTGGAATATTTGCTCACGCAGTTGCTCACAAAGTGGTGAACATTGGTGAGGATGGCAACTGCCTTGAACCAAAACGTACTCATTGACAGGGGGCGAGGGTGTCGACCAAAACCTGGATGCTAATGTGCTGATCAAATACACCAGACAGATATGAGGGGCAATAAATGAGGTAAACAGGCACAGATGGCATTATGCAACAGGCCAATTTAACCCCAGCAAACGCTAACGTTAGTGCACCTCCATCAGTAGCAGCATGATTAAGAAAAAATTAACTCTGCACATCAAATGGTGATGCCACTCATCTCATGTACCCACACTGGAAAATGAACAAAAACTCTTCAAACACCAACACCTTCGACGGGTTGTCAATCGCTTAACTCAGTGAATCCCACCCATTTTTACTGGGGCAACCCCCTCAATCACAGCAGTTCTATTGTCACTAAAATTTATGTGTGCATGTACTTGCATGTCCTACCGTATTTTCCGTACTAAAAGGCGCACCTAAAAGCCTTCCATTTTCTTAAAAGCTCACAGCGCGCCTTAAAATCCGATGCACCTTGTGTATGGTTTTTACGGTAATATGTCGACCCCAAAATGGCTCCTTGCTCGAGAGACATGCAAACAACGCAGAGTTCAAACTTAAGGCGATCGGGTTACACATTGGAACACGAAAATAGAGCAGCGGCAAGAGAGTTCAACGTTAACGAGTCAATGTTATAACGTGCTGTTGGTTAAGTGAACTGTGGCGCTGCTTTATTAAATAAGTTTTACTGACATCTGATCGTCATTATAGAAATTAGGGTGTAGTGTAGTGTTCTGTTGGCATCTAGTGGATGCATTGTAGAAGGCGTCTTATAATGCGGTGTGTCCAATATATGAAAAAAATTACAAAATAGGCCAGTCATTGAAGGTGCGCCTCATAATCCAGTGCGCCCTTTAGTGTGGAAAATACGGTAATAAAATAAATACTTTGGTGCCTCGAGTCCTGAAGTTCTGTATAAAAATGAAAATATCAGTAGTGTGTATTTTTTTTCACGTTCAAGTGTTCTTGAGGGCTTAAAAATGTTCAAAATGATTTTTTAGTTATTGAATGAATTTTAATTGTTATTTTTATACTGTTTTGGTGAACACAAATACAAATTTTTAAATTGTTCAGTTACCAGCTATAATTTCACTGCTTTTTACTGAGGATTTGAATTTTGACCATGGCACTGTTTCCTTTTTTGTCTTCTTTTTAGGTTCGATAAAATAACTGACCTGTTTTATCAGCTGCTGCTTGCTGTAAAAAAGTTGTTGCTACAGTAAAATATTTTGTAAATATAGCTTCAGTCACCGTCAATCTTTATATCATACAAAACTATGGAATGTGAAATGAGACGACTACACATCATCAAATAAGGTCAAATAACTGCCCCCAAAAAGGGTGTGACCTTATATATATATATATATATATATCCCCCTCTCCTTCTCTCTCAGTACCAGTGCTGAGGTATTTTATGGAGATACGTATATTATACATTACGTATAATAATTTCCCCAGTGTGGGACAAATAAAGGATATCTTATCTTATCTTATCAAAGTCAAAATGTTGGGATCATGACAACCCTACCCATCATCAATGAAAAGCAACAGAATGGAGAAGAGTTTGAAAAGAAATTGGATACCGTCTTGGTAAAAAGAAACAAAAAACCTTGAGCAATTTTTGTTGATTCAACAATTTTGGTTAATGGGTACCACATCTACTCCACAGCATGTAATTACAATAGCTCACTTTCCAATCTCTGCTTTGCATGCTGGCATGCGTTGCAAGTCTTCCTTGTGGTTACCAATTTTCCATCATTTCTTAGGCCCATCCCCAGCTGACTCCTGAACCTGCAGGAGATATTGCTTGCGATAATCCTTGCCCCAAGATGGTTGAATAAATGACAGGGGTGTTCTGATCGAGGTTGAGCTGTGAATACTGATCATCCATGAGTGTGATTGGCTGTATGTGGTGTAATTTAAAATTTTAGGGCTTATTACAGATTTGTTTTTAATGATTAAGCTGTTGCTTTGTTTAAAATTAAACGATTATAATGAGATCCAAAGCGGCACAGTGGTCGACTGGTTAGCACGTCGGCCTCACAGTGCAGAGGTGTAGTGTTCGATTTCGGCCTTCCTGTGTGGAGTTTGCATGTTCTCCTAATGCCTTCGTGGGTTTTCTCTGGGTACTCCAGTTTCCGCCCACATTCCAAAAACATGCATAGCAGGCTGATTGAACACTTTAAATTGTCCCTAGGTGTGAGTGTGAGCGCAGATGGTTTTTCGTCTGTGTGCCCTGCGATTGGCTAAAATGAGGTCAGGGTGTTTCCACCTACTGCCCGAAGACAGCTGGGATAGGCTCCCTTGTGAGGATAAAGCGGATCAGAAAACGGATTGATGAATTATGAGATTCTAAACTTTTACTTTCTATTCCTTCATTATTCAAAAGCAGGGAATCGCTTCAAATTGACAAATGATGACTCAGTTACTATTTTGGTTATTAACATGTTAGATAAATAGGGGGAATCATTTTTTAAATAATTTTTAATTAAATTCTCATTTCAATTTTGAAATTTATTCAATTTATTGTTTAATTTAAACAGCAAATATAATTATTATTGTTCATGGGTGATTTAGCATTCTTATTAAAATAATTGTCATTATCTACTAAATGTAATCAGACAAACCTTGGCAACAAGTCAACCATCCATCTGAGGTTACAAAACATTTGTAACAAAGAAAAATGGATGGGTTCAACTACTTGGTGTTATGTTCTAAGTTGTGTGTCAAATCTAAATGAAATAGGTGAAAATAATAGCCGCAAAATGTAGAACTTGTCTCATATTCCGCCATTTGTCAAACCCACCCTTTTCAAATTCACCTTGGCTCTCATCACTTGCACCTCAAAGGTCATCATCAAAAGCTCTGCTCTTTTCTCAGACTAACAACAGTCGTGTGTGAGAGGATTCGGGCCCCTTGAACATTTTGCCACATTTCAGGCTTCAAACAAAGACATAAAATGAGATTTCTTTTTTTTTTTTTTTTTTTTTTGTAGAAATAAATGTTTTAAACATGGTGCGTGCAAAATTATTCACCCCTCACCAGGTTAATATTTTGGAGAACCACATTTTGCTGTGATTACAGTCAGTGTTCCAAAAAGGTTCGGTGGGCTGCTTATGTCACCTGCAGCCCAGTAGTCTGGCAAACAGCTTTGACTGTTACCTCCTAAAGACGTTTCTTTCCTAACTCAGGAATCACAGCCACCATCAACTCGCTTCCATGAAAGCAAATCAACAAAACTTCTTCCAAGTATCATCCTCGTAAAAAGATACGAGTAATCATCAGAGGGAAGGATAGAGAAGCCATGCTACGTGCTAATGTTACTGATTGTGAAAGACCGAATTGTTTGGTTGACGGGGTACACTTCACAAAGGTTTTGCTGATACCACGTTAAAGCAAAAATAGCAGAAAAAAAGAGTATAAATTAGCGCTACACACACAGCTAAACGGGAAATGATTGTTACAGCGTCCCGGATATCACAGGGAGGAGTGGCTTCGAAGAGTCGAAGTCTATTAATATTGAAAATGGATGCAATTAGTATGTTGACTGTTTTCACGATACAGTCTTGAGTTTTGATTTTGACTTTTTAGACCTGCACAATAAATGTTCTCAAAAGTACCGGTACATTAGAGGAGCAATCGTCTTTATATTATTTTTTTCATCAATTTCTAGAAATTATTTTTTTATGCCTCTTATTTAGACAAAGAGCTTAATTTGTGCAAAAGTATTTGGGCTACTTTGCTTTTTGATTGCTGATGCAAAAGTAGGATGCAAAAGTAGGATTAGTGGGTGCATTTCTCATTTGACACATACCTGTTTAATATCACTTCAAAATAAACTGAGAAAAGTTTAGCTGTCATAGTGTGTGCTGTAGGAATGCCTAAATGAAGCTTCAACTTTGCTTCTTTTACCAGTTGTTGACTCCACTAGATGAAACTCTTTTCAACATTGGCCTAAAATTACACTCACTTGCTTTTTGTTGAACCCTTTTATTTAAACCAACGGCATCATCAAGAGAAGTAAAAAATACAACTGTAAATTTGAAGCTTCATTTTCCCATTACTAGTATGTTGTGTAATTTTTATAACTGAAGATATACAATGGTGTCGTGATATAAAATGGCCTATCTCGTGATAGATTATTTTTCCCATATTGCTCAGCAATACAGTACAGTAGTTAAGTCATACAAAGATTCTAGTCAAATACCACATTGAGTCCCAATCTTTTAGGCAAAATCTCATAACCTACCCAAGAAAAATGTCACGATAAGTATGACTACTTGTTGTTTAGATTGAGCACAACGCTATTATATTTGGATGACGTATTAACTTATACTGTTAGAAAAACGGCAACAGATTGAGATTTCTTGGACCTTTTGCCATCTATCGGAAGCGCATGTAATTGTTCTTTCTAGCTGTTACTATACGTCGTTGGCATAGATAGATGATGAAAGACATATGTCATTAAATTATTTTCGGACAAATTAAGTGAAACTGGATAATTTCCCAAATTTCCCGCACCACCACTGATGCTCGCTCATGGTACATCAAGTTGCCACGGCACCCTGGTTGGGAATCACCGTCTTACCGTATTTGTAGGGTCGTCTTGAAGAATCGCATCATAGTGCTTGTTGGCCTCATCATACCTTCAGAAAGAGAGAAAAGAAAATCTCAGTTTTCAATGCAATCCATTTCCAATTTGGTAAAATTAGGTGGTGGGGAAATTCAGAGAATCAAGTTTCTGTATACAGTGTGCATGTTTCTATGATTACAATAAGGCTATTCAGCAATCAGTGGCGTGATCTTAAGGATGAAATAAACACATCTAAGTGTAGGTTATGGGTGAACAGCCAACCTTACAAGTCTTGTATCATTTCACAATGAGTCATGAATTCCATCCAAACAAAGCATTCTGTTTCGAATTTTCTGTTTGTTTGATTGTATCCAGTTTGACTCACCTTTAAACAAGATCATATTGCTACATAAAATGTGCTTCCATCTGCAGCCAAGTTGTTGATTTGGTTGTCCGTGTCTTGACCAATAACACCACACTAAATGTGAACTTGGGCACCCAAAACCGGTGGCCGAAGTCAACATGATTGTTTCAGAGCAAAGTTTATGGGATTTAAATATCAAATTATACTTAAGTGAAAAACAGAAAAGAAACAAGATGTGTGCAAGATGTGTACTACACCGGTCGTTTTTCCGTCAGACACATCACGACCACGTGAATGATGTTTTCAAATCAAACACTTGCTGTTCAAGGCAGGAAGCAGTCAGTGATCAGACCGTGTCCTAGCGCACATACTACAGCAGACAGAGGTAACTCTGGTTTCCATTAGCACTGAACCATTAGCACAGGTCCGGAATGGTTGCCTCTGTCACACTCACTTTATTACTCAGCCACACTTTGGAAGATTTCAGATGGCACAAGGATGCAAGCCGCTGATTTGGTGGGTTGGAGGGGTGTTTTGGAATTATTGTTAGAAGCTTTCTTTAAGTGTACCATTTTTCTCCCAATTAACTATGGTGTTCAGGTTACTCCATCTGACAAAAGACTGAAGTATAATTTCTTTTAAATTTTGTAAATAAAATAAACCACTGAGAGAAGGGGAAACACGTGAGGTGACGTAAACACTTACGGGGCCAAGACATACTCATTTGACCCAGCACCAAAACCGGATGGGAAAGACGAAAACAGAAATTGAGGTACCCCGAGAATAACAGTGGGATCTAACCACTTCCTTCCCGGGAATCCCGAAGTCCAACTCAAGGGCTATACAGGGCAATCCAAAGTCAAAGCTTTCTCCACATTACCCAATTCAGTAAATGAATGCTGAGTGATCCAACATAAATACACCCAACCCTCAAACCTTTTTGAACATATACAGACTCAGACTATTGTTTCAAATTCTGTAAACGGTTTCTGATTTCAAGCCTCCTTAAGTACAATTTAAAAAAAAAAAGTGATGTTTTCCACCCCTTCCCAGCTCCAGATTTTGGTGCTCCACGCTTACCTTTCCAAAGCTTCCAGCCTCATGCCCGATAATCGCTTCACTCTGTGGCTATCTGGAAACTGCTTCCTCAGTTCCTGTAGACAGGTCTGCAAGGATGTGGGCAGACAAGAGACACCAATTATAGTTGGCTGTATCTACTAAACTATTTTATGCTCCATTCATGCGCACGAAAAAAAAAAGTGCAATTTTGAGATTTTGACCTATTTTGCTTTCATAAGGCACTGTACAAGCCAAACCACTCAAAATATATATTGGGATTTATTTTTTAACCAGGCTGCCCACTGGGGTGAGGTTGCTGTTCCTTGTAACTGTTTGCTTAATCTGTAAAAATCATAACAGGGTTTCAGCAGGAAGGCCATTTTTATTTTATTCATTTTAATTAAACGAGCTGTATCATGACATAAAAACTAAAACAAGGCAGTCAGGAAAATACACAAGCGCATATTTCTTGTACGCCTTAAACTACAGGGGGGGAAAAAAACATTGTTCTGTAAAGTTAGAAAAGCAGCAGAAGGTTGTCCTAAATGAGTTATCTGCAAGTTAGTTTGTCACTAAAAATAAATTGGTTCAATGTCCATATTTTGCAAAAAAAACACACCAGTGCTTTCTAAAATAATTTCGTTATATGTCAAATAGCTTAATTCCCAGTTTAAGATCTCGATACATTTATTTGAATAAGCTTTTTAGTGTGACATCAGGTTGGGATGGTCTTGTAACCTTCAATCAAAATGGCCAGCGAGCATGTGGTGGCTAAAATGAGGTCAATATTGCAGATCTGATAGTGAATGCTGTCAAGAGGATTTTATGATTCGATTCTAGAGGATTTATGGGGGCATTTTTTTGTGGAAACCTGTGTTTTCACAAAATTAAGTTTATGTCTCCAAAAATGAAAACTGAGAAATACATGTATTCCCGACCCATTACCGCGCACGCATATACACTCACACACACACACACACACACACACACACACGCCATGTTGAGCAAGTGCCTGACACGGAGGCATGCGACGCACTTTTGTAGCCTGTTAACTATCATAGCTCACATGTGCCGGTTTAAAGTGCTTCCCCCGGCCCTCCAGATTCCTATTATTTGCCCATGCCCTCGGTGAATTGTACACGAAACAACTCTGAATGAGAATAATGATAAGGATTAAAGATATAGCGCAACAGCTCTGATCACAAGCTGCAATTGTAGACTGCTGAGTGCTAACAACTTCCGGTGACGCAGGTCACGCGCCACCGTAGGTTAAAGATTTACCTGCTTTACTTTATTTTAAGATAAAAGGCATTTCAATGAAAAACTTTTCCATCAAAAAGCCGACTGGTCACTCTCAATTGGTGGGAGGTGCCTCGCCACTTTGTCATGTAATGAGAGGCGCATTTAACGAGCGTCCTTTGATTGTGATATTACTTGTTGTGGTGCTTCGAAGCATTAAAGGTAGAAATAGACTTGTTCAAGAAAGAAGTCTTGGAATTGATGAAGAAAATTTGGATTGAAACATTCGCCGATGTACGGATCATGTTGGAATTCACTTGTCCTCTGAGGTAACTCTGCTAATGACTTTTTCGGCACGACAAAGTAATACCATTTGGCCAAATAAAAACTACATTTCCACATTTGGCAAAAATGATGCTGCAAGTAGGAATTGCTGTGATAGGAATAATGAGTGCTTTGGACTTGCTTGGTTATGTAAGGGATATCATAAAATCTTACCAGAGCCAAGTCATCCCGACTGCAGTCCAACGCTGCAATCATCACCTGCTCATATATAATCCATACTGGACAGAAGAGGGGCAAACAAAAGATTCTGTGTTAAAACTCTAACAAGCTTCCCACTTGGTGCAACATGACAATGTTTTAATTACCGGTAAGTGGATTGTGTAGCTTACAAAAACAAATATATAAATAAATGGGTCTGCCAAACACGAATGCTTCACATATTTTAACCTGTACACACTTCTTTGATGGAAATTGAGAGATTACAAGCATCTTTGAAAAACTGTTTCCTCGCATTTAACAGTTAGACGCACAAGTACTGGATGACAAAAATATGGTACAGTATATGAATTTGCCTTTATGTACTACCACAACGACTTTGAAGTAAAACAGTCAGTCAGAAATAAACTGTATTCTTTCAACTATAATTTTAGTTGATTCATTAATTTTTTTATTTATTTTTTTTTAAACATGGCATTTTGATTAGGGGTGTCGTGAACAAATGTCTTTGGAATCAATTATTATCCCACCAATTTTCACTGGAGCAGACCCCAGCCGTTTTACTGGATTTTGACTAATTTGCAAGGCCCACAAATTATTGTGTTCTATTGCGATATAAACACGCAGCCTACCAAAAGAAAGATGAGATGCTTTTCTTTCAGCTGAACAAGTTTGTTTTTAAATTTTTCCTTTTTTTAGCAATCAGCATTAGAAAATAGCTACATAACAGCGAAAACATTTACAGAGGTTGTCAAGTTGGCTGCCCTCTGCCTTCAGCCGCGAGAGCCGACTGACAGTCAATGTTATAACGCACAAACCCAAAAACAATTAAGGTGGGACATTGTGTTAAACATGAATGAAAACAGAAAACGATGCTTTGCAAATCTTTGAAGTGTATTCTATTAAATATAGGTTGGACATGATTTGCAAAACGGGGTGGCACGGTGAATGACTGGTCAGGACGTTGGCCTCACAGTGCAGAAGTGCAGCGTTCGATTTTGGCTCCGGCCTTCCTATGTGGAGTTTGCATGTCCTCCCCGTGTGCGTGGGTGGGTTTTCTCCGTGTACTTCGGTTTCCTCCCACATTCCAAATACATGCACTATAGGAACACTCTAAATTGTCCAAAGGAGTGACTGTGGGTGTGAATGGTTGTTCGTCTTTATGTGCCTGCTATTGGCTGGCAACCAGTTCAGGGTGTACCTTGCCTACTGCCCGATGTCGGCTTGGATAGGCTCCAGCATGCCCGCGACTCCCGTGAGGAAAAGCGGATTGGAAAATGGATGGATGGATGATGTCCAATGGAATTGGGTTTAAATATCCGTGTCATGATTGCTAAAATCTTAATCGATACGCTATATCCAAATTCCAAGCCACCACACCTGTTTTAAAATGAGTGGGATGCATCAAGAAGGGGATCCGCCCGATCAGAGAGCTATGCCAAACAATTGTTTTGACACCTTATAAGACGTGCCCCACTCCTACTATGGAATATCTCATTGATTGTCAACTTTCCACCAAGAGAGGGGTAGACTGTGAAAAGGTCATAAGAGTACAATGGATTTATGTGACTTGGAGATTGTTTGGGTGGCGTACAAGCAGGGTAGGCAATGGGTCATGAAATCATTTAGCCAGTTGAGTTAAATTCAGTCTAATTCTGAGTTTAAAAAACAACTTTCACAATGAGTTTCGCACTGAGATGATGGCTAAATAGGGCGAGAAGCAAGAACTCATCCAATGCTGAGACGGTTCGCATAACGAAACATATACTTAACCATATTTTCTTCAAAAAGTTGTGCGTAACTTGAAAGTTTGGGAAAAAGTTTCCTTCATAACTCAAGGTTCCACGGTATATGTGTGTGCAAGTGTGTGTTAAAATAGTTCATATCAATTATGCTGTGCAATTCGAGGTATAACCACAGTTAATACCCGGCTTGCGTCTTCGCAGTCACATTTTGATGGATGGACCTGGCAGATCAGATGGACTGAAGCAGAACCAAACTGTACCATTTAGAAATGTGGTGACACGAAAAGCAATTCGTTATCCCGTATTATTTTTCCCTGAGGGGAAAAATCGTGTGCCCATTTGGAGCGAAGCAAGCGGATGTTGCATGCGACTAAGGCCACTTTGACTTATCAGAGCAGAAGCCACATTTTGTGGAAATAGTGCAGTTATCAACACAGTTGCTGCTCAATTCTACGACCCCAACTGACACATACTTGTAGGTGTATGTATCTCCCTCATTAACGTTCTTCAAGTCAGTGTTCTTATGACAATGCACAACTGAATCGAAATGATGAGGATTTAAACTGTTGCGCTAGTCTACTTCCAAAACGGGATTAGTTTAAAACGGAGCACTTACTGTCATCCCCCAGTTTGGCTGAATGTTCACCGATGAGCTCTTCGCCAACGTCCACTATTTGTTCACTGTTTCTGCAGTTATCCTCTCTCCATTTGCGCAATTTGTCACGCATCTCTGTACACATAAAATAAATCGAATAATTCGAATTAGCAACGTATACTGTATTGGGAAATTCATATGCATGAGACATGCACAATTCAAGTCGTAAAACGCAGACATAGGCGATCAAACGATAATAATTTGCGAAACGGCACTGCTGTGTGTTTGAACTGGAAATCTTCGTCACGTTAACACTGACATTACATCCACACGATTATCATTATATTACGAGATGACAAAAATGTGATTTGTATTCATGGCTAACGTTCACGAACCTGCAGCTATGGCTAATGATAGCGCAAACAATCTCTTCAAGACTGACGTACCAAGATCATACCTTGCACACGACTGAGCTCATTTTGTCTTACATTGTTTTTGGCATAAATGAAACGATCAATCATATAAATATTCAAGTAAAATTGACAGCTGTTTACATTGAATAAATCGTTTACGACGCTAAAGCGAGCGGCAAACTACTTCCCATATTGGTATGATGTCACTTGAGACCATAATCTCAACGACCGTTTCACGCAAAGAACAACACAAAGCCTCTATATTACCAAATAATCACAATTTTGCCTTGCCTTACCTTCCCAGCCTACATCGTACATTTCCGAAACTGACGCCATCTTTTTTTTTACGGACACAGCACGGGTCCCTCGATCACGTGACTGCTACTCGGCATGTCATCACATAAGGTTACGCCTATTATTGGTCACCTGACATACAATATTTTATCCTTCGTGCTGCAGTGTTGAAGGCTGAAATGATTGTACTGTACTGTGCATTGGTATTGTTTCCTAATTGAATTGAGCTTCGTCAGTGCAGGTTAACCATAGTGACTACCCTCCTTGGCAAAAATGTACACCCAGCGGATGAGACTTTGGGCTATTAACATGTTGCACATTTACTTTATATTTAAGTTATTTCTTGCTTGAACGGGTGTGGAGGTAATCGTGCAGGGGAAAAAAAGAAAAAAAAGTGACTTGCCACAGTTACAGTAATTTATGATTTGACAAGGGGGCAGCTAACTATTTATCATGGCTTTGAATATTTTTTCCCCCATAGTAAATGCAGTCACCATTTATGTGATTGCTTTGGTTATTATTATTATTTTTTTATTTTTGTCTACACTCGTATCTTTTGGCATGCTAGGGTGGCCCATACCAGCCCAAAAAGATGCTGCTTGCAAATGACGAATACAGTACATCAATGTACTGTATTCCGCACAAGAGTCACACATATTTTGATCCGCCAATCCATTTTCAAAACCACTTATTCTGAACAGGAACCTATTCAAGCTGACTTCTGGCAAAAGGAGGACTACTCCCTGAACTGGTCGCCAGTCAGTCGCAGGACCCACAGAGACAAACAACCATCCACATCTATATTCACATAGTCACTTAGTGGGAACCAATACGATGCTGCCTGCACACAACTCAGGAGAGTGAACCACGACACCAGGGGTCCCCAACCTTTTTTGCCCCACGGACCGGTTTATGTCAGACAATATTTTCACACACCGGCATTTAAGGTGTGGCGGATAAATACTACAAAATAATATGGTAAGAGCTGCATGAACACTGTGGTGTTTTCGAGAGATAATAATAAACACGAGGAGCGTCTAATCTGGCCACAACACTCTGATCGCTATGGTAATATTTATGCCTTCAAAATACGATACAACGCAAATTCAAACTGCATGAAATTGGCAACTCAGCACAATGCTGAATTAGTGCGAGCCCCGAGTTTGATTTTCTGCAACCGGGCGGTCCCATCTTGGGGTAATAGGAGACAATGACACCTGAAGTGTGTGCTTTACGTCGAGTCAACTTCGTAATTTTGTTTTAGTCGCCGGTGTTGCACAAAACCCCCGCCTCACACAGGTAGCATGTCGGAAATAGCAACAGTGCTATTGTGGCGATCTCAGAGTATTCAGCCATAACTTGAATCCAGAAAACCGGCAAAATTGTTGTCTCGAACGTACTTTTACGGCCGCGTCATTTGCGATCTCCAGCAGTTTATTTTACTCATTTAGCAAGCTCCGGCATTTTGTTTTTAGGTAATCAGTCACATGACGGAGAAGCGTGGTTTGACGTGCGTCAAGAGTGACACAGACGAATGTAACGGAGAATTGGGTAATTTTTCAAAATAAAATATCTTTCGGATTCCAAAATAAATACAACGGAATTAATGTAAGCTCTTATTGTGCGGCCCGGTACCAAATGCCCAGCGGACCGGTGCCGGTCCGCGGACCGGCGGTTGGGGACCTCCGCAATACACCATCATCCAAAAATTATCCCAAGGGCACAGCAACGACTCACCCAGAGGCCCACAAAGCAACCCAAGACAACAGATAAAGAACTGCAAGGCTCCCTCACCTCAGTTGAGGTCAGGGTTGACTCAATAATAAGGAGGGAACAGGGCAAAAAAATTACTTCCATGGCAGAGTTCCAAGGTGAGAACCATTGCTGACCAGAACAATATCACGCTTGTCTTTCATAATGAAATGTGATTCCCAATACTTTTGACATAATATTCTATGGACTGATGAGACAAAAGAACTTTTTGGAAGTTGTGTGTCTCGTTTCATCTGTCGCATCTGTAACGGCATTTTAGAGAAAGTACATCATACTAAATAGTCAAACATGGTGGTGGTAGTGTGACGGCGTGGGGCTGTGCAACCCAATCAGGGTGTCCCCTGCCTACTGCCCGAAGTCAGCTGGGATAGGTTCCGGCACGCCCGTGACCCTTATGAGGATCAGTGGATTAGAAAATGGATGGACAATTTTCTTCAACATTAAAGTAAGAAAACTATTTGAAAAGTTGGCAAATGCTTTTCATGGGACCTTATGTTATTCGCTGATGATTCTGCCTATATATCTCTGTACACAGTATTTTGATTTCTGACAGAAGTAATCAGACTTGGCAATCTCTAAAATGAACAGTTACTAGAAACTGAGGTAAGACTGAGGTGCTCTTTGTGGTTTTGAAATAGTTCCTGTTCCATCTAGATTTCCTTTTCGTCTGTATTATACAGTGAGTTGCGGAAAAAGAAGATCAATACAATTAGCAACCATGTTTGGACTAAGCCCTCTTGAGCCAGCGCCATGATGTTTACATTGGAATCTGATTGGTCCCCTGTCTGACCAAGTTGCTTTCACCTCACCGCGAATAACTCTGTACAGATGACTTCAGCACGCTTACGGACTCCATCTAGTGCACCTTTGACCTCTCCCATATCCCGAGTGAGAGGCCCCGAGCAAGAATTCATGGAACATCACTGTTGGCCTTCCTCGCTGCCAAGAGCAATATTCAGATCCATGTTGTTGTATCACCACATAGGTCATAAGTACGCAATTGCCTTGGTTGAGTACTACCACATAATCTTTGTTGCATTGTTTTCAACTGCCTCTTCCGTATTTTTCCCCCACCAAAATATTGCTATTTGTAAAAGTTTGTCCTTAAAACATTTTTACACAACCATAAATTGATTTTCATCTACTATTTTCAAGCAATGGCTTGACGACATTTTCTTTCAAATAATGTCCAAGGCAAAAGATAAGTCGAGCTGAAGTTAGTGTTGTTTAATTTTTTCTTTTTTTTAATGCCCAGCATGCAGCCCCACGTCACATAATCAAAGGTCATGGTAAAAAATAAAAAAAAAAGCCTTACTCACCACTGACTCAGCAGTATATGGGGATGAGTTAAAAGTGACTCATGAGAATGAGACAGTGTCACCCCCTGAAAACAAGGCAATTTCAGAAAGACAAAAAAAATAGAAGTAATTATTGATCTTTGGACTCTTTTGATGAAAACATGCTACTCATTTAAAAACTTTTTTGTGGGACATTTTTCCACAGTAACAAATTCTATAAGATGTCTCCTTTAGTCAGATGGTGGTTGACTGGTTAGCACGTCCGCCTCACCGTACAGAGGTCCGTGGTTCGATACCAGGCTTCAGTTTTACTGCGTGAGTTTTGTCAGGGTACTGTCCACATTCCAGAAACATGCATGCTCGGTTAACTCCACACAGGAAGGCCGGGGCACAGAATCGAACTCATGAACTCTGCACGGTGAGGTGGATATGCTAACCAGTCTACCAGCCTCCTTACAACCCAACTTAAAGCAACAACATCATCAACACGCACCACCAGCACTGGAGCCCCACAGGGATGTGTCCTCTCTCCACTGCTCTTCTCCCTCTACACAAACGATTGCACCTCAAGAAATCCAGCTGTCAAACTCATAAAGTTCACAGACGACACCACGGTCATCGGTCTCATCAAAGACGGCGACGAGTCTGCGTACCGCCAACAAGTGGAGCAGCTGGAGCTCTGGTGCAGCCGACACAACCTCGGGCTGAACACGCTCAATCAATCCTGTGTTCTTCCATCACGGTTTGGTTTGGGGCCGCCACAAAAAAGGACAAAATCCGACTTCAACGGACAGTTAGGACGGCGGAAAAAATCATTGGCACCGCCCTACCCACTCTTGAGGACTTGCACACTGCAAGAATCAAGACAAGGGCACGGAAAATCCTCCTGGATCCCCCGCACCCTGCCCACCACCTTTTCCAGCTACTCCCCTCAGGCAGGCGCTACAGATCCATGCGCACCAAATCCAGTAGACACTTAAACAGCTTCTTCCCTCTAGCCATTAACTCTAAACAGTCACTGACGTAGTCACTCTTCTTGTACTACAAATACTGCTACTGGTCACTCTAAAATGGTTCAATGATTTTCTGCACCAACTGTACAAACTGTCATAGTATTGTATTCTACCACTGTTCACTTTAGCTCTGCTTGATACTTTGCACATTGTCTCACAGTTGTCACTGGGTGGTACCACCGCACTACGGTTCACTTACATTACGAAATGTCCTTGCATACCTATTTGTCATGTCCTTGTTTACGATGATACTAAGGCAGCGTGTTATACCGGAGACAAATTCCTTGTGTGTTCTACATACTTGGCCAATAAAGAGGATTCTGATTCTGATTCTGATTAAATTCTATCACGCATTTCACAACAGCTGTAGCTGTAACACCACTATCCATATAACATAAAATAACAATAATACAACTAGAAAAACTGTGAAAACAGTCAATTAAAATACAAATTTATGATATTCATATGTATAAACAGTATACACCAGAATACAATAGAACAGTGTCAGCCTCATGTTGGGTCAAAAGCCAAAGAATAAAGATGCATCTTCAAACAAGTTTTAAAAATGGACAGAGAGAGTCCTCTTATTGGATGGTCGTTCCAGAGGGAAAGACCGGCAGCAGAAAAGGCTCGATCCCCTCTGTGGCTCGACTTATTTATCGACACCTCCAGTAGCGTCTGGCCCGCAGACTCTGAGCGGATCTCATCCACCCCTGGGACTTAGTCAACAAGGACCTTCTGAACCATCTCAGTGACTGAACACCAGAGATTTCAATCCATCTAACGAAAAGCGGTTTTAAGATGAGTTTTTAAAATGGACAGCTAGCAGGCTTCTCTCTATCCCCTTCTTATGTACCTCTTGATGTAAAAAAATGAAAAACAAATACTGTATCGGTTGATTGAAAACTGTCTAAATGCTCATCTGAGAACAAGTCATTCACAGGGCTGACAAGGATGTAGCCAAACGTTTTTTTTTCTAACCACACAATGCATATTTAAACATAACATTTTGCATATGGGGCTCTATGTAAAAAATATCGATGAGGAGAGGTGTCTGATCTGGACCTGATCCCCTGTCAATTCTAAGATTGACGCATATATTCACTGATAGCCATACATGGACTATACACACCAATATGAAATTTATTCACTCCAACAAAATCTTCATGTGCTGTAGAAGCAACCTGTGGGGAGAATCCACTCATCGAGAGACTATGCAAACGCTGCAGAAAAGCCAGATCTGGCATCGTCTCAGACATAAAACGTACTTGCTGTGAGACAACAGTGCTCACCACCATCCTTATGCTCCTAACACATCAATCCACATAATGATGATTCCATGTCTCAATAACATAGTTGAGGCAAAGACGGTAAGTTATCACATCACATTGACTACCCACAGTGTGTGAAGAAAAATGTGAAGAATTCAAACTGCTTTGTTGAGGCGTGGAAGACAGGGTGGGAACAAATAAGTGGTCAAAATTCATAACTTTGTCAAGAAAACCCACTAATTGATTATTGTTAAAATATACCACACCATGGTGATTAATGTGAGAAAGTTCAAGATCCATTCTTGAGCAATATTTATTATTAATCAAATTGCATACTGTACATACCGGTACCACTAATGCAGCTATCATAACATATTTTTCAAATATCAAATAACTTCAGATATGTATTAAGCAATGGTGGACCATATGTGTGGTGTACTCAAGAATACAAACACATCACACCACACACAATGGGCGAATATCATATTTCTTAATTACATTCTCACTAGCCCCTTGCTCCTTGATTCTTCGACTGTGACACCCCAAGTTATTCCCACGCTAACATATGATTGAGGAACTCAATGGACTTAAATAAAGAGGGATCCACCAAACAATGTTGAAAGGCGAGCACGTTTGGGCTCTCAGGGTTTGATCAGGCTACTAATGTGGAGGCCCTTTATATAGGAAGCTGCAGTAATTAGGGGGTGAGTGGCAGCTGAGAGGGGGGGGTGGAGGTAGCAGAGTCAATAAACATGCAGTTTAAATTAGCTCAGCTTGAAATCGAGCGCAGTGGATCCCTGCTTTTTGAAGGTTTCTCCTCTTCCTGACACCACCGGCAACAGTTGATGCTGCCACTGTGCTGTGGGGGCAATCTAATCTTTACTTCAATGTCCATCAAAAAGTGAGGAGTGACTATCCGACTCAATGGAGAAGCTGCTACAGAGGAACCACTGATGTTATCCTTTGTGGAAGGTGGTTAGCTCCTTGACGGTGATGTATAAAAATTGGCATTTACCATTTCAATCCTTAATCTTGTATTTGAGTCCTTTAGGTATTCGAGCTGAAGTGTTCATATTTTGCTGAAGGAGGTCTATGTACCAGTTTATTCAAAGAGTTTGGGCGGTGCGTTTGTTCGAGTTCTTTATGTTGCACTCATGGGAGATTTCATGGTGGATGAATCACTCAACAACAGGGCTGTCAGACATGAAACCATTGGAAAATCAAAACGTATCTGTATTCAAAAAAATTGAAGTTGAGGTTGGAAAGTGTTGTAATAAAATCTGAAAAGGGAAAAAGACCCCCACCACCATCAAAAAATAAAAATAAAAAAACACAATGAGCTGCCTCGACTGTAAATTGGTGGCAGTCAGTGTTTCAGTTACTTTCAGCTGTGAGTCATTAATGACGGATTCATGCCAGCAGTGAGAGAAATAGTAGGCTTATTGTCATGGTCTCGGAAAGTCTGGCATTCTGAGTGCTTTTGAGGATCTTGTTCATTTTGTTATTTTATTTTATTTTACTTTTTATGTAATCAGCTTTTGAACATCTCAGTGGCCTTGAATTCCGAGACCCTGCAATAATAATGTGGAAAAATAAATAAATACTCAAAGGCCTGTAAATAATCACAATGAAAAAAAAAACAAGGGATCGTTTCTTTCCCATTTATTTCCTGAGATCTTGAAAGGAGATATATGATGGTGAATTGACATGACATGGTTAAATTAACCAGTTGTGGATTAGTGCAAGGCAACCAGAGCTACTCTGTGTGGTGTTCAGGTTTGGGTAGTAATGGAGTACATGTAACAGTGTTACGTGATATTAAAAATATTCATGAAAAAAGGGGTCAATGGTTAGTGCATCTGCCTCACAGTGCAGAGGTGCAGGGTTCGATTCCGGCTTTCCTGTGTGGAGTTTGCATGTTCTCCAAGAGCCTGCGTGGGTTTTCTCCGGGTACCCTGGTTTCCTCCCACATTCCAAAAGCATGCATGGCAGGTTAATGGAACAATATAAATTTTCCCTAAGTGTGATTGTGAGCGGAAATGGTTGTTCGTCTTTGTGTGTACCCTGAAATTGGCTGGCAACCAGTTCACGGTGTACCCCGCCTACTGCTGGGATCGGCTCCAGCACGCCCTGCGACCCTTGTGAGGATAAGCAGATCAGAAAATGGATGGGTGGATGGATAATTAAAAAAAGTAACTATTTTCCACAGTTGCAGAAAATAAATATACAATAGATTCAAGATCCATTTAACGAAAAAGTTGGATTTTTTTGCGCCAATCAGGTCAGCCGTGTTGCATCACATGCTGAGAATTGTAAATCAACCTTAGACTCTACTGTAATAGTAAATCCACGTACCGGTACTAAAAAAAAAAAATGGACTCCAAAACCTTTGAATATGCTGACCACAAGACATTCGATCCCGAGAACAATTTGGACCCAATCAATGTTTCAATAATCATCACAGCATCTCTAATTCTGAGCATTACGTGGATGATCAATGCAACACAAATGTTGAAATGAAAAATGCACTTTCAGTTATACAATGCAACAGAAGAGGCCTCGACAGAAACTTCACAAAAATCAAAGAACGCTTGACTAAATTAAATACATTTGAAATAATTGCCATATCAAAAACTTCACTTGACAATGAAAAAAAAAACAAATGAAATGAAATCGGAAGCCCCTCCGTGAGTCGTCACCTTACCGTGGAGGAGGGGTTTGTGTGTCCCAATGATCCGAGGAGCTAATTTTTAGTCTGGGGCTTTATGCCCCTGGCAGGGTCACCCATGGCAAACAGGTTCTAGGTGAGGGGCCAGACAAAGCACGGCTCAAAGACCCCTGATGATGATTACAATGAATGGATCTAAGTTTCCCTTGCCCGGACACGGGTCACCGGGGCCCCCCTCTGGAGCCAGGCATGGAGGTGGGGCTCGTTGGCAAGCGCCTGGTGGCCGGGCCTACACCCATGGGGCCCGGCCGGGCACAGCCCGAAGAGGCAACGTGGGTCCCCCTTCTCATGGGCTCACCACCCATGAGAGGGGCCAAAGGGGTCGGGTGCAATGTGAGCTGGGTGGCAGCCAAAGGCGGGGACCCTGGCGGTCCGATCCTCGGCTGCAGAAGCTAGCTCTTGGGACATGGAATGTCACCTCTGGCAGGGAAGGAGCCCGAAATGGTGTGTGAGGCCGAGAATTTCCGACTGGATATAGTCGAACTTGCCTCCACACACAGCCTGGGTTCTGGTACCAGTTCTCTCGAGAGGGGTTGGACTCTCTTCCACTCTGGAATTGCTCACGGTGAGAGGCGCAGAGCAGGTGTGGGCATACTCATTGCCTCCCGGCTCAGTGCCTGTAGATTGGGGTTCACACCGGTAGACGAAAGGGTTGCCTCCCTCCGCCTTCGGGTGGGGGGACGGGTCCTGACTGTTGTTTGTGCATATGCACCAAACAGCAGCTCAGCATACCCACCGTTTTTGGAGTCCTTGGAGGGTGTGCTGGAGAGTACTCCTGCTGGGGACTCCCTTGTTCTGCTGGGGGACTTCAATGCTCACGTGGGCAATGACAGTGAGACCTGGAAGGGCGTGATTGGGAGGAACAGCCCCCCTCCCCCGATCAGAACTCGAGTGGTGTTTTCTTATTGGACTTCTGTGCTCGTCACGGATTGTCCATAACGAACACCTTGTTCAAACATAAGGATGTCCATATGTGCACTTGGCACCAGGACACCTTAGGCCGCAGTTCGATGATCGACTTTGTAGTTGTATCATCGGATTTGCGGCCGCATGTTTTGGACACACGGGTGAAGAGAGGGGTGGAGCTGTCAACTGATCACCACCTGGTGGTGAGTAGGCTCCGATGGTGGGGGAAGATGCCGGTCCGTCCTGGCAGACCCAAATGTATTGTGAGGGTTTGTTGGGACCGCCTGGCGGAATCCCCCGTCACAAGGAGTTTCAACTCCCACCTCCGACAGAGCTTTTCCCATGTTCCGGGGGAGGCGGGGGACATTGAGTCCGAGTGGACCATGTTCCGTGCCTCTATTGTTGAGGCGGCCAATCTGAGTTGTGGCCGTAAGGTGGTTGGTGCCTGTCGTGGCGGCAACCCCCCTACTCGCTGGTGGACACCAGCAGTAAGGGATGTCGTCAAGCTGAAGAAGGAGTCCTATCGAGCCTTTATGGCCTGTGGGACCCCAGAGGCAGCTGACGGGTATCGACTGGCCAAGCGGAACGCAGCTTCGGTGGTCGCCGAGGCAAAAACCCAAGCGTGGGAAGAGTTCGGTGAGGCCATGGAAGCCGACTTCCGGACGGCTTCGAGGAAATTCTGGTCCACCATCTGACGTCTCAGGAGGGGGAAGCAGTGCACCACTAACACTGTGTACAGTGGGGATGGGGCGCTGCTGACTTCGACTCGGGACGTTGTGAACCGGTGGGCAGAGTACTTCGAAGACCTCCTCAACTCCACCAACACACCTTCCTTGGAGGAAGCAGAGTCTGAGGACTCTGAGGTGGGCTCTCCTATCTCTGTGGTTGAAGTCACCGATGTGGTTAAAAAGCTCCTCGGTGGCAAGGCCCCAGGGGTGGATGAGATCCGCCCGGAGTTCCTCAAGGCTCTGGATGTTGTGGGGCTGTCCCGGTTGACACACCTCTGCAACATCGCGTGGTCAACGGGGAGAGTACCTCTGGATTGGCAGACCGGGGTGGTAGTCCCTCTTTATAAAAAGGGGGACCGGAGGGTGTGTTCCAACTACAGAGGGATCACACTCCTCAGGGGTGCTGGAGAGGAGGGTCCGTCAGGAAGTCGAGCCTCAGATTGAGGAGGAGCAGTGTGGTTTTCGTCCCGGCCGTGGAACAGTGGACCAGCTCTACACCCTTAGCAGGGTCCTCGAGGGTATGTTGGAATTCGCCCAAGCAGTCTACATGTGTTTTGTGGACTTGGAGAAGGCGTTTGACCGTGTCCCTCGGGGAGTTCTGTGGGGGGTGCTTCGTGGGTATGGAGTACCGAACCCCATGATAAGGACTGTT
This sequence comes from Hippocampus guttulatus, assembly GCF_054856545.1. NCBI lineage: Eukaryota > Metazoa > Chordata > Actinopteri > Syngnathiformes > Syngnathidae > Hippocampus > Hippocampus guttulatus. The sequence continues at coordinate 6,547,430 of NC_141266.1, read as the reverse complement.
CGGTCACTATACTACCGATGTCAGAGTTTGGTTCGCATTGCCGGCAGTAAGTCGGAATCGTTTCCAGTGGGGGTAGGACTCCGCCAAGGCTGCCCTTTGTCGCCGGTTTTGTTCATAACCTTTATGGACAGAATTTCTAGGCGCAGCCGAAGCGTTGAGGGGGTCCGTTTTAGTGGCCTCAGTATTACATCTCTGCTTTTTGCAGATGATGTGGTACTGTGGGCTCCTTCAAGCAGGGCTCTCCAACTCTCACTGGAGCGTTTCGCAGCCGAGTGTGAAGCGGTTGGGATGAGAATCAGAACCTCCAAATCTGAAACCATGGTCCTCAGTCGGAAAAGGGTGTAGTGCCCCCTCCGGGTCGGGGAGGAGATCTTGCCCCAAGTGGAGGAGTTTAAGTATCTTGGGGTCTTGTTCACGAGTGAGGGCAGAAGGGAGCGGGAGATCGACAGGCGGATCGGTGCAGCGTCAGCTGCACGACAGACCGATACAACGTCCGCATCACAGCAAAGAAGGAGCTGAGCCAAAGGGCGAAGCTCTCAATTTACCGATCGATCTACGTTCCAACCCTCATCTATGGTCACGAGCTATGGATCGTGACCGAAAGAACGAGATCCCGGATACAAGCGGCCGAAATGAGTTTTCTCCGCAGGGTGTCCGGGCTCTCCCTTAGAGATAAGGTGAGAAGCTCGGTCATCCGGGGGGGGCTCAGAGTCGAGCCGCTTCTCCTCCACATCGAGAGGAGCCAGATGAGGTGGCTTGGGCATCTGATTCGGATGCCTCCTGAACGCCTCCCTGGTGAGGTGTTCCGGGCATGTCCCACCGGGAGGAGACCCCGAGGAAGACCCAGGACACGCTGGAGAGACTATGTCACCCAGGTGGCCTGGGAACACCTCGGGATCCCCCGGGGAGAGCTGGAAGAAGGGAAGTTTGGGCTTCCCTGCTAAAGCTGTTGCCCCCGCGACCCGGCCCCGGATAAGCGGTAGAAGATGGATGGATGAAATCGGAAGGATATGAAATGTTTGCAACAAGTAGGGAAAACAAAAAAAGGTGGGCGGGTTGCAATATATGTAAACAAAGCTCTTACATGTCGTAAATTTGAGAGCTTAACAAACATAATGGACAATGTAATGGAATGTTTCACTAAATACTTCCATATTTAAAAAAAAAGCATCAAATGTTATCAGAAGTTGCATTTATAGGACACCAGGATCAAGTCTTGACAAATTCAACCAAAAAACTAATGGATATTATGTTCAGTTCCTCGAATGATGAAAGAAACATGAATAATGTGTGGTGATTTTAACATTCATTCATTCATTCATCTTCCGAACCGCTTGATCCTCACTAGGGTCGCGGGGGGGGGGGGGGGGGTGCTGGAGCCTATCCCAGCTGTCTCCGGGCAGTAGGCGGGGGACACCCTGAATCGGTTGCCAGCCAATCGCAGGGCACACAGAGACAAACAACCATCCACGCTCACACTCACACCTAGGGACAATTTAGAGTGTTCAATCAGCCTGCCGCGCATGTTTTTTTGGAATGTGGGAGGAAACCGGAGCACCCGGAGAAAACTCACGCATTCCCGAGGAGAACATGCAAACTCCACACAGGGACACACACTGGAATCGGCGGTACCTCTGCACTGTGAAGCCGACGTGCTCACCACTTGACTACTGGGCCCCAACTTTAACATTGATTTGTTAAATCCTAACGGACATAAAAAATTTAAAAAACGATTTTATAAATACAACATAAAGTATTTTCCCAGGAATGATAAAACCTAGTAGAATAACAGTTGATCCAGCCACATTAATAGATAACATATTTTGAAATAAAATTGACCACGAAATAGAAAGTGGACTTCTTATTACTGATATACGTGACCATCTCCCTGTCTTTGCAGTTTTTCAGAATTATTTTGATGAAAAAAAAAAAAGTTAACACCTCACATATCAGAAATAAGACTATGAACATAATGTTCCATTGCTGCATTTAAGTTACACTGAGAATATCAAAACTGGTCTGATTAGTGCGGATGCATTTCAGTCAACTATAATCTTTCGCGTGATTCACATGCTTCTTTTTCCACCTTGCAAGTACACAGAGAATGCTTCAAGAGGAAAAGAGGAGGGGCTCTCCTGATGACTAAAAAAAAACGTTTGAACATTGCGAGTCAATCAGGTGATCGGTGGTTTAGGAAATTTTGAAATGTTTCTGACTTCATCACAGTACAATTTAGATTGTTCAATCAGCCTGCTATAAATGTTTTTGGAATGTGGGAGGAAACCGGAGTACCTGGAGAAAACCCACGCAGGCCCGGGGAGAACATGCAAACTCCACACAGGAAGGCCGGAGCCAGAATCGAACCCTGCACCTCTGCATTGTAAAGTCGTCACACTAACCGTGGGATCACTGGGCCGCCCAGTACAGAATGTGCTCTTACAAAAGTGCTAAATGATATGATTGAGCACTGACTCAAGAAAGGTGTCAATTTTCGTCTAAGGTATTGTTTTGTCCTTTGTTTCGCCGGTATACGGAATGATCCCCTCATGTCGAATCCTTCAGAATGCCAATGTTAGCTATCGTGGCTATGCAGATGACATATAGCTGTATCTATTAATGCCCCCAAAGGACAACGGTTAAATTAACGTGTTGTGTCACTCTTCCAGGAAAAATTAACAACTGATGAAGCCAAATTTCCTTCAGTTGAACCAAAACAAAACAAAACAGAGAGAAATGTTTTCGTCAACACAGAAAAGAGCATTCGTGTGAGTAAACGCTTGGGGCCCTATTTTGGTAGACTGGCGCCCGTGTACTTGACGTAAAAACTGACATAGTTTCGTTTTCATGCCAATGCAAGTCTAGTCTACCGGGACTGGGGCCGTGATGCGCCTCTCTTGGTGTCCCGGTGTCAATTTTGGGGACAGAAAATAGTTGGCACAAAAGAGGCGCATCGTCATTTTGTGCCCGGGGAATGGTGTAGTTCAATGGGTTTTTTGACTTTGGTAGATGTGCTACACTTTTATGGGCAAACTTGAATACAAAATGTAGACTACATTTTAGACCTGTTAAAAGGAGGTCTAACTCGTGGCGCTAATAGTGTAACGCACAGTCAGATAAATTCGGCGCTCTCAGATGTGTGTGGTGAATGTCATCGGATTTTATTCAGAAAAATGACACCATTGTGGGACAATTCCTCTGAATCATTGTAGAAGTCAATTCATTGAAGGGATTGTATTCATGATCCTCTGAAAAACATTTTCAGTCGCATCCCTGTCACTATCCTGTGTGTACTTGCATGAAGGTAGTCTCAAATTGCCCATGTCACCTGCATGGCCAACTACATTTCACAAAGGGAGATCTTCCAGTTTACCTACCAATCTAATGCACGGACCCTAGCGGAATAAATTCTATTTCTACAATGTTAATTAAGCATGGCATACTTGGGCATACTGTACTCCGACTCCCCTGACTTTTTTTTTTAAATGAGGGATGCTGCTAGGATTGGTTGGGAAATTACGACAGTACTTCCATCCCACGAAGACGCACAAGCCACGTTACGTCCAATTCTACCTGGGACGAGCATAACAAAATACCAAAAGAAAGAAAATGCCACCCATGCACACATTAAACTGCGTTTTGCGCTAGACTTGCACCGGGAATGAAAACAAAGCCCTGGCCGTTGAAGTCCCAAACCATGGTGTGCTGATTGATTCGGATCCATCTTTCAGCTGTCATATCGAATCAATCACGAAAACAGACTTTTACCAGCTGAAAAAACGTATCAAGAGTGAAGGGTTGCATGCTCCCAGCAGACTAGAAGAAGATTATGCATGAATTTATCCCCAGTTGACTGATCTTGTGATTGAAATTGCAGAAAAGAGCATCAAACAGCTGCAGCTCACTCAAAATGCTTCAGCTCAGGTTTTGACCGGTCACATAAGTGTTGAAAATTCAATTGGGATTCTATTTTTAGAGGAAAGTGTGTGTTGATCCAATTATATCTTGGGTGGAGCTAAGAAATTGGTATTTCCTCTGTCTTCACCCCTGATGAAAGCACAATTGTAATCAAAGATTCATCAAACAAGAAATGGAATGCATTTATATACAGCTCTCAGTTCAGCGCAAGTGCGACAAAGTATATGAATCATCCTACATGGCACCCACTGATCGATTCGGTTTCCTCTACAATAGCAACTGCCTTGCTTTTTTTCCAGAGTTGGACAGATGTTGTCTGATTGTTGGCCAGAAAAACACAGTGTTATTTGGCTTGCCTTGCTGACTTCTCACTTCTTTAGTGCATTTCCCATGGCTCTCGTTTCACCCCGCGGTTGTTTTATGGCCACACACAGAAATGTCGGAATTACTTTCCAAAACCCTCAACTCATTTTCAGGATTTGTGTGTCTTGCACAAATTCTGTGGACATTTACATTTTGCGGTGAATTGTTAAGAATAAACACGCATTTGGGGGCCCGAAGACAGAGCCACAAGAATGCTAAATTTTCTATACTTATCTTGATGTTTGACTTCTTACCTTCCCTCCAATGGGCTCTTCTTTCTCCCATATCATGACCATATTCTCAGGTTATCTCCAAACAGCATTATAGTGCGCAATATGATGAAATGAAAAAAGATCGGGTCACTGTCCAAGCGAATGGCAACACCGACTCATCCATCAACATATGCTTTGCTTCATACATTTTCAAATGCATTCGTGAAATGTTGATTTATATATTTTTTTGGAAATTTTTTTGGGAGAGCGGATTTTGAAACTGAGGGTAATTCTAAGAAGTACACTGGTGCAGACTCAACTTTGCTTGTCACCAAAAGAAAACTGGACCTGACTCCTTTGGGACTGTTTTTCGTCAACTGGAAATGGTGTCTCAGTTAAAGTGGAGAAAATTATGGACCGCAGTTGACACAAAACCTTCAGACATCAGCTGAGATTTAATTAAGGTTAATCAGAGGGACTTTAAATGTTATAAAGTGTGAGTTGACTTGCATTTAACAAGAGTTTTAATCTGACTGGTTTATTCTGAACGCAGCCCCATGCCCGAGAGGGTGTGATTAGTTTTGCATCATCAAAGTTCTTTATTTTAATTTCTCCTCTAAAAGATCCTCCCACCCCAACCACCCCAATTGAGTTGTAGCCGCATGTTATTCATTAAATTAATCCAGGAAAAAGGTTTTAAAATTATTTATCTTGTCATTTGTTTCGATATGACAAAACCATAGCAATTTGAACAAGGGTGTGTACATTTTTTACATCCACTCTTTATGGAATGTACAGGAAATGGCTAGAAATAATATCCTTAGGGATTCCAATGTTTCACCATTAATTCACGTGACCACGTATTCGCAACTTCATTACAAACACTCAAAATACCAGCAATAGAAGTGGTGTACCACACAAAGGCTAGCATTTCTGCATTGTAAACTAAATCTGAAAATGACTGAGACAGAAGCTATATTTCTGCTGCTGTATTGTTTGTCGAAGCGACAAATATCCAAACATTGTTTAACTAGAACACCACACATTTTCCCAAATGATGATACTGCTGCTATCAAAGAGCGTTTTTTTCTTGTTTGTTTTTTTTCCAAAATTGCCACGTCTTCGTATGGACGTGGAAACGACAGCACTCTGGTTCAGTCAAATACAGAACCTGAACTTAATCCATGAGCAGGTAAATTCTGTATGCAGATGTGTTGATTAGTAATTGACAGGAAACGTCTCTCACTGCCAAACTAAACTGAGGATTATTTCATCATGTTTACTCAGGCATTCTAAGCATTTGTGTGTTTGCCAATTCTTCAAAAAGCCAGTGCTTGCGTAGAAAGGGAAAAGAACATTTTTTTATGTTAAAAACTCACAGTTGTCCGTGCGGTCAATACAGCAACCAAAGACATGTTTCTTCATTAAAAACAACTGAATATTTAAAACACTGTGCCCAAATCTCATTCTGGATATACCATCTTCATCTTTTGTCTTGTGCAGTGCCCTCATACCTTTAAATACAATAATAACCCTTCTTCTTCTTCTTCTTTTTTGTTCATTGGTGGATTATAACTCTTAAGAGCATACTGCTGCCTACCGTACAGGAAGCGCAAGAGGCCTTTTGAGGAGCAGGTCACAAGTGGATAGTCAATGAGGCCAACAAATATAGGTCAAAAGCACAAGGAAATGTGTGGTTCGACACAAACAGCAAGACAATTATACTTTATAAAACTTTCCATTATTTATTTGAGAGTGGGGAATTCTCAAATCCATGAAAAACATCTTCAGTGATCCTTCGCAAAAACAACAACTAGTATCGTTATCTTTTTCATTTTATGATCAAGCTAATATTTTGCAGGTAAAGTCCGCAAGCTCGAAACTTTGCGCAATTACATCAGTTCGGAGAAATTTGATTTAATTTGAAACAGTGTGGTCCTTTTCTATGTTGTCAAGAAAGCATGTTTTGATCCCTCCTTGACTTGATGACACAATCCAACAAAGGTGAGATTTGACTTTCCGAAGAGGCCGCGGATGTCATTCGGTGCCATGTTCAGAAATCACAATATGTCTCTACCAATGAGTATACGTTAGTTTGTGTGCTTATTTTTTGATTATAGTCCACAGTAATTATTCATTGGGCCTAATACAAGATTGATTATAGTTTTATTCTTGTCCCGCAAGTCTGGAGCACAGCGTACTCTAAACATGCTTTTAATGTTTCTCCATATTCCCTGAATCTTTTGATGATATTATGGACTGCAGATGAAGAAATCCCTAAATTATCTGCAATTCATTTTGTTTCTCGAAACAATACATCGATTTTTCAAGTAGTGTTTTTCAATTGTAATTGTTGAACAATTGATGAATAAAAACATAGTCCTCTGGCCCATTTTGCAATGTTAAATTTTTGATCTGGGTCTCAAGGGAAATATGAAAAATCAGGTGTTTCTGCGTTCAATTAAAATCTAATAACAAAACAATGAATCACTTTAGGGTGGCACGGTGGACGACTGGTTAGCACATCCGCCTCACAGTGCAGAGGTGCAGGGTTCGATTCCGGCTCCGGCCTTGCTGAGTGGAGTTTGCATGTTCTCCCCGTGGTTGCATGGGTTTTCTCCGGGTACTCCGGTTTCCTCCCACATTCCAAAAGCATGCATGGCAGGTAATGGAACACTCTAAATTGTCCAGAGGTTTGACGCAGGCACAGGGAGAACATGCAAACTCCACACAGGAAGGGCGGTGCCGGAATCTAACCCTGCACCTCTGCACTGTGAGGCCGACACGCTAACCAGTCGACCACCCGGCCACTCCCTAAAGAAGTTAGAAGATACCTTATTTGATGGATTTGCATTGTCTTGAGTCTAAGTGGGTTTAGATTCATCCGACATGATTACAGTCCCCTTCAAATTGATGAAACAATAAAAGAGACGCCAACGGTCTATCAGAATAATACCGATTTGCTCTTATTGTGGTGTATGTCCCAGATTTTTTTAAATTTATCCCTGAAAATGTTTATCATTTGAAGTTAGAGCCAAATCAGGCTTTGTAAAAAGCTATTTGTTGCTTACTCTTGACAATGCGCGTGGCCTTCAAAAGGGGGAGCGGAAGGGTGGAAAAGGATTCCATAAGTGAAAGTCTGTACCCTTCACTTTGGTGGTCCCATCCTCACAAGCCCCTTGTTTGTGTCACCCTCCTGCATGGGAGAGGTGAGGCTTCATGAAGTCATTGAACGTGGGAAACCCAGTCAATTAAATGGAGGAATGAAAATCCATGCCACGGATCTAGTTACAGAGTGGCCAAGGACGCAAAGAGCTGCTTATTTATATCGTCATCTAATGCCGGAATTGGATGTTCAGAGTAAAGATTGAGTATCCCGACGAATCCTGAGCACAGTAAATTTATTGTTGCTGGTCAGTCAGGGAAAATGTGCCCATTTCACAAACCAATGGAAACTTAAGGTAAGTGCTGGAAAAGCCACAATATTTAAACTTTTCTAGCGTGGCCGCCAGTGAAAGCCACACTGTGTATGTGTGGGGAAAGCTGATGTAATGACCCGGAGGTCACCTCGATGCAGCACGCGCCGACTTCTTGAAATAAAGATCACGTTAAATACTTGAATGGATAAATCTATCTGAAGTGTGTAATTGTGTTGCTATATTTCTGTTTGAAATTTTATTTTATTTCAATAATGTTGCTAATTTGTGCGGTGACAATGGAAGGCTGTTCTTATTTTGGGTTTCCTTACACATGCTGTGTCTCACTGTCAACTTCAGTGGCTGTCTCATGGTCTCAGGGGGAGCGTGGTTAACATCGATGGATCTTTGGTCGCTCAGCAGACACCCACTCTTACTTCCTGCTTGACTCATGTCACTGCGCCTGGAATTTGGTGTTATCATGGTAAGTTTCCCAGGGGATCTTTGAGTGTAGTCCAGTGTTCTCTCTGCTGATTGCCCTGCTGAACTTCAGAGGCTTTCTCAACCTGTGTTTCATTACCTGAGTCTTTTTTTCTGTTTGTTTTGTCTGTTGCAGAAATAAGAAACAGTAGCCATCTACAATGCTTATCCTAACTAGCTTGCAACTAGTTAGCAGCGGTTCAAATTTCTCTCTAATTACACTTGGATTACAACAGAATTGTGCAGTTGTTTAAAGTAATGGGTGGAAATGATGGTAATTGTAACTCCCATGATCATTTCTGACAAACTCTCGTCCTTCAAAAACCGTTGAAACTTTACTTATTGAAAAACACTTTTCGCGACTCCATATCTGTCCTTACAAAGAGGATCATGGGGTAATTGTTACGCAAAGTTATGGTGTGAAGTCAAATTGACTTATCCCTTGTGAAACCTTTTACACTAATCGTTTTGAACAGCTGTCAGATAACGCTTTAATCTGAAAGCAACCATCCATGTTTCTCTTCTTTTTCAAATCACAGGGCAACAGTGTCAGTAAGTGTAACCCAGGCTGCCCTGTCTTCAGCCACCTCTTTGAGCATCCAGGAGCCCAGTCAGTTCCCAGACCATCTGACAAAATTCTTCTATCATGTTCGAGGTCTGCCATGACGTTTCCTTCTGGTTCATAATGCCTTCACAAAGGAGCCAATCAAAAAATGTGCTTGGAACTTTGGAGGAAGAGAGCCAGAGAGACAAAAACACAGAGAATCTCCCCACTCAATAATAATTCACCTGGACAGTTGTTGAAAGTTGTTGGAGAGAGATTGCACATCATTTGTCACACTTGACAGACCATTTGAACATTAAACAGATTACAGCAACCACAAATATGTTTTTACATGACTGACCTCACCTGGGATAGTCAAGTTAAAATGCAGGGTTTTTTGTTGTTGTTGTTTGTTTGTTTGTTTGTTTGTTTTTTTACTAATTTGATGACACTGAAGGATACAACCATGTCTTCTTGAAAGGAGGGGGAATTGGAGTGGGAGCAAAAACAAAAAGTACTTTTTTATGTGCACTATTGAGACAATATAAGGAAATGTACCAAAATGTACAATTTAGTATTCATAGATTCATTGCCAACAGAGGTGGCACCGAGGGTGGTAAACCATTTGGTAAAGGTGGCAGCTGCCACCCCTGGCCACCAAACTGCCTTTGTTCTTAATCATCCACAATGAAAAAAAAAAGGTACAATTTAGAAAACCAAATGGTCAGTGTGTTGTGGTCAGCTGTCACACCTATTTACCTTCAAATATGATCAAACGCATCCGCATGTCTTGTCTCCGACATTCCTTTGCTGCCTCTCACTTCTGCTCTGACGCTCAGCCTGGCACCATGGTGACCGCGCCCAAGTGGCACTTAAACAGCAGATCAACACGCAAATGCATGTCTAGCTAAAATTTACCTTCGAACTGTTGGCAGAGAGGCACTACTTATTGCATCTGAATTTATTGCTACATAGACAGAGGACTAACTACACAACACCTGTCTTGTCTGACAGTTTGGAAGCAGTAAGAACTTTAATACAAAGAAAGAAAGAGAAACAAACAAACAGAAAAAGAAAGAAAGAAGGAACATTGCTATGTAACAAACACATATCTTTACAATAACATACAAGGAATAAACATAATATATACATCGTTTATTTACTTAGACTGCTCAGATATACATTTACTTACATGCCCCTCAAATACAGCTTTGCGTTTGTCATATATATATATATATATATATATACACAGCTTTATGTCATCCATGTAGAGGAGGTGACTAATTGTAGCTCCATTTCTGAGGCGGTATACATAGCCTGTCTTGGTGATTACTTGGCTTAGGGGGTTCAGTCCTATGCAGAACAGCAGTGGGGAGAGTGCATCACCTTGGTATATGCCACATTTGATGGACACTTGGGTAAGTGGCTTGCCATTGGCTTCAAGTGTGGTTTTCCACATCCTCATCGAGTTCGCAACGAAGGCTCTTAGGGTCCTGTTCACCTTATACAACTCCAGGCATTCAGTGATCCATGTATGTGGCATCGAGTCATAGGCTTTCTTGTAATCAATCCAGGCTGTGCACAGGTTGGTACGTCGGGACCTGCAGTCTTGTGCGACTGTTCTGTCAACCAGGAGCTGATGTTTGGCTCCTCTGGTATCTCTACCAATGCCCTTCTGTGCTTTGCTCATGTATTGATCCATGTGTCCACTTATCTTAGCCGCAATGATGCCTGATATGAGCTTCCATGTTGTGGAGAGACAGGTTATTGGCCGATAGTTGGATGGGACTGCACCCTTTGAGGGATCCTTCATGATCAGGATCGTTCGCCCTTCGGTTAGCCATCCTGGGTGAGTCCCATCCCTCAGCAGCTGGTTCATTTGTGCTGCTAGGCGCTCATGGAGTGCTGTGAGTTTCTTTAGCCAGTAGGTGTGGACCATGTCCGGGCCTGGTGCTGTCCAGTTCTTCATATCTGAGACTCTTTCCTGTATGTCTGCCACTGTTATGGTAACTGGCTTCTGTTCAGGGAGGTTGCTGTGCTCCTCTCTCAGGGTCATCAGCCATTGTGCACTGCTGTTATGTGCAACCTCCTTCTCCCATATGCCTTTCCAGTACCTTTCAGTTTCCAGTCTTGGTGGGTCAGCTCTGTTGTTAGGACCCTGCCACTGAGCGTACACTTTTGCAGGTTGTGTTGCGAACAGCCTGTTTATTCGTCTGACCTCATTCTCTTTCGTGTACCGCTTTAGGCGGCTGGACAAGGCTTGGAGCCTTTGTTTGGCAGTTTCGAGTGCTTCAGGTATGGTCATCTGGGTGTACCTCTCGGGTATCGGCCTTTTCATCACACCTCTCTGGGCCTCCGTCAATTGACTCACATCTTTCCGAGCCGCCTTGATCTTAGCCTCCAGCCGTCTTCTCCATGGTGGGTAACGTATCTCATGGCTTCCATGGTTGCTCTTGGGCTTGTCGGGCTTGAGAAATGTAGTCGGATGGTGACTAAGAGAGGAAAGGTAGTCCGCACTGAAGGGGTCTCACTCCCTGAAGGAACAATAGCAGACATTGAGGACAGCTACAAGTACCTCGGTATACCACAAGCCAATGGCAACCTCGAACTGGCAACAAGGAAAGCGGCTACGGCCAAATACCTCCAGCGAGTGAGGCAAGTCCTAAGAAGCCAGCTCAATGGCAAGAATAAGACCCGGGCAATAAACAGCTATGCCCTGCCAGTGATCAGATACCCTGCAGGAATAATAAGGTGGCCAAAGGAAGAGATTCAGACCACGGACGTTAAGACCCGAAAGCTCCTAACCATGCACGGAGGGTTCCATCCCAAATCCAGCACCCTGAGACTGTACGCAAGCCGAAAGGAAGGAGGCCGGGGACTAGTGAGTGTGAGAGCCACTGTCCAGGATGAAACATCCAAGCTCCATGAATACATCAAGGAGAAGGCTCCAACGGATGACGTACTCAGAGAATGTCTCAGACAATGGGGAACAGAAGATGAGGCGCTGGAAGAGGGACCATCATGGGAGGACAAGCCCCTACACGGGATGTACCACCGGACCATAACTGAAGTGGCCGATCTCAAGAAGTCCTATCAATGGCTAGAGAGGGCTAGCCTGAAGGACAGCACAGAGGCACTCATCCTGGCTGCTCAGGAGCAGGCCCTGAGCACCAGAGCCATTGAGGCCCAGATATACCACACCAGACAAGACCCAAGGTGTAGGTTGTGCAAAGAGGCACCTGAGACGATCCAACACATAACTGCAGGGTGTAAGATGCTGGCAGGGAAAGCCTACATGGAACGCCATAACCAGGTGGCTGGCATAGTCTACCGAAACATCTGTGCGGAGTATGGACTGGAAACCCCAAGGTCAAAATGGGAAACACCTCCGAATGTGGTGGAGAATGACAGAGCGAAGATCCTGTGGGACTTCCAGATCCAGACTGACAAGATGGTAATGGCGAACCAACCAGATATCGTGATCATAGATAAAGGGCAGAGGAAAGCCGTTGTAGTGGATGTAGCGGTCCCAAGTGATGGAAACATCAGAAAGAAGGAACACGAGAAACTCGAGAAATACCAAGGGCTCAGAGAGGAGCTGGAGAGACCCTGGAAGGTAAAGGTGACCGTCGTGCCTGTGGTGGTCGGAGCACTCGGGGCAGTAACCCCCAAACTAGATGAGTGGTTGCAACAGATCCCGGGAACAACATCGGACATCTCAGTTCAGAAATGTGCAGTGCTGGGAACAGCTGGGATACTGCGCAGAACCCTCAAGCTTCCTGGCCTCTGGTAGAGGACCCGAGCTGAATGAGGGACGGACACCACCCGAGGGGGGGTGAGACGAGGATTTTTTTTTTACAGTATATATATATATATATATATATATATATATATATATACAGTATACAGTAAATATTCTCTAGTACGGACTCGTGTTTGTGCTGTCCAATTTGTCCTGATAACAGAAATTCCTCATTTGGGAAATGAGCATGGTACATGTCCTTTATGAACCTGCAAGTATGTTGACAAAATGCATGTGTAACAACACAATCAATAAAATACAAAAATAGACTGTCCAAAAACTGTTTATATAACAAAAACTGCAATACAGGTGTATCAAAAAAAAAATCACAACAGTAAAATACGTACATTATTTTATTTTTATTTTTTTCTGTCTTGGGAAAAAATATGTATTTTGGATTGTTTTGTTGGATGAATTCTTTGGTTTATGACAATGTTTGCTTGCGTGTCATACAGTTTTCTTGCTAGTTGCAAGTAACTGTCCCGTTGATCACCGATGTCTGGTAATTCTTGTGCATACTGAAGGATTTTTGTTGCCATTTGCATTGCTTCCTTGCTGGATGGTGGCTTGTCATCAAGAGTTGAATCGATGCCTTGTTGTTGAAAGTTTCGTAGATTTGCGTCTTTCCGACTCCAAGTGTCTGCTGGATCTTTTTAACTTTGTGTCCAGCCTCGCTCAAACGGACGCATTTCACTCGCTTCGCTCCAGTTGTTACAGTTCTTCTACGTTTCGATGCGGTGATCTACACGACGTAAGTGAATAAAGTTAAAATCTTTCGCAATTACAGTAAAACGCACGCCAATAAAAAGTCGCTTACACGTCTTCGTTTCGAATCTGATGAATGAAAACGGCGAAGCGAACACGTTTCTTCGGTCGTGTCTAGTGGGTGCTGCTTTTAAGCTAGTGCCGCGTTCTACAGGACGTAAGTGAATAAAGTTAAAATCATTCAAAATTACAGTAAAACGCACGGCAATAAAAACTCACTTGCACGTCGTCGTTTAGAATCTGACGATCGAAAAACGCGAAGTGAAAACTTGTTTCAGCGTTGGCCTTTCCGTCGCATCAGGTGGGCGTTGCGTGTATTTAAGCTCCCGCGGCATTACAACTCCATCCGGGTTACGGGTAGTGGGATTTCCGCTTACGCAACTTCCGGTAACATGTAATATTGTAGTCAAAATGTTAATGCATAGGTTTTTATTCCGGGTGAAGGATATTCCTTTCCGTAGAATTCCGGGGATGGGAATATTTACTGTATATATATATATATATATATATAATATTTTTTTCTTTCTAAAGAAAAACAATCAGGTTAGCCCACCTATTGGTGTTCAATAACATGCCCGCTGCATTATTGGACTTTCTTAAGGTTCGCAAAACTAAGATTGAAACTCATCTTAATGTAATGGTTAAAAATAGCCCTTTGAGAAACTCATAGTGAAGATCACCAACGGTAAAACCTTGATGAAATTTTAAAACTCATAAGTTCATATGATGGCAGCACGGTGGACAACTGGTTAGCACACCCGCCTTACAGTGCAGAGGTCTGGGGTTTGATTCTTTTCAGTATCTATATCAACAATATAAGGCAGGCTATCAGTAACTGTTCTTCTAAATCCTGCCGACACACTGTCCTGTCGACACTTCAGGCAAGTTCAAAATAATCACTGGACCATGTTTATTTAGAAAACATCCTATCTTTGCTCCCCATGCAAAACGATAAAGTTTCCATCCGCTCGATCTCCGTGCTGCTTATGATACGGTTGACCATACCATTTTGCTTCATCACCTGGAACACCGTAAAGGTCTCACGGAGACTGTTCTAAACTGGTCTTCCTCTTATCTCATCAATTAATAATTTTTTTCAGTTCATCTTGGTGACCACAAATTGCATTATGCAATCTTTCCATGATCCACTGATCCATTCTTGAACCTCTCCTATTTAATTTATGCATGGTCACACTAAGTTCCATTCTACAAATGCAAAACATACTGTATATTTTCCAGCGGATGACACACAATTATATGTATCTGCTTCTGCTAACCACTCATCCAGTGCATTAAAATGTCCAATACCAGATGTCAGAGAATTTTATCCAGCTTAACTAGGACAAAACAGAAATTTTGTTGGTTGGCCCAAAGGCTCTGGGGCATCGAGTTTCGTCGCTGTAGACTCCCATCCATCAATCGATTTTCAGAACTGCTTATCCTTTTCCCTGCTAGGACACTGTAAAACACTGCTAGGACGTCAGACACCTAGGTGTAATTTTTCACGAGGATCTCAACTTGAAAAAGAATAGTTCCTATATGTGCAAGTGTGCATTTTGTCATTGAGGGAACATATCTCAAGTTAGATCATTCTTATCTGTGTCAGAATCTGAAACATTAGTTTATGCAAATGACTTACATTACAGTAAGTCATTTAGATTACTGTAATGCTCTTTTTTTCTGTCTTAACAAAATAATCATTCAGAATACTTCAAAATGCTGCAACTAGAATTCTATCAAAAATGTTATCCAGTTAAGTAAAGAATCAATTTTAAAATTGTAGTTGTAAGATGTCTTAATGATGTTCCCCCACCTGATGTTTCTGACATGCTCACTAAATATACATCAAAGAGACACCATCGACCCGCATGTAAAGGCCTTGTCAAACTACACATTTTTTGTCGTTCACTGCACTGTCAGACTACCTGATAAATATTGTTGTGCCTTGGACACAAGATGTGACATTACAAGTCCGTTCCTGACCAGACCTGACCAATCGTTGTGTGCTTCCATTAAGATTCAGTCCATCGGTTTCTGTACAGTAATCCCTCGTTTTTTTGTTGTTTTGTTTTCTTTTCTTTTGCGGTCCAGAAATGCCCGGCAAAAGGTGAAAACCACGAGGTACAATTTGCCCTACCCCCTAAGAATTTTTCTGTATGTGTATGTGGGTACCAGCGTGTTTAAAATCTGTAAGAGTATTTATACTTTCCATACATGAGACAAAGTTTGCCACAGTACACGCATTTACTTACATCTTTAATTATAAAACCTTATACAGTAATTAACATTCATCAGCATTGCCTTCTGAAAGAGGCGAAGAGGCCTGTGTTGGTAGCGTCGAAGACAGCTCTAACTTGACTCGTAGGCTTTTGGTCCACTCTGAGACTCTTCTGCTGGAGGCGCTGACAGTGTTTTTAAATTGGAGAAAAACATGGTGATTACTAGTGCTATAACGTTCATCTTGTCGTCTTATTAGTTGAAATAGGTTCAAGGTTTTTTTTTTTTCAAATAATCAGACAATAGTCTGATTAAAAAAAAAAAAAAAACTCTTACCAAGCTGACAGTTTCGACTGTCACTTCAACCTTCAACTGAGCTGTCACTGCTTCTTTGTGACCGGTCTAAAAAACAGCTAACCAGGTTGGGAAACCTTCAAAATAAGACAGTCAAGCCCCCCTGCACCGCCGTTGAAGCAATGTGTCCCTGCTGATGGTCCCACATCCGACGACCGATCTAACATATTCCCACACACCAGGGACCCGTTGCTTCGGTGGCGGCGAGGGGTTGGAGCTCAGCTTAACTAATCAAAATTTACAATATGCGAGACAAGGGAAAATGCTGAGTGAGTCTGTGATGTGCGCAGCCAATCAGCTCACGGGATAAATCCACTCGTGCTCTCATTGGTCAATACTCCACTAGAATGTTTTGAGTTCACGTTGGGTTGGAGTGTTGAAGGGGGGCTGTGTGTGTGTGTCTGTGTGTGTTTTGTGGGGCACACTGAGTGATATTTGATCAACAGAGCAAATCCTCAGCTTTTAAAGAGCCATTATTCTCTGCTGGTGACCCATAACACCACAAATGTCACTTTTTTTTTGTTTGAGATTCCTAAAATTGTGAAAAATATTTTTTTTGCATCATAATAGCTGTGTCTGAGGATTAGATGAAGCGTATCTATATCTAAACTTGAAAACGGGTCAATTTGGACCCAAACACATTACAAGGGTTAAGTGGGCATGTACAGTACAAAGCCTCTGAATCACGTCAGCACTTTGTCTGGCATGGAGGGGAAACCTTCTCTCTCGCACATCAACATGAAACAATGCATCTTTCCACACTATATGGCTGCCGATATGGCTATGTTTTTCAATGTTTCTTTATTTATTCAAATTACTTTGGGGGGGACGCTAAACACTGAAACCGCAAAACTTGAAGCGCAAAGTGGCGAGGGAACACTGTATTCAGAAAAGGGAAATTTAAAAAAACAAAACAAAGTGGATCTGTTCCTAGATGCTCGGGAGAGGGCAGTATGGACTGTTCACTCTCTTAAAAGAATTTGAGGTAATTTTGTTTAATGACACAATGTTTGCTAATCAGATTATGATCTTTGCTGTGAGCAAATTTCCAAGACATCGGTTTACAAATTATAGACCAATATCACTACTACCACAATTTTCAAAAATATTAGAAAAACTATTTTCTCGCAGACTTGATAGCTTTATACAAAAGCATGCGCTGTTAAGTGAGAATCAATATGTCTTCAGGGAAAAACGGACCACCTCAATGGCAGTTATGGAGTTTGTGGAAGCAATAGCCACTAATATAGACAACAAAGAATTTACTGTTGGGGTTTTCCTAGATCTAAAAAAAGCTTTTGACACAATAGATCACAGTATATTATTGAAAAAACTAGAAAGATATGGCATTAGAGGTGTAGCTTATAAATGGATAAAAAGTTATTTAGAAAACAGATATCAGTACGTGCAAGTCAACAATAAAAAAACGAATCAACTGAAAATCACTCACGGAGTTCCTCAGGGGTCAGTGCTTGGTCCAAAACTATTCATCTTATATATAAATGATATCTGCAAGGTCTCAAAACAATTTAAATGTGTCCTATTTGCTGATGATACAACTTTCTACTGTTCTGGAATAAATCTGAAACAGCTCCTGACAACCGTAGAAAACGAATTAAACAAATTAAAAAACTGGTTCGACAGAAATAAATTGTCACTTAACCTGAAAAAATCGAAGTTAATTGTTTTAGGCACAAGACCAATCAAACACCAAGCTAAAATTATGGTAAACTCAATTGAGATAGAAAGAGCGTATGAAACCAAGTTTCTCGGATTAGTAATAGACTCAAAACTATGTTGGAAGCCACATATCGATAACGTAAAAAGAAAAATAGCCAAAACCGTAGGGATCCTCTACAAAACCAAGGAAGTGCTAAATAAGAGATCTTTGTACACATTGTACACTTCATTATTATTACCATATATGACCTACTGTGTGGAAATATGGGGAAATGCCTGCAAAACAAACACACTCCCTATTCTCAACCTACAAAAAAAAGCAATTCGAATTATTAATAGATCAAAATATACGGAACCCACAAATCCACTATTTATCAAATTAAATACGATGAAATTTTATGACCTGGTTGACTTTAAAATCGCCCAATTAATGTACAAAGCACACAATAACCTGCTCTGCCAAAACATTCAGAAGTTTTTCGAAATTCGAGAAAGCAGCTATGATTTAAGAGGTACCAACTTATTCAAAAAACTCAAAACAAGAACAAACATCAAGCAAAGAAGTGTATCTATCAAAGGTGTTAATCTGTGGAATAATCTCGAAACGGACCTGAAAATGAGTAAATCGCTTGCTGAGTTAAAAAACAAATTCAAAAAAATAGTACAAACAACCTACATCAATCAGAGTTAAAATGATAAATTCAAAACATTAAATATAATGATAAATCAGAACTAAGTTGATAAATAGAGAAAGGTATATAAATATCCATTATGAATTTAAGAGAAAATTGACACAAGAGTGTCAGGGTGTGGAAGTATATAATCCCGATACAAACCAAAAGTTGTAAAAATATCACGGTTAAGGGTAAAGTATGAGCCTTAATGGAGACTTCTTTCTTCTTACTTTTTTCTTTTCTGATTGATATAAAAATGATTTATTAGATACAATCACATAACGGGGTAGGACTAGATAAGTTTTTTACTTCTTCCTACTCCCTTGAACATAATAACTGTGTTGAATGAAGATTGATTTCTTTCTTTTTACTTTTTTTATCTACCTTATTTTCTGTCAAATTATTACTGTATATATGTTTTATGTTCAATAAACAAACAAACAAGTGTACACTTTCCAATATGTCCCCTTTTGTTCAAATCACTTTTTAACACCATATTATGATTGTGTGTGCCACGTCAAGTCTCTCAGTGCCCTGGGGCACTGACTTCCCGTCACTTAATGCCCAAGAATTGATCGAAGGACAACGTAGGACACTATACGGCAAGACGAACACAAATTCTGACATGCCAGACTTTCGTTGTGGTGGTCGTGAACCATCCCAGATGCCTCACAACCAATCGTGTCACACTACATGTGCTACGATGCTTCAAGGCAACTCAAAATCGTCTACGAGACACTACATGTGTCCGCGATACGTCTGTTGGTTCAAAATCGGGCAACATTCATGTAGTCTGAAGTCGGCTTATGTGTCTTCTCAGGATACCACGTATACATTCAAAATCAGCTGAAAGTGATTATGGTTCAAACTGTGGAACTTTCCAACAATATCTTCCTTAAAAGTCCATCTTTGAGGGTCTGTATCATGCAAAATGTAGGTTTTTCACCTTGTAGCCATGTTAAAATGCAAATTCCTCATCAAAAACACCCCCTAAGACCCCAATAAGCAATATTTCTTCACCACCTTGTTTTTCTTTTGTTTGACTTTTTTTTTTTAACAGTACATCTCCAGTGATCGTAAAAATGCCCTTTGATTGACCTTATTTATGTAACAAGGAGGACTCGCGAGGTAGGTGGTTCCAAAAATATTTACCAGCACCTTTAATACATTACCTGTAATTGCCTGCAAACATTTTCCACAAATTGTCGTTTCAAGCCGGGACATTTAGTTTCCTTTTAAGCTTCTCAAAAAGGCTTATAAAAACCTTGTGGTAACAGAGGTAAAGGGAAGTTTCACATACCATTGAGGGATTGCTGTAAAGTGATACTCCACTGGGATGCTCTTGTCTTGATGAACCCTTGAGAAGAGTGGCACCCATCTATTTACTGATTACTGTAATAGCAAGATATGGGTTTTCTTTTCAAGCCTGCTGTCTTCATTTCACCGGACCCCTCGGAATGGTTGGAGCCAAGTTTGCTATACAGTATATCCATTTTTGTTTCCCCATCAAATCTAGAATTATTGTCAGATGTTAGACAGCTGCATGCATTTTAAACTATAGGTCGAATATAGCTACAACAGAAACATTTGAGTCTGCATGAAAAGCGTTTTAAAGGTACAGTCACGATTTGTATCTGGTGGTCTGAGTCTCAGATGACATTAATTGCGGTAGTCAAGTGTTTATCGGTTTCAGGCCGATAAGCATTGTCAGTGCTGGGACGTGCGGTGCCAGACAGTGTCATGCAGATTGGATTTGTTCAAGCGGAAAGCTGAACAATTTGCATACTTATGGAAACACGGAACTTTTGTAGGTGAACTTCCCTGATGTAAGAGCCTGTTTACGAGAGAATACCAATGGTGCAAATGAGAGTCTTCCATACACATTAATATGTCTGGGGGCCATGGCTGGTTCATGACCCAGTATAATAATCACATCAAGATGTACATGCATAAAAGTTCAAGTATGCAAAATGGGCCCAAATGGTGGATTTTTCTTCATCGATGATTTTCTTTGTTGCATTTTTTTAAAAGGGTTCAATACCATAATGCGACCGCTGCAATCCATGCATGTTGGCCAGGTAAAAAATGGAACATGATTTTTCTTTGCTCTTAAATCTCTTTCGGTGCGTTGGCAAATACTAAGTGGGCCGTCAAATGCCTTTTAATGACGAATACCAACAGTCTGGTCAATAAATCTTAAAAATCAGATTGGTGAAACTTACCCCATTTGGCTGAACAACACCCTGTAGGAATTTGAATTTACCACTGAAGTAATTCATTTCCATTTCTGATTCGCTTTATCCTCACAAGCGTCGCTGGAGCCAATCTCAACTGTCTTCGGGCAGTAGGCGGGGGACACCCTGAATCGGTTGCCAGACAATCGCTGGGTACACAGAGAAGAACAACCATCTGCGCTCACACTCACACCGAGGGACAATTTAGAGTGTTTCATTATCCTGTCATGCATGTTTTGGCAATATGGGAGGAAACTGGGTACCCACGCAGGCACGGGGAAAACATGAAACACCACACAGGAAGGCCAGGCCGGAATCGAACCCTGCAACTCTGTACTGTGAAGCTGACACGCTAACCAGTCGACCACTGCTGCTACAAAGAATCGCTTATTTTACATATGACCATGGTTGCTCCTGAATCTGCCATGATTAGCACCCACTGTACGGTACACTCTTTCAAGAGGTGGTGATTCTCCTTCTCGTGTTCTTACACACCCACTATGACATAACCCTGACATATGTGCACAACCACCAAAGAGGTATGATTCAGTGAAGTCTGAGGGTGGCCCTACTTTATGGATCGTGGAGGTTTCATGAGACATGAGAATTCCAGAAGGATCCGGAAGTTATCGCCAGTGATGCGTGTGCGGCTCATCCATAGGCTACTTTGAAGGAGCGTGTGTTTTTACCTTCACTTTCTAATGAATCCAATGCAGGCAATTTAAACAGAAAATCATTCTCATAACACAAAGCTTAGGAGACGGTGCAAATTGAGAGTTGACCAGGTTGCCAAGCAATGCACTGCACGTGTGGACCATGTAAGTTGCATGTATGGGGGCAATTTCTCAGGTAGGGGTGAAACGAGACCTAGTGTAATCCGGTTATCTCAAATTAAAAAAAAAAATATATATATATATATATATATATATATATATATATATATATATATATATTTATTTTTTATTTGAGATATATATATATATATAATAAAGAAAATGATTGAGGTTTTTTTCCTGCTTTGGGTAAAAGTTTATTTGGTGTGTGTGCGCCATCAATTCATAATCACCATTCTTAGGTGTCATAGTTGCATGCATTTAACTCCTCACCTCTTGGCCGCGCCACTTCTCGAATACACATGGGCACACGTAAACATGACCGCATCCCTTACACACACACACACACACACACACACACACGCACACACACACACGCACATGCACACACACGCTCCAACATACGAACGTCAAAACATGACTAAATACACATACATGAGACATTGATATACAAACATGCGAGGTGAAAAAGACCAAACTTGTTCCAGACACTCACTTAAATTTCTCATAAGAAGGAAACCTACTGCTTTAGCCTGCTGTCTGCCTGCTTTGGTAGCCCTGCAAGCCCTACTCTCCCCTTACCCCTCTTTTCCCCTCCGATTCTCAGTCCCTGAATGACATGCCAAATTGCAGTCCGCGATTACATAATCGCGGTTTGTCAAGTCGCAATTATATTGCAAATGCAATTAATCGCTCAACCCTAGTTCTGGAGAAGGGCGACGCTCGAAAAAAACACCCGCAAGTCAACTTCTGAACGACTTAAGAAAGGTGAAGTAAATCTATTGGCCAATCGTCAAACTCTGGGGAGTTTGGATGTGAATCTGATTGAAATACTGTGTCATAACCTTAAAAAAAGCTGTTCATGGTCAAAAACCTTGCAGTGTTGCTGAATTAAAACAATTTTGCAAGGAAGAATGGGCCAAAATATCTTCACAGAGATTTGACAGACTTATTGCCAGTTATAGAAAATGCTTGATTTCCATGTTGCGACTGAGGATACCCAACCAGTTATTAAGTTTTTAAGATAAGATAAGATAAGATAAGATAAGATAAGATAGGAAACAATGGAGACATTCCCAATTTACAGCAGCAACATTATGAAAGGGAGAAGTAGAAGAACAAAAAGTATATTACAATATAAATTATAAAATATGAATATAAGCATCTTAAAAATGGATTAGTCGGGGTGAGTCCAGGTTTTCAGGAGCGTCAATTCAATAGCCTGACAGCAGTCAGCAGGAACGAGCGGCAGTACCTCTCATTCTTGCAGTGCGGGTGTATCAGTCTCTGGCTGAAGGAGCTGCCTCGTGCTGTCATGGTGGCCTGGAGGGTGTGTCCATCATAGCCTTTAGCTTGGATAGCATCCTCCTGTTGCCCACCTCCTCCAGAGTGTCAAGGGAGCAGCCCAGGACAGAGCTGGCCCTCCTGACCAGTCGGTCCAGTTGCTCTCTGTCCCTGGCTGAGATGCTGCCTGACCAGCAGACTAAGCCATAATGAATGGCTGATGCCACCACAGAGTCATAGAAGGTCTTAAGGAGTGTTTAGTGGGTAATTGCTTTTTCACACGAGACAGCGTGGAATTGAATCATTTATTTTACTTTAATAATTAAAATCATCATTCAAACATTGCAATTCTTTACAGATTATGGGTACCTGCAATTCTTTGATAAAGTTAAACAAATTTGAGTAAAGGTTATATACTTTTTTCACGGCACTGTATACACGCATGTACAGTACACTCCTACACTCCCCCCCAACCCCCACACATACACGGCTCTGTCAGCTTCATCAAGCCGCGATCATCAACTCTGACTGGAGCGGTTCACAGTCAAGTGTGAAGCTACGGCACGCCCCACGACCCATGTGTTAATAAGCGGATCAGAAAATGGATGGATTCTTAGTAATAAAGACGTTCAAGTGGGACAGATCGGAATTGGATAACGAACCGTGACAAGGGCTCTCTCTAACAGTATGAATTGAAGGAAATCAATTTATTTATGATTGTCATATCAGTAATTAATTACAGTCCTTCCTTCACACAATTTTCCTTATGCTACTTTTAGTCGGCAGACTCATCACTCTTTGCTACCCAGATGCAATCAGAGGCACGTACTGTTAGCATGGTCGCAGTGAAAACATGGACCTTTCTACTAATAAGGACGTTTTCTATATGATAAAGTGGAATGGATTGGATATTGGGAAACCCACAGGTTAATGATGATAGGTGATGGTTTATTTAATTTAGTTTTCTGATTACTTGCATTTAAGTTTTTATTTTAGCTTTATATATACTGTATATATGCAACAGAACCATTTAGGGGGCTTAAGAACAGTCTAGGGCAGTGTTTCTCAAATAGAGAGAAACACTGGGGGGGGGGGGGGGGCGCGAGGCTCCGTCAAGGGAGGCACGTTTGCCCTCGGGGAGCATGCTTTTTTATTTTTTTAGTCCTAAAATAACGTGCAGTTGCACCTCCACTACGTTAGGGGGCAGTGGCGCTCCCATTGGCAGAGTTTGCGCGGGAAGTATTCTCAGGGAGGAAATATGACGAGGCGTATGTAGCGCTTGGCTTCAATGTGACTGTGGTGGCAGACGAAGGAATGTCGATGTGCTTACTGTGTCTAAAACTTTTGGTAGCGGGCAGCATGAAGCCAAATAAATTAAGGCGTCACTTAAAGACATTACACCTCAAACACGCTGATAAGTTGCTTGAGTTTTTTTCAGTGAAAACGTGCCGAATATTGCCAACAATCATGCCACTTTGTGACTGCTACTTCAGTCAACTAAAATACAGGTCCCGGCTTCACATTGAGCAGGAGCGGAGAGTTGCTGTGTCCTGCTTCAAACCTCGCTTCGAAAAGCTGTGCATTGCAAAACGTGCTCATTGTAGCCATTAATCCAGACGTCATCTTTGATTTAAAAAAAAAAAAAAACACAAATTATTTTATATATTTTTGTTTTGCTGGTTAAAGTTTTTTTTAAAATATTGTGCTCCTGAGATCATGTTGGTGATTAGTTTGAATGCATTATTAGTTATTGATTTTATGTAATTTTATTTTTCAGTATCGTATGGTTTGACATGGTCAGTCAAAAAATATTTATTGTTAAATTAAGGATTTAATGTGCCCTGCGATTGGCTGGCAACCGATTTAGGGTGTCCCCCGCCTACTGCCCGAAGACAGCTGGGATAGGCTCCAGCACCCCCCGCGACCCTAGTGAGGATCAAGCGGTTCGGAAAATGGATGGATGGATGAAGGATTTAATGTTATTTTTGAATTTCAGATGCACTTTAAATCTTTTCTGTTCCAGTTTCTAAAGCTATTCTTTGTTGTAAGTTGGTCCATATTTGTTTCATTTTTTATTCTCTGATACGTTAATAAGATTACAGTGTTATGCAAAGGTGTACTTATAACAATTTTATGGACAAATGATACCATTTATAGTCATACGGGGTGGGGGGGCAAGATGTCTTCCTCTTCCTTGGGGGGGCATGACAGAAAATAATTGAGAACCACTGGTCTCGGGAGACTTCAGCTAAAATAGTCGTAATGACGCCATTGAATGTGGTTAATTTAATTTTACACTGATGGTTTAAGAATGTTAAAATGCACAGGAAATTTATCTTTTATAGCGTGATTTTTTTCATGGGTTAATTGAATTCTCCAAGTAAAATTTACTTCAGCGAAAAACCAAACAAATTGGAGGTCGTTTGTTTTGAATACTTATCAAATTGATGTTAACGCACCATAAGAACAAGAATATTGCAGCTGGCACAGTCAAAATTGCTCTCAAAGAACTAATAAATTACTTCTCTTGATTTGAACATGATTATTCCATTCGTTGTTACAGTCAAGGTTGAACTATGGAACATGATCAGAAATCTTTTAGCTGAAAATTGCCTGGAATTGATTTGGAGTCCTAGTTCTCTATGGCACACATATCGCAATTTGATCCATTTGCTTGTTGAGGGCCTCAAATGTTAGTGGTAAACACTCAAAGAGGAAATTACTGGACAATTTATTTTCTTTTCACATTTTTTTCAAGGTACTTCCAACACTGTTTCTTGAGATATGCAAAACAAAAACATCAGAAATCATTTCAGGGTTCAACCATGCATTGTTTTGGAAAATTGTTACACAGCTACAGTAGCTTGCTAGCTAGCTGGGTGGATGGATGGATGGATGTTTTAATGTGGGTATTTTCACAGCTGTTGACAGTGATGCTTTCAAAAATGTCTAGCCAGCTTTTGCATTTAGCTTGAAATATTGTACACCAGAGGTTCATGTGAATTATTTTGTCCAGTAAAATACTATACCCACAAGTACCCTTTGTCTAGACTTTTCATTTACCACCATATGTTTCAAATTGAGCTTTGCATCCATGTTTGAAATCTAACATTAGTTTACACCAATTATATAATTGACAAGAGCTTACTGTGACCTCAAGGCGCACTTGTTGCCCCTTTGAACATTTTAGTCTGAAGGAAATGCTTCAGACCTAGTTATTATTTGTCCCCCCCCCCCCCCACACCCTCACCAAAAAAAAAAAACCCATCACAAGCAGTTTGAGAGATTTTCTTGTGTATGTATTTGGAAGAGTAACTGCGAAGATCTTTCCACCTCACATCTGAGTCAGGAGAAAAAGACCGCATGATCATTTCAGTTTCCCTGAAAAATCAATTGTAACCCAAGCTAAAAGTGGGGTTGCTCCAAATGGCTTGAAGTACTCCTAACAATATCATATGTTAGTGTTTATCAATGCATTAATTTCAGACCAGGCGTGCTAAGGGGGGATTATTTTCAGATACGGATGCTGCAAGTACTTCTCTCTTTTAACAGAATTATATCCCAATGTCTGACCCTTTTTTCGATGTGTGAGGTTGGCATTGACACTAACTGGAGTCCCCGTGCCTGAAGTCGAAAGCTCCGGCGTGTTTAAGGGGTCGAAATGAAAATTATCTCCTCTCCCCTAAGGAAGAGGATCATGGTTTTGTAAAATAAAACCAGTAATTGAGGCTGTCTGCTTGGCTTAAGGGCACATAGATGTCAATAGTGTCGTTTCTGAACCATTCCCTGCTCCCTCTCACAAGTTGCGCTTTTTCGGTCTTTAGTGCTTAAAGTTTTTGCTGTGAGGTCTAACAGGGGCTGTTAGTACAGCTTTGTCTGAAACAATGACATAAAGCAACCTAGAGTTCTTCCTGGGAGTAAAACATTGCCAGACCTCATATAAATTAGATTACAGGAATATGTGTTTGCACAGGCCAAGGCCTAGGGCACTTTGGGGCATTCTGTGTTCAAGTCTGATGCATTAGAGCTCACATGTAGAGAGGTTAGGGGTGAGCTTGGACTCCCCAGCGAGGAAACCAGATCGTGTTTGTTTTGATCATCGTATTTGACCTGGACTTGACTGACATGTGCCCCCCACTTTACTAAATTGCCAAACAAAACACCCAGGAACACTCAGCAATCATTTAATCTTATGGCTTGAACAGAGTCAGCCACAAATGTTTTTTTCAAATGTAATAATATAAATGAGTTGAGAGTTCAATGAAATACAATCTAATAATTATAAATGAGGTGTCATTGATTGCCATTGCCATTGTAGATGTAAATCATGTCAAGGAAAAACTTCAGCTATAATGTAGCCAAGTAGTGAACTACAATAAATAATACATACATTCATTTTTAATAAATACCTAAAAAAAAGAACATTTACAATTGTTTTGCGTCTGCTGTCCTGTTTGTTATGCTCTGCTGTGAGTGACAGATACATCTCTGCAGGTAGGAGAGAAACGGGAAACCACATTGTATTCAGTCCTCAGGGCAGATCATGTACAGTAGATGAGAACAAATTACAATAGAAATGTAGTTAACATTCAAAATGTTGTGAAATTGTACTTATTACGCATAGACTTCTTTGTGATGAGCATCAAGCAAGTTGTGTTTACGATGCCAGCATCTGAGACTGTAGAAAAGAGCGACCTTGACATAACAAAACATCTCCAGCCCCCATGGGGTTAATAGTGTCGTTTTGCAATCGTCAAACATGTGTTACCCATCACAACCAAAATTATGTGACAGCTGGCACATTTTGCTGTTCTTGTTAAGTCCCCAATAATGATCCATTGTAGCTATTTTGCTGTCATACATCAGTTTCCACATGTTTTGATGCCCTGACTTAACTGGCTGGAGTAGGCGAGTTAAAGTGAGTAATATTGATCAGTCTCGCTGTAACCTGTGTCTGTATTTGGCCTTTGGGCTGCCAATGCTACAATTACACACTATGTTCCTGGCAGCCAGGGCAATCAGATTTTAGGGCACCGTTGACAAAAACACGAAGTTCCTGTGATACCCAATCATGGCACTCAACTGTCCCCAATTAGCCTGTTTATCTGTGGGATGTTCCAGACAGGTGTGTGATGAATATTCTTCAACTTTCTTTTTTTGCCACCTGTCCCATCTCAATTGGAACATGTTACTGCCATAACATTTTAAGTTCATGATTATTTGCTAAAAAACTATAAAGCTTGAAAGTTAAATGTCTTGACTTTGTAGCATATTCAATTAAAGGTTGAACATGATTTGCAAATCATTCTGTTTTAATTTATGTGAAACACAATGTCCTGACTTCACCGGAATTGGCTTTGTAATATTTAGAAAGCGGTGGCACAGTCCAATCGAATCTTCATCCATGATTTTGCTGAGGGGTATAATGTACTAACATGAAAATAGTGACTTATATCAATAAAATTAAAGCACGTGACCATGAAAGTCAATGGGTGTCAGATTGATGGTTGGAGGGCCATCGCGTGAGAGCAGGTAGACACTGGCCACTGGGTAGTCCAACTTATTCAGTGGCCTGATTCATTAGAAAGTCTTTCATCAAATGTGAACTGTTTCATTGTAGGATATGTAACCCTTATTCATTTTGAACAAAGACATTGGCAATATTCTGTATAATGATGTGTTTGTGTGTGTAATATTTGTGAGTCTTTTTTTTTCTTGGGGTTGTAAAATAAAAGGCTTGGTTTTGAGACTAGCGGAATTACTGATGCAGTAATTGTAGGCAGAGTGCAGTTGGATTTGGGATATTTATTGGGGTCCTCATATGAAATGTGGTAGGCGTGTTAGGGTGTTGGGGGTCAATGAGAAGGAAAGGGGACAGGAAATGTGTGTGTGGGGGGATTTAGATGTGGTTAATGAAGGAGTCTAACTGTTTTGAAAGCCACAAGGGAAGCCAGCTGCATTCAAGTATGCCAGCCACACTTGTGCCTCACTCCTTCCGATGTCATGTGTTTAGCTGTATTCAAGTGTTTCTAAGCCCTGGCCCATGGCAGGTAACAATACATGGGTAGATGTTTATGGAAATAAGACAATAAAACAATTATTGTAAAGCACTGTGTCATGATTGATCTGTTAGATTGTATTTATAGTTTTGTTTCATGTTATGGTTTCCTGTGGTGATTGTCCTGCTCATTCGGTTTTTAGTTTCCACCTGTGCTCATCAACCTGGGTTGATGAGCACGAGTCTTGGGTTTCTCATTGTCTATCAATTTGCTTGTATTTAGTTCGTTGGTGCGTCTGTTGGCGTTCCTGTCAGTTCCTCTCATGTTCCCATTTATGACTCAATTCCCAGTTATGGTTTGGTACTTTGAACAATGTTTCTGGGGCTCTTGTTATTTATTAATCTATCTATCTATCAATGTATCTATCTATCTATTTATTTATTCATTCCAAAGTACAGTGCCTTGTTTTCTCTTCTTTTCTGGGCCAAACTCCTGCCTTGTCCTCTAGGTACAATGCCTATTGCGGCTATTAAGTGTGTCAATTCACTGTTTCCCTTAACAACAGTGTATACATGTGGAATCATATTAATAAGTTCCCACACAGGTTTTAAACCAACCAAATTACCGGAAAATTATAACTTACTTAACATTATTCACATGAAATAACGTCTTTTTGATTGACTTCCATTTTCCGATCCGCTTATCCGCACAAGAGTCGCGTGGGGTGCTGGACCCTTCCCAGCTGTCTTTGGGCAGTAGGCGGGGGACACCCTGAACCAGGTGCCAGCCAATCGAGCTCACACTCACACCTAGGGACAATTTAGAGTGTTCAATCAGCCTGCCATGCATGTGTTTGGAATGTGGGAGCAAAGCAGAGTACCCGTAAAAAACCCACGCAGGCCCGGGGAGAACATGCAAACTCCACACAGGGAGGCCGTAGCTGAAATTGAGCCCGGTACCTCTGCACTATGAGGTCGACGCGCTAACCACTGGATCACCGGGCCGACCCCACAGGATAAAGAATACTTTTGAAATCACTTTTTTTTTTTTTTTTTTTTGTTACGTACGAAATATCATGAGACAAATATGACACTTGAGAAAGCAGAGAGATGTTTTGGTAAACATTATCTTTATCAGCTTTCTTTTTTAACCAA
Source organism: Hippocampus guttulatus (assembly GCF_054856545.1). Taxonomy (NCBI): domain Eukaryota; kingdom Metazoa; phylum Chordata; class Actinopteri; order Syngnathiformes; family Syngnathidae; genus Hippocampus; species Hippocampus guttulatus. The sequence continues at coordinate 6,517,504 of NC_141266.1, read as the reverse complement.
AAAGAATGAATCAAACAAAAAAAATAAAAAATTCTGGGGGGAATGAGTGGTGTCACATATTATGAGTGAACGGTTGGAAGAGGATGACAAAATTATATACGCTGTCGATGAGGGGCCATTTTATGTTTAAGTAGATGGAGACAAAAAAAAAGTCATACACGAGAAAGGTCACACTTACATCTCAAAGTTGAGCATGAATAATGTCCAGATTAATATGGATGCAAATTTATGGATGTCATGACTTGCTCAAAGAGTACATAATACGTTTTGATCCTGTGAAGGTACATAAGAAACATGATACATAAACATCTATAAACATCTGTTTTGTTGCTTCCTTTCCTGTTTTACATATCTATTCACTTAGAAGCAGCATATTGTATTTGTAGCTCGACCCTATACAGTACTGGCTTCATGTGTCTGAATATTAACGTTAAGCCCAAAGACGGGGAGTGATTGTCACTAAATATGATTAGATTGACGTCGTCATTACATTGCACAAGTACACATATATGCAGTACTTGTACAAGACGAAAGCATAATTGCAGCATACAACAATTATCTCGCAGTAGTTGAGCTAAAATCTGTACAGCAAAATGCACAGGTTGACCAGTGTGTACCCGGTAATAGTAAGCAACTAATTTCAAAAATTATTTTATTAGTATTATTACTATTATTATTATTAAATATCAAAAAGTACTATTGACTGATATATTGAAGGTTACACAGAATGTACATAAATAAGGTAGCTATGGACAAATGTACAAATGTATTGATATAAACTATAGACAAATAGTCTTAATATTATCATATTCATAATAATGATGCTGGTACAATAAACCACAATCATTCGAGAAGAACAAAAAGCCCTTGCAAAAGGTGAGATGAATATAAATGGAAATAGCTTATCTCAAATGGAAAAGAGGACCCAAAACGTGTATGTTACAAACCGTCATTAAAAGTAAGAACGGAAGCACTACTTGCATGAACAGACACAAAAACGTGGAAAGAAAATTACAGATTTTTTTTCACACTATTCAGCCACTTTGAAAAAAAAAGAACCCCAAAATAAATTTGGATTTTGCTGATATTTTGACCTGAGACGACTCCTCTTGCCCTGACGAAACTCCTGATATCACACAGTGAGACAAGTGCGCCGCAGTAGGGAAACGCCCACCGCTCCAGCTGAAACTCAGACAAAAACAAACAGAACACCAGACAATGTGCTTGGCTCACAGACAGGACCGTTTAAAATATATATTGATACAGTATCACATTTTACAAATGCAACAGCATTTAAAATGGAAATGACTTCTGGAAATATCCTGCAAACATGTTGTCTTGGTGTCAATTTTTGGGAAGAAAAAAAAAACATCGGAAGCGGTTTGGCAGGTTAACCCTTTCATTCCCCCTGTAACCTGATAAAACGATAAGCTGTCTACTGCCGTAACCGCGATCCCTGAAAGGGTTAAAGATGTTTTGATAGACACTCAAATGTTTAAAGTACATGATGGTTCTTGAAGTTGTTCTGAAGTGGTGATGAATTTGAGTACATTAGAATCAAATTGGCAAAAAATATAATTATTTGACCTTACTGGTCTTTTCTCTTGATTGCATTAATAAGACGATTTAACTTGACCTATCACAGGACTTGGTTTGGCTTGCCCAAGACAAACATGACCTGGGGCTTGCTTCAGACTTGAAAGTCATAACTTTACTTGATATTTGCCCATGTCTGACTAGCTTACCATGTTTGGTCCATGTATTCACGCTGCAGTTGGTCCAAGTTCTGTGTAATCAGTAAATCATAGCACAGTCCTCACCATTGAATTATCTTGATGCACTCGCACTTGATGTGAAATGGACTTGTGAAGACACCGTCTTACCTTTATGGAAGGATGTATTTCAGATCAAATTGATGTGGAAGAACAATACATACTCATTTCATAGCTAAATATTGGCCATCAAGAGCATTGAGAAATTGGATATATTGCAAAAACAATCAGATAAACTCCAACATACCGTACACATACTGTCGGAAACACTCAATTAGTTGCTCCTAGTGGTCGTTTCAGAAGAACAAGGCTGAAGAATGTTGATGAACCATCAACAAAAGCTCTCCTTGCGCGAAATAAACTAGTAGGAGCAAGTTTAACAGTGCGAATGCTTTCATCCCTCTGTTGCTCTTCAAAGGCCTAATGACAAGGTAGAATCCAAGCAATCATAAAATGAGACTGGAGCACAGTGACTAAGCTCAGAAATCTAAATAAGGTGGACCCTCACAATGGCTTTTGGTGCACATTACTCAATGTCCAGAGTCCCCTGCGCTTATTACTTGTTGCAAACGGGTGGCTCGGGGTATAGTCATCCCACAAACGTGTGTTTTTGATGTTGACCTTGTGTTTTCTAGTGGTATGTACCACACTGTTCCAAGTACTGCAACTATCTAGAATATCATAATCATGCACACACTCTGAACTTGAGATGAGACGTATTACTTCACACAGCTCCAACACTGAAAACAGGCATTTTTGTCAAAGAAGATTGATGGGTTGTTGCTTGAGCAGATAGTATCAAGGTCATGTTCTCAACAGACATCTGAAATGTTCAACTTTTAACGCATCAGCTTTTAAGTGGTGGACTTTTGATGTGCTCAATTAACCTCCACCCTATTGTTTGAGTCGCATTCACAGCACCATTAACCCTATCTTGCATGTGTGTGTGTGTGCCGAAGCTGATAGGCTCCCATTGGACTTGGGCGGGCTTAGTAAGCAGCGGTGAGGAGTGGAGAGGTGAAAATGGAGGAGCATGTGGGAGTTCTCGGCACAATGAATGGAAAATGTACATTCCAAAACGCCCTGATGACACAATTGATAAAGGTAGAGTGTTGTGCCTAATTTGTAAGAAGGAGTTTGCTTACCACCGAAGCAGCTCAAATTCAGTCTCCCACATCAATGCAAAGCACCCAGTCGCGAGTGCAGCCACAGCTAATGTTAGCACCAAAAGCGTTAGCAATATCGCAAGCGAGCCATACATAGCAAAGCTCTTCAGCAAACTAAACTCGTACGAGGCATAGTTGATGTGTCCTCTGTAGACGACTAGAAGTGATTGATGTTTTTTCCAGCGCTTTTACTTTGTCATGATGAACAGCGTTATTTCTGAAGTGCTAACTTACAGCACTGTGATTTAAGGGTCTGTTTTATTTATTGTTTATTATCTGAAGCAAGTTCAGTGTTGAGTACTTGTAATGCTCAGAAAATTGTTCTTACTGTTTTTGATATGTTAATCTAAGCACTTTTTAAGGACCTGATGTTCTATTTTATTTTTATTTTGTAATTCTTTGGAGATTTACAAAAAAAAAAAAAAACATTGATATTCCCCTCGTGGTCGAAACTAAAGGTTGCAGGTAGGATTTTGACTAGTCTCAAATACAGCAGAAAGTAAATGGCTAGGACTGCATCTGTCCAAGTCTGCTGAAAAACAATAAAATACTTTATAATCCCACTTTTTCTTTCATCTTTTGATCTGCCTAAACAATGTAATGAATTTAAAATAAAAATAGGGGTTTTCTCAGTAATTTTTAGGAGATTAAAATATAGATTAATTAGATCAATTAATTACAGACCCAAATTAATTAATCTCACATGTTTTAATCACTCGACAGCACGTATCTATCTATCTATCTATCTATACATACACACATATACATATATATATATATATATATATATACACTGTATATATATGACGGGGGTCACAACTGTGATGGTCTCGAGCTCCACGTCGCTGCCACCTCAAGAACACCAGACACTGGGATGTGGGTTTTCTCTCTTTTTATTACTGCAACACAGTATGGCGGGAGGGATAGGTGAAGTCACGGGGCTTTTCGGTCTCAGAAATAACCTGTGACTTCCCTGGTAGCTCTGCCTGAACAAAACATCATCCATAACAAAACAAAATGCACAACAAAACAAAATACACAACATAGGTGATTGTATACTATTTACAAAAAAGAAAAAAACCCGCACATACACTGGTATTTACGTGATGCCGCTGAACGCATCACATGCAGCAGAACGGCTGCGCAATGTACAATAATGGCGGCCGCGACGAACAGCGGGCACACGCCAGCCACACAAACAGCCAAATGAAAAACGACACGAAAAACTATATACAGTACAACCAAATGGAAACAAACATTACCTGCAACACAGTATGGCGGCAGGGATAGGTGAAATCACGGGGCTTTTCGGTCTCAGAAATAACTGCGCAACAAAAAAAGCACTATTAACTCAATGGATAAAAACTTTCATTCGACAAAACTTAAATTAAATAACGACACAAAAAGCAATGTGGACTCGGAACAAATCAGGGAAGCAATTAAATACACAGCACCATAGAAAAAGGAAAAACAAAGCGAAATATTGTAATTAAACTAGAAATGAATCCGGACCGTCAATGAAATGTGACTTACCCTGTGACTTCCCCGGTAGCTCTGCCTGAACTACGGCGGGAAGCTGGTGCCATACTGTGCGCTGTTGCGTCACTTCCGTCATAATATAAAAAACTGGCAAATAAGTGTACCCTCATTCCAGAGCTTTTGAAATTAGATAATACAGGCTACAAACAACACAGCCCACCACTCTGTCTCTGTGTCCTTAAGGCAACAAATCACTTACACACTGTGTAGAAAACATTTACTGCCTGCCATCTGGGCCAGCTGCTCTAGGTCCCTGTCAGCCCACAGCCACCCAGAGCTTACCGACAGAACACACACATTATACACACACAAGGAACATGTCAGCGCTTAACTGCTAGCACATTTGTTACTTATTGACATTTCCCACGATCAACAACAAAAACATGGGTTTGATCTTCAAATGGTCTAATTTGATGATTTGTTTTCTCCCAGACACAAAGTTGCCAGGTCAGGAAACCTTTAGTTGCTCAAAGATAAATGTTGCCTAATCATTGTGCTACCCCAACCTCCACCCCTACCCACCCCACCCAAACCTCATGGTGTTTGGCTTCCGCACTTGTTTCAAAACACTGTTTCAATTAAATCAACAAAGCCAGTTCACAAATGATTGTCTTATTTCTGGACATTTCACTCTGCGGTTGAGGTTTGAGCTTTTAGACTTTCCTGCAACAGTAATACCTGATGAGGATTTAACGTGCATATTGAGTCATTGAGTGGGCCAGTTAAATGCCTTGTGTCTGATAAACTTGGTGTGTGTGTGAGCTGCAAAGATGAATGGCTGTTTAGTCTATTGGTTTTATGGTGTTCAAGTGGTACACTTACCGTCAGTGGCAGTCCCCTTGAGTTGGACATGAGCTGAAGGGGTACACAGAAGTGATGTTCAGTTACCAGCGGTCATAATCCCTGCCAGTCATTCTGGCCATCTGAGGACATGAGGGAGTCATAAAGAACCATTAGCCAGACGGTCACAATCTTTTTAATGTCGGCCCCACCACCCCCGCTTTTCCCTACAACTGACCTTCTCATAACTCAGTCTTCTGCAACTCACTCCCTCTCTCTTTATCGCAATTTCCCTAAAACTGGCAATTCTTTCACATTCCTTCCTTGACTCCGCCCCCCCCCCCCCCCCCCCCCCATGCATACTATTTAAGCACAACATTTGAATTTTATTGAGGTTGCACCTGCTGTATGACTCTACGTCAAAAATCTGGAAATTGTAAATGTTCTGTTTGGTTGTTAAGACGAATCTCTCTCTCTCTCTCTCTCTCTCTCTCTCTCTCTCTCTCTCTCTCTCTCTCTCTCTATATATATATATATATATATATATATGTATACAGTATATATGTACAGTAAAAAAAAAAATCCTCATCTCACCCCTCGGGTGGTGTCCGTCCCTCATTCAGCTCGGGTCCTCTACCAGAGGCCAGGAAGCTTGAGGGTTCTGCGCAGTATCCCAGCTGTTCCCAGCACTGCACATTTCTGGACTGAGATGTCCGATGTTGTTCCCGGGATCTGTTGCAACCACTCATCTAGTTTGGGGGTCACTGCCCCGAGTGCTCCGACCACCACAGCCACGACTGTCACCTTTACCTTCCAGGCTCTCTCCAGCTCCTCTCTGAGCCCTTGGTATTTCTCGAGTTTCTCATGTTCCTTCTTTCTGATGTTTCCATCACTTGGGACCGCTACATCCACTACAACGGCTTTCCTTTGCCCTTTATCTATGATCACGATATCTGGTTGGTTCGCCATTACCATCTTGTCAGTCTGGATCTGGAAGTCCCACAGGATCTTCGCTCTGTCATCCTCCACCACCTTCGGAGGTGTTCCCCATTTTGACCTTGGGGTTTCCAGTCCATACTCCGCACAGATGTTTCGGCAGACTATGCCAGGCACCTGGTTATGGCGTTCCATGTAGGCTTTCCCTGCCAGTATCTTACACCCTGCAGTTATGTGTTGGATCGTCTCAGGTGCCTCTTTGCACAACCTACACCTTGGGTCTTGTCTGGTGTGGTATATCTGGGCCTCAATGGCTCTGGTGCTCAGGGCCTTCTCCTGAGCTTCTTGAGACCAAAACAAAGGAAAGAGATGATATTTTGGTGATTCATAGCACAGTATGGTATAATGTTAATGGTTTGGCCCACTTGACATCTACCGAGTTCGCATGTGGCCCACAATGTGAAATGAGTTTGACACCCCTGGGTTAATGGAACACTCTATATTTTCCCTGGGTGTGAGTGTGAGCGCGAATGGTTGTTCATCTCTGTGTGCCCCTGCGATTTGCTGGCAAATGGGTGGCCCCAGCTTTCTGCCCAAAGACAGCTGGGATAGGCTCGAGCACGCCCCGCGACCCTTGTGAGGATAAAGCGGATTGGAAAATGGATGGATGGATGTTATAGCTGTAGTTAATGGTGGAAAAAGTTTGGACTTTGTTTTTAATCTTTGTTTCCTTTTTCTTATAACGTAAAAAAACGGCATCTAACCAGGTATGTCGGCTTTCAATACTCATCCGTCCTCCATTATTGAATCCATTTATCCAATGCCTGGTTGCGGGCATAAACCCTGAACTGGTTGCCAGCCAATCGCGGGGCACACATGGATAAACAACCATTTGCACTAACAATCACACTCAGGGACAGTTTAGAGTCTCCAATTAACCTACCGTGCATGATTTTGGAATGTGGGAGGAAACCGGAGTACTTGGAGAAAACCCACGCAGGCTCGGGGAGAACATGCAAACTCCACACAGGGAGTCCGGAGCCGCGATGGAACCCACGACCTCTGCACTGTGAGGCGTATGTGCTAACCCGTAGATCACCATGCCGTCTTTTAATAGCCACCGTAAACATGTGAGTTTGCTGGGGAGGCTGTTGAAGAATTCCTTTTTTTTTACAAAATTGTTCAAACTGAGTTATCAGTATGGTATCAGACAAAACCTCTCAGATACAACAATTGTTGCAATTGGCATATAGATTTAATGACAACCCGTGCGGAAGAAAAAACCACGCACACACGCACACACACACACACACACACCTTCAGTCTGTTCTTTCTGATGACAATGTACAGCAGCTTACGTCATTGCTGTTATGGCACTAAGGGCTTGAAGCCAGATCTTCCAAATGCTGACGTCATCTCCATTTATCTGTAGACTGCAATGAGAGGGAGGGAGGTTGCAGAGCTAAGAAGGGAAAAGGAGACTAAAGTGATTGGTTTGCCATCCCCCGTCTCAGTGACACATCATGAAAATAAAAAGTGCCCAAGGCATAAATTATCACATTCACCTTAACAAAGCACTCTCAGATGTTATTTTAGTGAGGAACCCAAACTAATCACACCGCCTGCAGCTAAAACAGGCCTCCTAACCACAATGTTCGTCAGTGCTCTCTGAATAAATAAATAAAGATAGGACAAAGGTCACTATAGGCTTTGGCAAGGAAACACCTATGGGTCTTATTTTTAATATACTGTTAGAGGGTTTCAAGTTATTTTCATTAGTCCCAGCGAAGAAATAGAAACATACTCATGTTTTATTGCCTTAGAAGAGAACAATCAATTCACACTGGTTTTCTTGTTGTTTCAAACTTAGTCAAATGTCATTTATTTTCAATTCATCTGTCAATATGTGTTGTCATGCAACAACCCCGAACAAATTATGTTTTTTTTTACTTGTCATGAAAGTCCATGTAGTGGATGGAGTGGTGACGTGTGGGTATTGAAAACGCTTTTCATCCCTTGAAATACATGAAAGATTAAGTGCCACACCTAGTGGCCGAATTGGGTATAGCATTCTTTACCTGTGTCCCCCGTCAGTTTTCCAGACGACTTCAATTGCTCGATTTGCTCAAACAAGAGGACCTTTTGGTTTACCCATCCACTCATTTTAAACCATGTAAACTGAAAGGTTCTGTTATTACCTCCCATTACACGAGTGCGAGACACGACCCGTGAGTCACATTTTTTTCCTTGAAAGAGCTTCAAAGTTGACAAGTTGCCAGAGTTTGAATGTCATTGGAAAGCGGATGAGTGCCAGCCAGCATCGTGTCCCTCAGCAAGGTAGATCTGACTGAAGGAGAAGCTGAACGCCCGAGATTGTATCCATTTATGAGGTCACACGGGTCAGCCTTAAATGCTTGAACTGAAGAAAACCCTTAAATTAGAGAATGATTTATGCACGCGCAACAACTACTTGAGCCACGCTAACGATTTACATTAATTTCGGGGACGGGTGGCGGATTTAGTCCTTGGCGTGCAATAAAACGACGTGGCGAGACTGGCAGACTCATTTTATTACACACATTAGGCACATCCTCGTTTTTTTCTTATACCTCCAACTTCTAATTAACAGTGGAGCAATTTTTAGTCTGAAACGTATGTCATTATTTCATTTTTGATCCGACTAAATTTCAGTGGAAAGTGTTGGCTTGAATTAAGGATTGAGGAAGTGGGATCTTCTTTGGGATATGGGTGATTGTACAGGAAAAATGTAAATTGCTCCCGCAGTCACGATGCCAAATCTAGACAGCCCCCAAAACGACTTTTTTGTCCTTAAACTGTCTTACATCAACAGGCTCAAAAAGCTCGTTTACGCCCACTAGCACCCAGAAGCGACCTCGCATCCACTAGTGAGCGTGCAAGAAAAGTGGGTGGGGGTGGCTGGAGGGGAGCGAATATACGACATGTCATCTTTAGCATCATAAATAAGAAGAACGCAAAAACTAAAAGTCTCCACGCGTGACACCAGCCCGGCACTATATGAGGAAGGAGGCAGAAAGCATCAGGACCAATCTGGAGTCAGTCACCGCTCAACCTCAGCAGCGCGCAGAAACGCACATGCCTCGCATTTGCGGCTCTCAATCCGTCCAAGTACAACCACGCGTGGTTTTTGTATCCATTGTTCTTTCTTCGTGACAAACTTTGAAGAAACCCAGGTGAACGGAATCCAATAATTTGACAAAAAAAGGGGGGGGGGGGAAGCTGCCTCGCTTTCACTTCATGCACGCTGCAACGAGTTCTTAGCTGTCGGACCTCTGCTCTCTTCTTGGAAACCCAAGTTTTGTCACACAAGGAGTGATGCTGCGTGTTCCCAAGCCGCACTTGCACTCCAGGGGAACCTAACTTAAAAGCCGGACACCGGAGAAGAGTAACATTTCGTTCGATGAAAGGTAATTTGACTGGGTGTTTATGTCGCCGAGCGTTTTGTTCACTTTTACGCACCATTGCGCGAAGGTCCTCGAAGGGGCGTTTGTTTCTGTTGGTCTACTTGTCATCGTTTCACCAAATTACCACGCAAACCACACATTCGTTTGACGACTTGCAATCAAAGCTATCACCTCGCGCGTCATTGTTCGGTCTCGGTGTTGATTTCGTCACACTTCCATCACACCAATCTATTTTGTGATTATCTCCACAGCGCACCGACGTGGACACTCACTCATACTCAGCGGAGGATCATCTCGCTCCATAAAATGATCCCAACTGGCGACCTGATATGTCGCATCTCGTCTGATGTTTGACAAGTTTGCAGCTCGACTAAAAGGAACTCCGGGAGAAGATTTAAAAAGAATTCATCACCAGCCCGCTTGGCACCCCCCCCCCCCCCCCCCTTTTTAAAAAAAATAAAAATCGGGGTCCGGACAATTTAATAGCCGTCCAGATGCAGTTTCGACTCTTCTCATTTGCCCTGATAGTATTGAACTGTATGGAGTACAGCAGCTGTCAGGCGCCGTCACAACGCTGGAGGAGAAACAAAAGAGGTAAAAGTTACAGCTTCGTACCGCAGCATCCAGATGACTAGTGGCTTCGACGCATACGCTTTTAGGTCTTAATTTTCACAGTGCTGTATAGTATTTTACACGCGCCTTTTAAAATGGGGTTCCATAAAAAAATAGCCCAACGTCGTATTCATTTCTTGTTCTGACAACGCTCAGGTGCGTTTTGGCGTAAACTACACTAATGAACATTCCATAATCTTAGAATAAACCACAATGATCATAAACTCAAACATTAAGTCATCCAACATGGTGTAAGGTTACAAAAGAGTCGTTGAAGGAATGAAGAGGCTGTGTAGTTTTTCGCTCCCGGTATGCGTAAAACGTGCGCAAATACGCTGGGCACGTGTAGTTGCAAACATCGTAATGTTGAGTGAAATTATTCTAGCTGTGTTTAAATATATATCGCCGATAAAAGGAGAACTAAATGTTCTATAATTGATCAGAAATAAAAGTGAATCTGTCCAAAACATTGCTGATGCGCATTGCTGCATAGTTACATCTCACGGTGGATAAAGGGGGTTATTTCATGAATGGTTACGGAATCCCTTTACCCCGACATATGAATTGCACATCTCCTCTCAAGCCTCCTAAGCTGGTTTTAATTGATCTCATAACCACTTCGAACAGTTGGTAGGAAACCCGCATAACAATCGCTCAGCGGAGGCGCAGTTGAAGAGGGGGATCAGCCTCTTTGTAAACACTGCTCTGTACTCTCAATGAACGAGGAGACAGTGAGATTAAGAGAGTTGGCCCCAGCCAAGTCTTCTTTAGACTTGTGACATCACTCATCGAATCCTTTGGGCGCCCAATGGGTGTAGGCTGGTGTGTCCCCGCTGTGTGTTAATGTTCTAGAGAAATCATTCAAAGTCAGGGAAGGGGGTTGCTTGTACATTGTATGGGAATCACACTTTTAATCATATGCACTGCGTGCCAGGGGGAACCTCCACACTCTGAAAGCCCTCCACTGTCCATCTGCAAATAATCAGGGAAAGCACTGCGGGGTGCTGGCACACACACACGTTTTTTCACCCTTCTGTTTGTGTTCCTCTATTCTTCTGTCTTGAATGACTGTTAGGTAGTGTTTTAGAGTTATGTTTGTATTTTTGTCCTGTTCAACCATCCTAAAATTGCTGGATGGCACCACATCTTTGCTTCATGTCATGCTTGTGTGTGTTGGGGTGCCATCGGGAATTTGGGGCTCTGTGGAAATATATATATATATATATATATATATATATATATATATATATATATATATATATATATATATATATATGTATATAGTTTTTTTTGAGATCCCTCTGCCTGAAAATACTGTAGTCTAGGTCCTCCGTTAGTCAAAATAATCATCACTTTTCTCCCATTTACGGAACCCGTGCGTGCGAGTGTGTGTGTGTGTGTGTGTGTGTGTGTGTGTGTGTGTGTGTGTGCGCGCGCGTGTTTGCGTGCGTGCGTGTGAGTGTGTGCACGCGCGTGTGTGTGTTTGTGTGTAAGAGAGATAGAAAGAGAAGGACTGAGACTGTGAGGGGAGATGCATTGGAGATGAGGTCAAGACAGTTTGACTTTAAAAAAAGGCTTTAAAGTACATCAGGTGATTCCAGTTTTAAAAACTATTGGGATTTCTTAATCCCTCAGAGGTGTCTTGGCAGAACACTGGAGCAGAAGTGCCATTTGAGAAAGTCAACCCAAACGCTTGATAATTGCCTGCTGTTTTTATCGACCACAGCAACACAGAGAGGTGTGTAAGACATCATTGTCCAGTCCAAAAAAAAAAATCGAGTATTTTTGTAGTCCTCCATGTTCTTCTGACAGGTTTGTACACAGTCCGTCTGGCATGTACCAGGAGCTATCCAAATCGTTCAGCAGTGTTGAGTCCCAGACACGCTTGAAAGTCAATTTGGCAACACTGTTCTTGCCGAGCACAACTGTTTTATGTTTAACAATAACAACACTCATGCCTTTTGGAACACGCATGGAAAAGTTTTGCCACTGATGTGAGGCATGCACGTATCAACATAACCAAGTGAGGTGTGAGGGGCGCTCTGTACTGAGCAATTTTGTGAGGATTTCAAGGAGACCAGCTGATTGTTTTAAATTTAGTCAAGTGATTGGGATCTTTTTGATTACAATTATTTTGGAGCTCACAAGCTGCATGACACAACAGTCTGTTTGGTTATGTTTTATACAATTACCCTGCAGACATTTCTTAAGGTCGACCACAACATCTTTTCAGATCCAATGCAAGAATGGCATCAAAAAATGTAACTTTTATGATTATGGCTAGCAGAGAACCACAGTGTATCCCAGCTGATTAGTTATGAATGATGGCTTTTGAATGTATAGATTCATTTTCTAGTGGAGGAGTTTGTATTTGACAGATTAACTGGCACGTTGGGAAAAAATGCCATCCATTTTTGAAAACTGACACAAGGGGCTGCTAGTTTTGGCCATCAAGATCTTGCGCGCAGTCATGAGCACAAATGTACTCGTTGGGTGACTGATTAATGGTTCAGAGGTTGTGGATTCAAATTTGGGTTTTCGTCTTCCTGTGTGTCGAGTTTGCTTGTTCTCCTCATTCCTACATGCACGGTAGGATTTGATTTAAATCTTTAACAAATTCTGAACATGCAAATAATATACAAGTGTACAGAAAAGAAAAATCATAGCACAGAATGGACATTCAACTAACTAATCAACTAACCTTGAGGTTAACTGAAGACTCCAAATTGTTTGTAGGTGTGAACATGAGTGGGAATGGCTCTTAGTCTATATCTGCTTTGAGATTGACTGCCATCCAGTTCAGGGTGCACCACGCCTCTTGCCCAAATGTCACCTGGGATCGGCTCCAGCACACGCACGGCCCTGGTGAGGTTGAGCGGTACGAATGGATTTGATGGATGGATGATTCAAATGTAAACAACATATCACAACAATGTGAGTTTTACCTAAAATGCCATATTGCGATTGTGTCAAATTGCACCGTAACATAGTGAAAGGTGTCTTGTGTGTTCTACTCATACAAATACTGCACATGAGGTAACAAATGCCTCTCAGCGTGATTCAGTGCCATTCTAGAGGACACTGCAAAGTACAACCAGAACGGTAAACACATGCATATGTTTAAAGCTCTCTGACAGTGTCAACATTGAGCATGATTAGCTTTTAATGCAAACTGTTTGATGCGTTATGGCTGGTATTGTATCTCTTTTGATTGATTGATTTTTTTGGGGGGGGGGTGATTGTTTTGTCATGTAAATGACATTGTGCCTTAGAAAGGGCGTTATTGACAAGACAACAGTTGGTATTTCTATTTGCTGGCTAATGATGCCGCTGCTGACTACATAAAATCGCACTTGAGCAGCACTGCCAGGAGCAACACAGATACCCAGATGTTGAACAGGTAATGAATATGTACTAGCAGCCAGAGTGGTGAAAAGTTGCCATGTGATACCGTTAACCCCTTCGAATCTGCAGCCCGGAATTTGAATAACCAAACGTCTGCAGCTAATTTGCAATCATTTTATGGTCAATTCGCAGTGATGTGTTGCTGAACTGCCTTTCCAGATGTTTTAAAGAATGAAAGTGTTTAAATGAATCAACTGTGGCCTAGCAGGGTGTAGGGAGCAAAGTCAGAAAGGCATGACACACTGTACCACTGATGACAGTCAGTACAAGGATTGCGGGATGTATTTTGATGCCAAAATCCACAGAAAAGGGTGGTGACGTGAAACTGATTAAGCCCTTATTTCAGCAAAGAATAATAAGGGCAGACATTCGACAAGCATTAGAGTTGGAAACGCGTTCAACTTGTCTCTTTACCCCTGAAAGTTATGCCCATTTAATAGTTGATAAGGGAAGGCCGGAGACGTACTGTACAATAAAAAGTCTCAGACGGTTCCTCTCCATTCTGGCCCTGCAAACCAGGCCTATGTGTGCTGAAAGCTTCCACAAATTCCCCAGTTTGTGGTTGGTAGTGTTAATGTTGGAACCCGGCACTTCTGTGCAATATAATCTGTTGATGAGCGCGGAAAAGCTCCAAGTGGCTGCTTTATAACCCGCATTGCCACTGTAGCTTTTGGAAAAAGGGAAGGCAGCCCTTCTGATGGCATGTCTGTTGACACTGCTCTCTCACATGATGCTTGTCTAATCCAGGTGATGTGAGCCCTGCATCCTGACCTTCTTCTTTCCATAAAACTGTCAAGCTTTGTTGACTTTATTCTTGTGTGGCACCAGCTAACTGACACATTGATGGCTCTGCAGAAAGGCTGAAAAATGATCTGAGGTTTTGATGGGCGAGGAAAAGCAGCAGCCCTCCCTCACTCTCATCGTCCTTGCCGGTGAGAAGAGGGTGGGGGGGGGGGGGGTTTACGGGGTGAGGAAGGCATATTTAAGCAGATCAGCAGGAACGAGCTGAATGTGAACAGCATCACCTGAGAGGGATTACACAGAGCAGAGTCTTGACCTGAACCCGAGCTCCAAACACACAACTTTTTTTTTTTTCCTCAGGCCCCTCCATTAATCTGTGTGTGTATGTGCGTGTGCAAGAGAAGGAAGCAGTTGCGGAACAGCTGACAAATATAAGGTCATCTTGCAGGTGCATATACTTGGTGCTCGAATCAAGCCCAGAACAATGATGCACACTCTCCCTCACAAGCACCCCATTCACCATCCCCAGACACCTCCTCACTCATTAGGCGATGATGGCCACGGCCCATCTTGTGGATTATCAGTCGATATGACGCACAATGAATCACTTTTGTGCTGTATTGATAAATCACATTAGTCTGACCCCGCCTCCGAACTCTGTCAAAAGACTAGCTCCTTGTTTGACCTACTAACCCGCACAGGTCGACCTTGTCTGTGGCGTCAGCTCCTGCTTGGAGTCACAGCGTATCAGATGAAACTGGTGAAAGGCTCCTCAGTGTGCGCATGCCACACTACACTGCTGAAAGTCCCGGCAGAAGCGAAAGTATGCGGTTGTATGAATTATCTATGAGGGAGGGTGACAGAGATTCTTTAAGGCCATTAAAAAATATCCATTGTGCCATTTTTTCTTCATTAATAAAATTATGTATAATCAAATTAAATAGACAAAAAACGTATTCATGTAGGAGGAGGAGATAAAGGATTCATATTCGTACCGTTGACAGTTGCCCTGCGTTGAGGCAAGATGCCCTTACTGGCCACAACATTAGGTCCACACAATTTAATAAAATGCAATAAGACAGCTGAATCAATCCTTACCTGCCTTTGTCAAGAATCTGTTCCTGTGCGCTGCCTGACACAAGAACATTTGAAACAAACAATGTCTGTTATTGTCACCATATTTTTGTGTCAAACTGGGCTGAATCATTTGGAGGGCTTTTTCCTCTCTTATGTAGTGAAACAAATATATATCACCAAATTAGAAACGCCTTTCCTTATAATGCAGTGCAGTTCTACACCACTGCAAAGTTCAAGCGCCATCATAAACAATTGTTCAATTCACATTTTCTTTCTTATGATGCCAATCTAAATCAGAAAATATTTGTATTTTTGGGTGATCTTGTTTTTGTCTGTAGTATTTATACAGTATATATATTTATACTGCTTGCTTTTGCTTTCACTGGATTGTTCAGGTGTACTTAATGTTATGTCCTGCGAATTTATATCGAAAACAGTACATGGTTATCTTTCGTTCCTATTTTGGGAGGGTGGAGGAGGTACCCAACAGGATCTTCTCCTTTACTGTCAATCATTATCATGACAGGAATCCACATGCTGCCTAAAGATGAGTGCCAAACAGATGTTTTTGTTTTAAGTGACATTTTACCGTAGTGTAAAGATTTGTTCAAAATCTGCGATGACATGAACATTTTATGCAACATATTAATGTGGCAATGACAAACTCTCTAATTGCAGACAAGAAGTTCAGTGTCCCTATTGAATACAAGAGGATGTGCTTAAAACTCACCCAATGTGTACTTGCTCCCTCAAGTGCATGCTCCCTTGAGGCAGTTACACCTCAATATGTTTCCTCATAAAGCTACTAAGTACGACCAGCCAATTTGGTTCCAATGTCTCAAGTTTATTGGATCGTAAAATTTCTAATGCATGGATCATTAGTAACACATAAAATAACAACACAAAAGACGTATTTTGGGGGGAGAAATGACTCATACAAGTGTTCCACAGGTAGGAAAGCTTCCCGAAGCCCTCAGGCTTGGAGTGAAAGGCACTTCTAGACTACTTTGCTCTCACATTACTAATACACAACTCGAAAAGAATTCACGGACGAGCTGTGCAAAGGTAATGGTGCAGATACAATAGGCTGCCATTGTGTTTTCCCCCAATGAATCTGATCGCGGGAATTGTTTAAATCATCTCATTTCCACCATTTTGCTGTTTATTAAATACACTCCTGGACCAAACTAAGAACATAAATACATTTGTTTTCCAGCCAAGTCAATTATGTGTCAAGATAGCAACTTTATTTGACTGGAAACAATGTGATGCAGCTGTAGTCTGGCTCTTATACAAGGCAGAAAACATATTGCCAATTATGAGGTCACTAAGAGTTGCCTGACAACTCCAGGAAGGAACAGCCATATATGGGCAAGATTTCAGTGAGCAATGGTATAATTAGGTTGACTACATCATGAGCATACCCCAGGCACCATGGTTGAGCAGTGGATAGCTTGTCTTCCGCACAGTCAGGAGATATGGGTTCCAATCTTGAAGAGGGCGGGTAACAAAAGGGGGAAATGCATCGTTCATGTCTGATGTAAAGTTGGATAGATGGCTTACATGCTGTGTATTGAAGTGGTCAGAATAAAATGCACATTTGCCTCACCGTCATCACGTTTGCAGTAATCCGCCTCTATTGCACGGGGTTGCATTTCAGAATCCACGATAAAGAAATACCCTATTTAAATATGGCCTGCGCATGTTTCTATTGCATTTACGGCACTTATTCTTTTAAGCTCTTTAAGCACAGTTTTCAAATAATACATACAGTACAACAGGACTCCTGCCGCGGTGGCAAGACACCTCAAATTGTTGTTCTATTTGAAAGTGGTGGCGACAAGCTCCTCCAATTGGAGAGGAGCAGGCAGAGTGATTTATTGTTATTTTGGTAGACGTATTTACAAGTAACGGCACGATTAACCTATCCAAGTTCCCGCCCAGCCATTAACTCTTCTCTGCCGTTTGTGTCCTCCTCCTTCTTAAATTGAACACTTCCAAATACTTCCAGTACTTTCAAATGTGGGCACACTGAAAATCCAGCATTTGTATTGCCACACAACTCTTTCATCCTGAGCGAGTGCCATGGGAAAAGGACTTAACAGTGTACAGATCTCCCTGTGTGTAAAGTAAACAAATATATTTTCCCGCAAACTCAACAAACGTACTATCTGACAACATTCATCAATGATCATGCCCAAAGATTTACATTTATAAAATTAACGTACAGCCGTCACTTTCTGTAGGCGTAAAAAGCAGGATTAAAAAGGAAGAGAAATTGAATAATCTTCAGAAAAAAAATGAGAATGAGGCAAAATACTTCCTGTTTTCATTCTTTTTCTTCCAAATTTACACCATGTCAAACAAAATAGTGTGCTGTCATCCTGTGGAATTGCATCTAAATTGGACAAAATGAAGATAAACAATCCACACCCCCAAAAAAATCCAAAAAATAGAGGTTGGGTTTTCTGTGCAGTATATGTTAGTGTCGCAGGCTACAGTTACCTATGACCCCATCAAGGACAAGCAGTATAGAAATTTGATGGACATAACACCCATCAGGTAGTATTGTGAGTACTTTGTGAAGATTCTCTTCTGTGCCCATCTTTTTTGTCTTTTGGTCTCCTTCTAAAGTTCAGAGATCTCAGCATTTCCTGCCCACTAGTCCTTGAATAAGCAATCAGCTGCATTTCATCAGAGAGAATGAGTGCATCACTGTGGCCACTCTGTTCCACCAGTTGATTTCAAACAACTGCCATACTAGTACATGTGCTGTACAAGCACATGTGGCGAGGACTCCATAACATCCTCTCGCAAGCCAGGCTAAAGATAAGCTCCTCCTCGACATACAAAGATGTTTGTGTCTTAGGCAGATGTATCACTTCATTCTACTTCCTTGACATGATTACTACTTTGGCACCCTCTTACGGCATCTTAAAGTAGTATTGAAAGTGAGTCAAGCGAATAGATGAGTTTTCAGCGAATAACTGAGAATAAGTTCTACAGAAAAAAAAAAGAAAATGTCAGTACTGTAGGTGAATTTATAAGTGACAATATGTGAAAAGCCGGAGGTTTACTGTATTAAAGAACCATGTCACCATGATGATTCATTCTGGGGACCAGCATTTGTAATCCGTAACTTTAGTGTTTATGCTTCTAGACAATGCTCTTGTTTGTTATATTGTTGTATTATGTTATTCTGTGTGCACGCAGGTAACGAACCATTCCTCATTGATCTGCGAGGCATAGTAATTCTAAACTTCTTGAGGTTCCCTGAGACATTGCATCAACATGTGCAGAAACACACACACACACACAGAGACACACACACACTCGCACCCTCACATCCACACACTGGCACTCTGTGCAAGAATAATAATATCAGTTAAGTGACTTCTGCCCTACAAACAGTGAGCAATAGAACCCTGGTTGCTAAACTCCGTGCCCACCTCCCTAACACTTGACAGATGGACATGACTCCCTTTCGCCCCCATCTCTTTGACTTCATGGGACCTCTAATTATGTTGACACACCACATCAAAATACAGCTCAGCATGCAATGCTTTTGTTATTGAGAGGAAGTTAGTTGGTCAGATGCAATAAAGCATCTCTCTGCAGGGCTTGCCTGTAATTTTGTGAAACAAATATGGCTTTTAAGGAAGGTAAGTGCGCATTAACCCTCTCTGCTGCCCACTTGCTGTCTGATGTAGCAGATCCTCAAGTGGAGATGTGATAAATCTGTAGAATGAAGTGATACTATAAGTTTATGTCTGTGTGGCTTGCTCATGGTGTGAGCCTTCACTAACCTAAATGCTGGAAGGGGTAAATCGAAAAATAGTAATTCTCCTACTACGACTTCTACTACTAATAATACAGCCCAAAAACAGCTGGGATGGGCTCCAGCATGCCTCGCGATCCTTGTAAGGATAAGCAGATCAGAAAATGGATGGATGAATGGAATAATAAGACAGACTCATCAGGATGCTCAAGTCGGGGACTGCAAGCAGGCTCTGTCAAGTGTATGTCATGTTTACGACAGAGTTGGAGGTTTATGTTGGAAACACGGCACCTTTGGACTATATGAAAAGCTTGTCTGTGGATTTAGTGTAGAACTAATTATTGGAGGAGCAATAAATGATATAGTGGGAGAGGTTCACCCATCCATTTGAGCTCTGGTCTCAAAGCTCGTGTGCGTTGTGTTGTGAGGGGGCCTCATGGCTGCCTGCGGAGTGCAGAAGCACCCGGCATGTTTCTAATCAGGACTTGGGCTGGGAGTCATTACTGGGCCTTGATGCTGAGCTCATTGTCTCTCAGTGAGTAAGTGGGGGTGGGCGGGTAACAGAAAGGGGAAACGTAGCGTGCTTGTCAGATGTAAAGAGGTCTTGGAGGGTCATTTGCTGTAGGTTTAAGTGGTCGTAATAAAAGGCACATTGGGAACGTAAGTTATTATATAAAGGCCGTATCAGTGGGAGAATCAATTGACGAAATATGCCTCAGTCTGTTTAACGCACAGACCAGTATTAAACTCAAGGTCTACGGACCAGATCTGTACGACCACATCACTTTATCTAGCATGCTCCAGCAATTCATGTGTGTCGTATTTTTTTTTTTTTTTTGGAGAAATCGGTATCACCATTTCAAATTGACTTCACTTTTAATTTGTTTGGATTGTATAAGCATCCTTTTTGTTACCAAACCCCATTTTAAAATGAAGTGACACAACAGTTGAAAAAGCTATTTTTGTTGTCTTCTGATTTAAAAAAAAACATTGATCAATTTGTTGTGTATGTGCAATATTATGAGTGGAAAATACATTTTCCCAGTCACAATGGATCTCTGAGGGGAACCCCAATAAAATGTCACCTGAGTCAAAATGAGTTTGACAGTCTTGTCTTGAAGAGGCACCCACCGAGGTTGTTGGATCAATAATGTAATCAGAGTGAGCAAAGTGTCTTCTGCTAGAGCACCTTGCCTGTGAATAATTTGTTGTTACAACTCATCTTTGAAACTGGCTTTCAGATGTAGTGAATATATTGTATAGTGCATAATCTTGTCCTTTTTCTCCCTTACCAGATTTCCTCATAATCACAGCTTCAAATTCAGCTTCACCATGTAAGCCAAAACAAGCAGACTGCTTGTTAAAAAGTACTTTATATTGGCAGATCAGATGACTGACAACGTGTCATGAGAGTAGTCTCCTGAACTGGCGAGATTGTCACTTAAATTGAGTCTATTGTTTTGGATGTCTGTTATTAGTAAAAAAAAAAACAAAAAAAACTTATTGTCAGCTGGAAACCAAAACATCAAGCAAAGATCACAACCATCTGGTGAACATAAAATGGGTGAGTAGAGTTGAGTGAAAAGATTTTTAGGTAGCCAGAAACTCGATTCAAACCAAAGTTATTTTAAAGTATAAAATATTAGATACATCTGTATGTCAAGGACTGTTTATATAGTCTGGGATACTGCCCCCCCCCCCCAAAAAAAACGAGTCACACATTTTAATAGGAGTGCAGTAGTTGTAGTTAAGTGCACAATTGAAATAAACAGCAGATGTATGGTAAACTAAAGGAAACAACTGAGGAGATAGGATGACTTAATGAGCTCCAAAGTGATACATCATCTTTGTATTGTGTTCAACACTGACTTTCCATTAAAACAGCCTCAGTATCTGACACTCGCTAATCCTTCCAGATGAGATCCACACATGGGAAAGGATAATAAAAAGCTTTGAAGTAGTTCTGCAGCACACTGCCTCAACACCCAAGGATGGCACTAAAAGTTTGCTTTTTGAAAATGTAATAAATGTCATCTCACTGCACTCGTAGTGTGTGATTTGCTCACTAAAGGCCTGTTTTCATTGTTGCTGTCTTTGTGAAAATAGTACAGCCAAAGTCTACGCTGTCTAGCTGTGGACACAAGCATGTGTGTGCGCATGTGACAAGACTTACTGAAATGGAATTGTGCATGTTACACTATGGAGACAATGGCACTCTTTTAGTCCACCATATACACTTGTCCTACACAACTTCTAAACTGTATATTGTTTTATTTGGATTGGGGCCAGCTTACACAAGCAGCATTCCTGGTTAAGTAAACAGTTGTTAACAGCAGGAGTTTTGGTTTGGCTATCTTCAGAGAGGACTGGTGGAGTTTACATGTTTACTGGCTAATTACTTTCTAACTGGGTACGGCTTTGTTGTGGTAGTGGACAGGAGTGAAGTGCAGCTGACAATGTGGGGCCGGTTAGCTTGTGCGTGCGTGCATCCATATGCATGGGTAGCGAGGACTGTCTTCTCTTACGCATGATGCTGTGAGAATAATCAACTGTGGTCCGAAGGCACAAGAGGGGCACAGTTTGTATCCGACTCTGTGAGAGATACTGTATGTAATTAAAAAAATAATAAAAATATGGAGTCATCTCATGCAAGACAGACATAAAGGGCCTTTTTTTCATCAACGGCACAGCTGCACTCGAATGTAGAAACGAGTGCATATTGATCGGTGTTCGTGAATGTGGTACATCTTTCTGCACCTTACTGGGCATTCTGTTGTACAGAGGGCATTTCCATCTCCATGAGCCCGATGTTTGTGACATTTTAGTCGCAGAAATTCATCCGAATCTTAGACCAGCTTGAACCCCGTCTATGTTTGGGGGCATGTAAATCGAACGTGGGGCCTACGGGACCGGAGTTTGTGAACTCCGGTCCCTTTGAATAAATGTAACAATCAATGAATCAAAGGTGTTGTCGTTATCGTCATTACTATATTTTTACAATCACCCACTGGCCATGGCCAAGCTATGGAAGGTAGCGTCGTAGGGGGCATGCCTCACACTTGCGACATGAACAACTGGAGTGGAAGGCGATCTCAGAGTGTTTACTTCATACATCTATGGTCTTGCAAGCCAACTTGATATCATCTGCTGGGGGAGATCTGTTTGCAGTCCTTTCTCAACTCACTTGCTGCCAGACTAGAGCAAATGAGTTTCTTGTTTAGCCATGTAAAGGACTACTCTCACATGCTGCATTTAAAGGGAGGGGCAGGAGCAGCTTGGATTAGCGGTGAATCGAGTCGGCCGTGTTCACCCCCACAACGGCACAAAACGTCAATCAATCAATTAAACCATTCTGCATCAGGTTGCAGGCATCTGCAAAAATACCAACTGAAAGTCCTGTGCAAATTTAGACCACGCGTTGCACGAGTCCTGTTTCCTTACAACATCTTACAGTTGATAAAAGTAGCATGGTTTTTTGTTGTTGTTGTTTGTTTTTAGATATCATACACCCACCATGAACAGCCCTCACCCAAGCATTGATGATGATAGCATGATATACCATATTATGAACGTGTTCAGTTGAGTATGTCTTTATTGTTATGTTGCAAAATCTGGCTGGAAAATTGAAAAAACACATCTTGCTGAAAAATAGTCCAATTCAAGCAATTACATATATTGCTTGAATTTCATGATTGGAAATGACATTTTCGCAAGGACATATTGCGTCTACACACACTTTATGAAGCTTAAACTGAATTATTTATTGTGGCAGCCCTTTACATTTATATATCCAGGATCACAGTACTTTTCCTGAGAGGAAATTAACTTTGCACATCATCGTTTTCATTTTGCTTGATGTGATCCATTTGGACTTTTTTGGACACCCCTGACTCATGGCATTCGTCCTAAGAGTCTATTTCCACATGGCACAGAGGAAAACTTGCGCACACGCACGCACACACACACACACACACACACACACACACACACACACACACACACACACACACACACACACACACACACACACACACACACACACAAACAGTCCTAAGGGCTGTACTTGGAGCGCCAACACAATTCATTTGCTGGTACAATGCCCGGGTAGTGCCAGCCATTAAGGAGCAGTTTTGTAGTAATGAAATTACAGTGAAGCCAGATGACAAAGCACCAGGCACTTGCTTGATGTGTGGATACAATTTATCTGTTTATCACAAGTGTGAAGGGAGTTTATGGTTTAAGTCAGGGGTAGGGAACTCCTCGAGAGCCATATCCTGCCTGTTTTCGAGGTCTCCCTACACCAACACCCCTGATTCAATTGATTGTTTCAGGCCTTGACAGAGCTTGCTAGAATCAGGGGTGTTGGTGTAGTGAGGGATCTAAAACAGGCTGGATATGGCTCTCGAGGAACCGGAGTTCCCCATCTGTGGTTTAAGTTATCTGTTTGGATTGTGACTTTGTATGGCCAGTCTTGAATGAAGTACTTAGAAGCGATACTAAAAGTACAGATGGTCCTCAAGATATGAACACAACGGGCACAAAGAGGCTTTGATGCTGGAGAATAGTTGTAAATAGTCCTTGCGGCAAACATCCTGAATGCTGAATGGGTAGCCTGCCTGCTCGATGCCGCTAGCTGTGGAGACCATCGATATTAGCTGAGACAAGCCTTAAACATATTTTGTTTCCTTTTTCTGAACGACCGTCACCCCCTGTACTATTTCAAAATGTTTGTTGAACAGCTTGGCAACTTGTTGCGCTGTTGATATTTGAATTCACAACTTGGGGAAAAAAACCCCCGGAATGACACCTTTGTGTTTGTTTTACATCAAATGACCAGAGAAGGCTTGAAGGGTGCTGTCAATAGATTGTAGATAGCATTGTCAAAAGAACGTCAGGTATGATTTAATGTGTTTGGAAGGCATACAAATTCCCTTTTAAGATGCATCAACTGGCATTTCATCGATCCATTTTCTGGTCCGCATCATCCTCACAAGGGTCGCGGGGCATGCTGGAACCTATCATAGCTGTCTTTGGGCAGGAGGCGGGGGACACCCAATCGCAGGGCACACAGAGACGAACAACCATTCGCGCTCACACTCACACCCAGCGACAAATTTGAGTGTTCAATCAGCCTGCCATGTATGTTTTTGGAATGTGGGAGGAAACCGGAGGAAATCCACGCAGAGAACATGAAAACTCCACACCTGAAGGCCCGAGCCGGAATCAAACCCACGACATCTGCACTGTGAGGTCGACATGCTAACCACTGGACTGCCGGGTCGCCCAACTGACATTCCCACATGGTTAATGTCTTTAACTGTGATAGAAAGGTGGACTCGCCCAAAAACTTTAAAAAATAAAATGCCAATTCTGATCCGAGTCCACAAACTGATTGGATTTTTAATTTGCCACGCTTACTCAGACAAATAACTGGTTAACACTCATCCATTCATTATCCAAACCGCTTATCCTCATGAGGGTCGTGGGCCTGCTGAAGTCTATCACAGCTCTCTTTGGGCAGTAGGCGGAGTAAACCCTGAACTTTTTGGACATTTAATCAAAACTTTAATTGTCATTTCGAATTCGGCTTCTCTAGATCTTTAAAATGTTATAATCAAAGAAAAACAATGAGTGTGCAGAACGGTGTGTTTACAAGTTCCTGACGTTGAATACACCATGTTGCTCGCGTAGTAAGTGTGTAGCGCACTGGTATCAAAGTCAAGGCCCAGGGGCCAGATCTGGCCCGTCATATCATTTTATGTGGCCTGCGAAAGCATGTCAAGTTCCATGATGCTTGCTTAAGTCTGAACCAAAATTTTAAATTGACATATGTAATCCACAATAACAGTCCTTATTCTTGACGTCTGATTCCAAAACAAGTTATCCATCAATTTGTTGTGCGCCGTGCATGTAATAGTGGAGGTGATTAAACATTGATATGGTTTCCCAAAATCCATTACGGCTCACCAAGGGAAACCGGAACTACAATGTGGCCCGCGACAAAAATAAGTTTGACACCCCTGGCTGTAGCGTATGTGATTCTTCCATCCCTGAGTGCGCTTTAAGCTCTTAATGACAGCCTAGTTGGAGTTTATTGTAAAACTAATCACACAAGAGTAAGCATATATATATATATATATATATATATATATATATATATATATATATATATATATATATATATATTGTATATTTAAATACAAAACATGCTTAGTTTTTACAGGGAACAGACAATACTTGTTTTTGTCTTTTCCAATAGTATAATCTTATTTACCTTCTTACCAATTCATTTTCTCGTCCTTTGAAGTTGTAATTGAATGAGACTTTTCAAGGATTCAAGGGATTTTCCTTTCCTCAAAATTCAAGGATACAAAGATCCGAGGACTTTTTTTGGTCATATCCACATCACGTGGCATACAGTCTAAGCCCTGAGATCCCATGTTAGTCCAGTAAGTAAAACATAAGATAAAATAAATATCATGAAGTGATAAAGGCAATGTTTATTCAAGTCTTTGAGGCAGGAAAGCTGTGGACGTAGCAGAATGAAAACGCAAGAGGCTTGAATTTCACATATTTCCAAAGTCATTTTGTACTTGACAAAAAGAATAGAGTGTTCAAGAATAAAGTGTTCAATGTGCAGAGATGAATGGGCATCACGCTATGATAATAGTTTTGAGTCATGAATTTTACTCGTTGAATCACCCCGGCCACCCCATGGAAAAGGTTTGGACTCCGCCCCCGATCTGAGACAAAAATACACTTATATGAAGGACCTGTTGTAAAGAGTAGAGTCATCTCTTCCTTTGGGTGCGATAACAAAAGCTTTGATGTTTAGGTTTTTTTGTTGTTTTTTTTGTGGCAGACACCATGTGTGAAACTAAGACCAATACTTTGACATCTGTCCCCCTGTGGTGCACTCCACTTTTGACCCTTGGTGATCACCTCAGATCTCCCTCCTGGCCTTGGTGGGAGAGGTGGGGTGTTAGGGTGTATCTTGGTAAAAGGTTAATGAGGTAGAAGGTTTGAAGAAGCCTTCATGTTGGGCCTCGTAGCCATCTGTGTGACAGAAGATTGTTGTTGAGAACAAGAATGTGTTGTGATTGTTGTGTTTAGGGTCTTTTTTCACCCCCTTCAAGCCTTTGCACTTCCTTCCATGATTTCTGCATGAGGAGTTGAATTTTCACTCTACCCATTACAACCCAACTTTTGTTAGATGGCACTTAAAATAACAACACAGTTGGAACAAAGTGCTGTGCACAGATCAAGAAAAAAAAGTGTCTCATTTCATGGTTTGGTGAACACCAGCATTAACTGAAAAATTGAAGCAGCAAGAAAACAGCAATGTTTTGTTGCTGCTTCAATTTTTCAGTTCATTTTGTATTGAAAAATTTGTTTTGAAACATTTTTCAGCCCATCCAAAGATATGATGGTACATGAAACGATTTATTGTTTAATGGATTTGGCTTCCCCTGCTGGTCCTATCAATCAGTGAGAAACAATAACACACTTTGAAGATACTTCTATGACTTTTTTTTTTCCTGATCCGCAATCTGATTTCATGAGTCACCTGGTCAGAAGACATATATTTCCCATCTGGAGCTAACACGTTTTTGGCATGTAGGAAACACATCCAACACCTTTTGGTCGTCAAATGTGAGAGTTGGAAGTTTTGTCAATGCTATGACAAATGGTGCACAACGTGCGATCGGCATTTTGGGTGCGAAAGAAAGCAAGGGAACATCGAGTACAAATATTCAGAGCATGGCCATCAGTTCACTGCTCCACTCCTGTGATGTATTTACTGCAGCCCGACATTGAAGCAAATCCAAAGAAAAGAGACACTCGCCTGCGTGAATGAGTGATTGAGTGAATTATTAGACTATTATTAGTGCATGTTGTGCTGCAGGTGTGAAAATTAGGTGTGAGTTTTATGTGTGGTGAATTGCACACATGTGGCCTAATCAGAGCAACTCCACCCATGGACTTCTTCTCCTTCCTGTGGAGGGAAACGCATTTCACTCGCAGCTTGAGTAGATTTGGGGGAGCAGACCGGATGAAATATTTCAAATATCAAACTTACGCTATGTCCTTTTACATCCCATGTATTGACCAAAGTCATTCATGAGCGAGCGATCCTGTGTCCTAGAAAAGACTCGAGTTTTGCAAGAGTACAGAAAGACCGTACATCGTTTCCTCATTTTCGACTGTCATTTAAGAAGCCAGGTCAATACAAATTAAAATGCCAAGAGACAATTTGCTCTCCAGCCATCCATCCATTTTCAACACCGCTTATCCTGAAGAGGGCTGCCGGAAGCCTATCCCAGCTGACGTTGGGTGAAAAGCAGAATAACCCCTGAACTGGTCAATCACAGGGCACATATCAAGGCGAACAACCATACACACCCACACTCACACCGTCACTGAGTGGGAACCGATTCCACACTGCCCGCACACATATCAGGCGAGTGTACCACTATACACGGGGTCGGCAACGCGCGGCTCCAGAGCCGCATGCGGCTCTTTAGCGCCGTCTAGTGGCTCCCCGGAGCTTTATAAAAAATTTTGAAAATGGAAAAAGATGTGGGAAGAAATGTCTTTTTTGTTTTAAATATGGTTTCTGTAGGAGTAAAAACATGACACAAACATTCTTAACGTTTCCCAATGCTGTAAAAATGTGTAGAATAAATATTACATTTCAACGTTTCTGTCAACAAAGATTTGCGTCACAGCCTACGGCACCCGTTTCTATTAGCAGGGCGGGATGCATGGCAGGTTGGTGCAAAAAAACATAAATAAATAAATAAATAAAAATAAACCGGTGTTTCATGTACAATTCACCGAGGCTACTGGCAAAGAGAATCTGGAGGGCCGTGAAAAGCATTTTTAAAATGGTACACGTGAGCTACGATAGTCAAAAACGCTGCAAAAGTGCGTCTCATGCCTCCTTTGTCAGATCTCGACGAAGTAGGTAGGCATGCGTTTGTAAGTGTGTTGTGTATGCGCGGGTCGATTGAACGAAAAGTAGATCTTCGGTCAAAAAAGGTTGGGCACCCGTGCTCTACAGAATGCACTGCACAAAAAAACAAAACAAAACATTTAATCATGAAGGCTCATCGTGTAATTGTATAATATACAGTAGCTCATATAGACAGATAGATGTTGCAGCACTGAAAAAAGGAGAGCTGTGGTGTTGGTTTTTTGAAAACGTGCACTTTATTTCTGCTTTTAACAGTTTCGACAAACACAGACACGTCTGTGTCCGACTCCGTGCCTTCTCTCCTCTCGTTCGACTCGAGAGGCGTTCAAAGACAGACTCCGAAAAACGGAAATGAATGATCACTTCAATGACACAAAGAAAAGCGAAAAAACTGCACTAAAACAGAAAATCAAGCGAGGAAATCACAAAATAAATTCTATGGGGACGTTTGTGAACACACAACAAAGCAATGAATAACGAAAACAATTCTGAGACAGTCCAGTCTCCTACATCCATACAGCATGTGTTTCCTTCATTGTAAATTTTATAGAAGGCTTTCATTTTATTTTTGCGGCTCCAGACATATTTGCTTTTTGTTTTTGTTTTTTGTCCTATATGGCTCTTTCAGCATTTTGGGTTGTCGGCCCCTGCACAATACCATCAGCGATTTACAATTGATTATTTTTCTAAAAACTTATTTTGTACTTTTACATTTGTGGTACCCTCCACATTTGTGGCACCAGATGTGACAACCATCAGAGCTACCGTGCCTAACATGCAAAACTCCCTCTTTTCAATACGCCCGTCGACACCACTTTTACACCTGTTGCAGTGTGAGCAATCTGTTAGAGCGAGCGAACGTGCAAGTCAACAGCCCCTATTTGGTATCCTGTATGAAGAAATCAGGCACCTTGATCTTTGCTGTGCTCAACAAATGAAGTTCCACATCACGATAAAATTGTGTGACAAAGTGACTGTATTTTGCAAACACTGACTGCACAGCTGAACTAATAATAATTTCCAAATGTAGCTTTCAGGAGCCCTGGACTCGCCTAAAGGTGTTTTGGACACATTTCCACATTGAGTCATCATATAAAATTTCATACAGCAATAACTTAGGTTTGAAATGTATCATCTTTATTGACGAAAATGTGTTTTTTGTATTGACTCAACAGCTGATTTATAGGTTTTGTGGGGTTTCAACTGGGCCAAATCACTTTAACATCTGTTTTCTTTTCTATAAGAGAGATTGAATAAAGATGTATGGGCAAAAGAAGGGAAGAATTGGCAAGAAGCAAACCACATGTTTGCTTCTACCCAGAGAGAGAGAGAGAGAGAGAGAGAGAGAGTCTGCCATTGTAAGTCATGAGATAACTCTTACTGTGCTTCAATTCTACAGTGTCATAAAGTGCTCCTACACCTGCTCTGTCCAAACACAATATATATTTGCGGAGATCCCTATTGCAAGGTTGAAAAGCATCTGCCGACTGTTGGCATGCGTCTCTTGACAAGCAGCTGCCGTAAAACAAAAGAAGAATGTAAAAGAAGACATTTCTGGCTAATGGCCTTTACAGGTAGTTTGGCTTTAAATTGCACTCGTTCCCAGTGATAAAAATCCAAACGACCAAAAGAGAATGGAGTCTCCATTGAGACATTGTGGAAGTTGCTTCATGCGAGGATGTTCCGTACCATACTTTTGTTATCAGAGCATTGTTTCAAAGATTGAAAAGTGATTGTCCTTTGTCAGACCTGACTTTCTTTTCTTTTCTTCACATGCAAGGATGGTGTTGGTCAAGACTTGCTACGTGATGATATATGGTTAGGTGAGCAAGGTCACGTTCTTTTGTAATTTCCCTCGAAGATCAGCAGCCCCAGATGTGGTCTGGAAAATGGGATTCTAAATGAAATACGTCATGACAGTAAAACAATGCCACTGATCAAACCTCAGGTCTTTACTTTGAATTGGGCAGAGTACAGCGGGTGAGCCACATCGGAGTAGACAGAGCTCAACCAAGTTGCAGAACATGTTTTCAGGTTAATGACGACTCAGCAATGCAGTCCGAGTCTGTCTGACAGCCGTAGTCTGAGACGAGATGAACAGGTGAACAGTCGTAAAAATCTAACTTTTTTTTTGTGGAATTTACATTTTAGCTCCCACGCAAGGAACACTTAAGTCAGCTGAGTGAAGCAGTACGCTGGGGTTTTGTCCATCCATTTGATTTTTTACACTTGTATATGATTTGTAACAACCCGATGCATAAAACCAACCAACTTCCCTTGAGCTTCTGTTATAACATGCTCTATAAATTGTAATTCAGCCCACATTTTGCACGTGCGTGCCTTTTTCAGCACTGACTAGCTGCTCTTTCTCAAACCTCACCCTCTGGATTACAGGACTCAGTTGGCCTGGCTAATATTTCTCACACCCAATGTGTTTTCTCAGT
The DNA here is from genome assembly GCF_054856545.1 of Hippocampus guttulatus. NCBI lineage: Eukaryota > Metazoa > Chordata > Actinopteri > Syngnathiformes > Syngnathidae > Hippocampus > Hippocampus guttulatus. Next base: position 6,486,834 of record NC_141266.1, on the reverse strand, counting down.
TTATTCCCGCTACATTGCTATGAGCAGCAAAACAATCCGAAATTATAAACATGTGCTTACAATATGACCACTTAAAAGACTTAGGCTATAGAACCTGACGATTTTCAGCTGGAAAAGGGTCCAACATATTTTTTTGCTGAATTGGAAAATAAAATTGCCTTCATCACACATGCCTAACTCCAATAAAACTGCATTTTTTGCCACCATTTATTCTTGAGCTAAGTGTAACTTTTTAGTGGCAGTTGTCAGTTCAAAGACTTTTTTTCTGCATCATTTCACAAGTTTGCACGATGGTTTGGTTCATTTTGTCTTCAGTGGCTGGGAGGGGTGATGTGGTCTTTCATTTTCCTCTAAACTGGAGCACCGGTTAATTTATACCATCATTTAACAAATGATATAAAAAGAATTGACTCTGAGAACGCGTGTAATTCTGTTGTGGATGTAATGCTTTTCACAAAGAACCTAAATCTTTCACCTGAAGTGTGGCCATTCTACCTGATGCTGACTGTCAGACATTGAGCTAACATTAAAACATGAATAATTTTGTTCTGTTATTTAATATCACTCTTTATCTTGTGGTATTTTTGTTTTGTTTATTAGTTTGATTGTTTTTAACTCAAAAAGCAATCAATAGCGTGTATCCAGGTTTGTTAGATTCACTTAAAATGAGGAGATATGCAGTCTGGGTGTGCAAGGAATAAGTACATACAGAAACAATTATCTTTGGTGGTTTTTTTTGACTTGCACTGTTAATGCATGTGTACTGTCACGAACAGCGAGAAGTAGAACAGTTATTATTAAAATGTTATTTTAATTATAGAAATGATTAGTGAGTGGTTAGCTCACAGTGCAGATGGTGTGGGTTCGAATCCGTGTCCGGCCTTCCTGTGTGGACTTTGTATTTTCTCCCCATGCCTGTGTGGGTTTTCTCCGGGTACTCCAATTTCCTACCACATTCCAAAAACAAGCATGGTAGGTTAATTGAATGCCCTAAATCATCCCCAGGTGAGAATGGTTGTTTATCTGTTTGTGCCGAAGTTCAGGATGTGCCCTCCCTCTCGCTCAAAGCCAGCTGTGTTCGTCTCTATCGTAAGGACAAGCTGCTCCGAGAATATATGAAAGATTGGTGACAAAATAAATCAGTGTCTTAGAAATAACGAAAAAATAAATAAATTACAGTATTTTGTGCCTTTCTGCAATTTTTAAAAGCACTGTGGACAAAAATATAAAAGTACGTCTTTGATGCTTCAACAGATGGAAATGTATATAGGTAGTAGAATGTAACGGTTTCACTTGCATCACATTTTGCCAGTATGTAAAAACGGAGGACATATGGAAACCCTGCAGAAATGATTATGCATGTATTTTTTACTCTTTTAGTCTTTTATTGAAAACATAATACCTATTATTTTAATGCTATGTTCAGTTTTCTAAAATTGGTTGACTTCAAAGATGTGGAGATAATATCTGTTTTCAAATATTTACTTGTTTTTTTATTTTTTTACTTCTAATGATTTAAATCTGCGCTTTTCTACATTTATGGATGCATTTTTTTGGAATGTGGGAGGACCACGCAGGCACAGGCCGAACATGCAAACTCCACAAAGGACGGCGGGAGCCAGGAATCAAATCCTGAACCTCCGTACTGCGAGGCGGATGTGCTAACCAGTCGTCCACCTGATGTGCTTTCATGCAGAGTCATTCATTCATATTCACTGAGGGCTTGAGGTTTTGCCACTGTGCAGGAATGAGGAATTTCAAATATACTGTACTGCAAACTCTAGAAGTCTAAAATTCCCAAACAACATTTAAACACTAACACAGTACTATTTTTCTGTTAATGAGTGCAGATATATACACCGATACCTTGACTTTCAAGCGCTCCAATATTTTTTTTTAATTTCATCTCTCTTTGGACTACATGCAAGCTTGAGGTGTGCAACCACTCAAGTGAACTTAGGAATCGTAGAGAACCACCGATACACAGATTCTAATGTAATCCATGCTCATATGAAGAGTTAAGATAAGAAAACCTTTATTAGTCTCGCAATGGAGAAATTCCTAATTCACAGCAGCAAAGTTATGAAAGGAAGAAGTAGAACAACAAAATATAGGAGCTGCTGGAAAGGCAGCCACTCTCGCAGCGCCATTTTTAAAGATCCACTGCCCCGATTGGACCTGAGTTCGCCTTAATTTGAAATGGAAAACAGCTTTTCTCTGATTGATTAGTTCCCGATATGTGGGCGTCTTGTGGCCACCGTCTCTTCATTTTGTTGGCTCCGTTGGAATGCAGTGGGCCAGAATCGTGCTGTGTTTGGCGCATCTCCTGGAGGATGGCTTCATCAACGCTTTCACACATACCACAAATACATTTCCAGATTTTAAGCGACACAGTCACACAGACACACGTTGGTCAGTCCCTTCTGTAAGGTTGCACAGGGTGACCGTGGAGATGAATTTTACAAGAAAATCATTATAACTGAGATCCAGCCATAGACGATGACTCCACAGTGGCCAGTCTGTGCAGCCGCAAGGCCACTGGGCTTGATGATTAAAAGTGGAAAGATTTCCCTCCAAGGGGACCGGGCCTTCGGCAGATTGGTGGATGGCCTCAGTGTACCCTAACGCCGGCACGGCAGGGTGATGGTTAGTGACAAATGGATAGTGACACCCGGCGAAATCACGGCCACCTACCTAGCCCGCTGAGGAGCACTGAGCAGCGTGAACAAAGCCACATTCCCTAGCTGGCTCCCGAAGTATGCAAAACTCCCCACCAACCAGCTTTTTTTTTTTTTTTTAAATACCAGCACAACCTCTGTTGTGATGCTGCGCAACCTCACAGCTGCCAGAGCACACTGATCAAAGGGTCTGTAAATGTGTATGTAGGTGGTTCGTTTGAAAGGCAGAAATGTACTTGTACATTGTGTGAAAGACCGTTGACTTGGCGAAGCCATCTTACACTAAAATCGGAAATCCTTAGGAGTTTCTTTCAAAATGAATTGCAGCATTTCATTTCCGAAATCATCTGAGATGGGCAGCTGACGCAGTTTCAGATGCGTGCATTGTAACCGTGAGTCATTTTGCCTGAGTTGAATGGGCGGGTTGCAAACATAAAATGGGCACGCATTTGAATAATGAGTCACAATCGGACACCACAACAGTACCAAATTCAAACCCGCTCGTTGCTACACGCTTTCGATTTTCAAAGGCTATTCCATGCAAACGACGAACCGCACGAGTGTGAACCTCAAATCATGTCACAGACACATATTGACATGTGTTATGAATCAAACTGTCAGAAAAAAAATGTATTATACTGGAAGGTGACCTTTATAGAAAACCAGTTCCAACAGGATTCGTGAAATATGTAGTTCAGAATAGCAGCTTCCTAATGAATAAGGTGACGTTTTTATTAAATCCTATTGGAAATATTTTCTTCTGAGAAAGTCAATAATTTTATTAGGGTTTCAAAATGAATTGCTCATCGGGCGATTGGCTCTGTGTAATGCCTTAAGTCCTTAAAAAAAATCATCCAACACCATCGAATACAGTACAACTGCTATACAGTTTTATACAATGCCAGTCCACAGCAAATGTATTGGAACGGTAAGACATTTTACTTGAGGTTTGTCAGACTGTTTCGACATCCAAAGATGTGTATAAAACCATTAACATTTGTTTTCCTGTTTATTTACACGTGGATTGTATGCAAACCTTGTAAGATAGCACCTTCTCTTTGAACGCACCCATGTTTTATGTGAGCAAAAGTATTGGAATTTATGGATTGGTTTGTTTTTTTTGTATGGTGTCTTATTACATGGATTATCCAAAGAATATAAAAGACGTGGGTTTTGCCTTTAAAGACTGCATTTTATAGTCTTAGTGTAACCAGACGCACCTAAAATACAAATTTGAGTTGTCTACGGGTGAAAAACGAGCAGTTGTGAAACTGAGATGAGCTGGAATACCAATCAGAGCCATTGCCTGAAAAATGACCATAGCCAGTACAACCATTTGGTACTGCCTGCAGAAGAAATAAATCACTGGTGTGCCAAGTAACAGACATCAAATGGGAAAACCAAAGAAAACCCTCAGTTGGTAACTGAGGCAATTCAAAAAAACAATAAATAGATCATGACATCGCCAACAAACTCTCGATGGCAGAAGTGAATAGGACCATATACTGCATCCATATATACTTAACAACAAGATTCAGCCCCCCCCCACCCCAAATGACCACTGAGTAACTGAAGGAGGAACAGATGAAAGGCCAAACAAGAAGGACGAAAGAAGAATGAAAAAATTTGATGATGTCATGTGGCCGTAGGCTTATGTAATTCACGTTTGCCCACCTAATGCTTCAATCCTAACTTTTATATCAGATCCAGATGGAATTTCATGGAAATAAAGCAGTAATATTGGTCTCTACTTGCATAATCGTCTTAAGGTGTCTAGAATACAAATACAGGAATTCTGTTTACTGTTTCAGTTTTTTTGGAGGGGCTTGTTTATCATCATTGAAAATATCTTCATTAACAGCTAGTTTGACTGTTGGCCTTCTTTTTTATTTTTCAATTCATAAATCTCAAAGACTACAAACAAGACAAAAAATGCTGAACTGTAGCTTTCAAACATATTGTGCACATTGAATACATTTTCCTTTGTAAATCCAAATGTCACATATAATCTCTCTTTAGCACACTACATTAATTCAGAATGGAGCTGTCACACTAGATTGTTGACGGGTGATGCAGAGGATATTTGAAAACGTTTTAATGTGGTTCCTGAAGACCAGTGGCCTTATATACAAGTTACTTTGCCTTGCAGCCCTGTCACACTGAGTAAGAAATCTTCACTCGGGGTTCTTCACTGATGTTTGCCATGAATGCATGGACCTTGTCTTTTCATAAATACAGCGCTTTAGGGCTCAGTGGAATTTTCACTTTGAATGTTAGAAGTGGGAAATGTGGACTTGTTTTGCTTCACATTATATGTATTCTGCGGCTGAAACCAAAAACGATCCACTTTATCGAATGCGGGGAGGGCCTCTTCAAATGGCATGTGAGCCTCGATCCAGTTTTGAACATATTCAATCTGGTAAACCTCAAAACATAATCTCGCAAAAAAAAAAAAAAAAGACACACGTTCTGTAGAACTAAATTACTTGTGTTTCAACGTGACTGACAGAGGAAAACAAAAACAAAACAAACATAAAAGATGTGTGGCATGCCACGATGTAGACAAAACACAGCTACGCATGTGTCAAAATGCAAAAGGCATTTGGAAAAAAAATGTGTCTGCTGTACGAAAAGAAACAATAAAAGGCCGCATCCGATGCATTACGTGTTTAAAGAACATATTCCTACCAATTTAGGTCAGTCATGCGAGATGCAACATCAGCTGCTTGCTTGAGTTTCTCATCTCTCATCTCGTCTTTGTTGCCACTCGCAAATGTTGTGAAATGCGTCAAAATAGCTTGATTCTACAGTTTTCAGATCACCGGTTTACTTAAATTCCCAAGCAGTTTATATTTTACAATTGCTGAAACCGGCTGGTGGATTTGTGTGCACTGGCTGGCATTGTTCTCAGGCAAGGACAGTGCAGCTCCAGCCACTGAAATATGGCCTGCTTTCTGACATACCTGTGGCCTGAACCTCAAACCTTTTCCACAGAAAAATACAAGCTAATCTCCCAAAATCAGCAGAAAAGGTTGCCTCCACTCTACCCAGCCATTTTTTTTTGTTTTGCCCCAGTTACATACTCAATCCAGAACGTGAGATCTGCTGCACAGGATCAAACATAGCAATTCAAATTCTCAGAGCAGTGCAACGATATGTCACACACTTGTGTTATTATTTTTTTTTCAATAAATCCATCAAAAAAAGTTTTATTCGATTAAAGATTAGTGTCCATGTTGTCTGACCAGCCAATGTTCTAATATGACTGATTTCTCTATTATTTTAATGGTTCTATTGATAGCGCACAGGCAATATTTATAGGTTTGAGCCAGCCCGAAACAAGCCAGAGAATGAGCTTTCCAGCCACACAGTTCATTACTTTTGCCAAGATGTCTTTCCTTTTCTGTCAGTGCAATATTATTTTAGCATGCAGTAGTGTAAATCCAATGTTATTACGGCAGATGGAGAATGTGAGAGAAGGTAATGTGTCAAATGGTAAGACGGCAGGAGAAAATGCAATAAAATAGCTGAAAAGACTCGCTCGCCGCAACATTACAAGACACCTGCGAAACATTTTGAAATCCAACAGTGGAGCCATAAAATAGATGAGGTCACACTCTTGGCACTCTTCGACAGGTTTGATATAACAATTACATAACTTTGTCAATTGATGAAATGTTCCACATCATGACTTTGACTACCTCGTTAAATGGCAGATCTTTAAAATGTTGTAGCTAAACGACCAATGAACACGAACATATTTTACAACACAGTTTAACAAGTATCTCTATTTGCTACCTGAACTCTCCTTCAAATCATGCGGCATTACATTAGAATACAACTCTTCCATTCGCTTAAAAGCAGATATGATCACACACGCACATGCACAGACATAATCAAATAAAATACATGTTGACAACAGATGACTGATTCTTAAGTCGACCCCCCCCTCCCCCCAATTAATTGGGTCTGATTCATCTGTGTAGTTCAAAATCAGGTGGCCAATTTTAACAAACTTTAAATTACCCCGATTGTCCTCATCTCTGAAGACCGCTTTTGTGACACTTAATCTGAATTGTATCCACTTTAGATAATGAAACTCTGTGTAAGATATTAGCAACAAGCATGACCCCAAAAGACTCCTAGCACACACACAAATACTACACACACACACACATATATATATATATATATATATATATATATAAAAAGAGAGAGAGAGAGAGAGAGACCAATTAACCGGCTTTCACATGATTATAAACCAACGTATACCGGGCCATCATGGCTTTTATTCATCTTCTTAAATCTATCCAGCGAATATGTATGATGATCCACTGCCAATAAAGCAGGCATGCTCTGTCTTTTAAGGTTTGTCCATGTTTTTTGTGCGTGCAACGTTTTATTAGGAATCGTGGTAGGGCGCTGAGTTGGATCGGCACTGTTGCGTGGTCACTGCTAAGGATATTTCAGACTTGGCGAGGATCAACTGACATTTCCTATATTTGAAGAAACTGGATTTGCCCAAGGACTTTTTCCTGTGAGTGCAATGCTTAGGACATCGCACAGAAAGTCACATACCATGGAAAACGGCTGTCTTTATATTGGACCTTTTGTCCACCGCATGCAACTTGAGATGAGACAAGTCACTGCGGCTTTTTGGGTTTTCAACCCTTGTCTTAACTGAGTCATCATGGATGCCAGCTCTGACCAAAATTGTCACAGTCACATCACATTCAGAACTAATCGACATTGAGAAGAAGAAATCAAAGTTTGCATGAGAGACAAATTCCTGAACTGGACATTTGCTTTGAATTCAGCTTATATATGCTTTGTTTTTATTTTATTTTATTTTTGTACTCAGGCCATTCACATTTGGTTACACAAGATAATATTGTTGTATTAATCATTGCCCATTGTTTTTCATCATTGACACCTGGCTTCTATGTACTCAAATATAAGCAAGGAAAGGCAAAATACAACTTCTGTTTTTGCAAATTCCATCGTTAATGGGAAAAACCAAGTGGTTTGCATGAGCATGATTTAGTTTTAATCAGACTCCAGTAATTTTTTTTTCTAGTTGTGGTTTGGTTTGGCGGCATACGCCGGTTAGCACGTCCGCCTCACATTTGATGAGTTTTGGGTTAGAGTCTCATGCTTCCCTGTGTTTTCTCCCATACTGTATTATGCATGTTTGGTTGACTGAACACTAAATTGATCATAGGTGTGAATGTACAGTATGTCTGAGTGGTTTGTTCCAAGTGTTCTGTGATCGTCTGATCTTTGATAAAAGATAATGCTGTTTTGATAAAATTGCAAAAATAGCGAATGAATAACTTTTCAATATTGGTTGTAACCTAGCAAAATAAATTCTGAGCCAAGAAACATTTGAAACAGATATATTAAAACAAGGCCTACACGATGTTCCTTTGTGCTGTAAATGACAACGTATGAAAACAATTAAACAATAATAATAATAATAATTAAAAAATAATCAGATTTTAAAATTGGTGTGAGACTATTAAAAACTCGGATTGATTGTGTAGTGCAACTGTTATGTGCCATGAAGGAAACAAAGGTCAGGACCCAGGAAGCAGCGATAGGCACCAAAAATAAGTTTATCTTGTCCAAACTAGCAACACAAAATTAATTTACTCAAAAACAAAACTATTACATTCAAGAAGACGAAGTAGCAACTGAAAAGCACCTTCACAGACATACTCATGACCAGATAAACTAGATCATCATTCGACTCTTGACGCTGGAACGCCTGGCAGGAGGAAAAGCAGGAACATGGCGAGACAGTGTGACTGTCAAAGATCCTCCGGCAGAGAACAATGGCAGAAGCTGGTTAAATAGGCTGCCACCTATTCAACCTTATGTGGCACAGGTGAGTCTACGCCTCTGAGTTCAACCCTGCAGAGATGGAGAGGAGAGCAGAGAAGGAAGAAGAGGAGGAGCAGGAGTAGGCACCTCAACATGGCAAAGGCGAAACAAAACCATGAAAGCAGCACCCCCCAACGAACGTCACCTGGTGCTCTACCGCGTTTACCAGGTTGGCGGGCAAAGAAATCCCACAGCCGTTGTGGGTCCAAAATGAGGTAACGCAAGATCAAGGAGCGGTCCTCCGTGATGTACCCCTCCCACTCAACGAGGTACTGGAACCCTCTGCCATGCCTGAGAATGGGTGGCCATCAATGAGGGGAGGAGGAGGTTTCAGGGAAGACATATGGAAGACAGGGTGGAAGCAGACTGCACTGGGGTTGACAATCTTGTCAATGGGGAAGGGGGTTAATGAAGCGGGGAGCCATTTTGGGACAATACACTTGAATAGGGCAGATCCCGTGCAGACAACCAGAGTCTGCCCCACCTGGTAGTCCGGGGCTCGGATCCGTCTCCGGTCAGCCAGAGGCCGATTGCGCTCTGTGCTGCCCGAGTCTCCCTCCAGACCCGTTGAGCTCTGCGAAAATGGGCATGGATGGACCTGACTGTCACTTCGGACTCCTGGCTGGGAAAAAGGAGGTTGGTAGCCTGAGTTCACCATAAAGGGGCACATGCCCATGCTGATCAGCAAGTTGTTGGCATACTCCACCATCGAAGGCATGAACATCTGCAGTCATGGATGGCAAACAGATTAAGGCTCAGGAGTGTTGACAGCTAAAAAGAAGTTGGAGTTCCCTGCACCAGCTGGGTTAAGTGATGAGAACGTCGGAGGGCGACAAACTTGGTCCGTCATCTCTCTCCATCTTTCCCTGAGTCTATCATCTATGCGCGTGGACAACTTAATTAGCTCATTGAGTGATCCACACTCCTCCCTTACTGCCATCTTTAATCATAGCCAAGTCACCCAACCCACTTCTACTGCTAAAAGTTTGGAAATTAGCAGTATATTGTGAAACAGTCCAACTGCCCTGATGCAGGTCCAAAATTTGCACGCCCACTTCTCTACCCCACACTAGGTGATCGAAAGTACGCTTAATTTCCTCTGTAGACTGTTTGCAGTCCATTTGCAACTCTGATTCTTGTTCAGTAATGGCTAAGGCCCAAGTGGCCACCTGTCCTGATAATAAGCTGTTGATGAAGGCCGTTTTAGACTGAGTTGTAGGATAATTACTAGGCTGTTGGTTGAACACTAAAGTACATTGCAACAGAAATTGTGCGCAGGTGCTCAAGTCTCCAGAATACCTAGCAGGGATGGGAATGAAATGCTCTCTGGGAGATGACTTCTGAGAGGGCGTGGAACCCAAGGAGCTGGATGAAGGGAGATGATTTTTGACGGCTACCGGCTGTTCACTCAACCGGATCAAGTTGGCAGAGAGTTGCTGCAGGTGGTCCACCACTTGCTGCAGTGTCATTTAGTGGTGGACAACCAATTTACCTTGCGCAGAAAGCGCAAGCTTGAGACTCTCCGTCTCTGCTGGTTCCATTTTTGTTTTGGACGGAAGATTCTGTTATGCGGCGGGAGCCAAACGAAAAGCCCAGGAAGCAGAGATAGGCACCAAAAATGAAGCAAATGGCAACTAAAAGTCACCTGGTTCAAATACATACTCATGACCGGATAAACTCGACCACCATTCAACTCTTGATGCTGTAACACGTGGCAAGACAGTGTGACCGTCAATGATGAATGGGAGAAGCTGGTTAATTAGGCGGCCACCTAATCAAACTGATGTGGCCCCTTTGAGGAGATGAGCCCCTGCCTCCTGCCACACTACAGCACTGCAGAGAGGGAGAGGAGAGCAGAGGAGGAAGGGAAGGAGCCGTAATAGGCAGAAGCATGGCAAAGGCGAAACAGAACCATGACACCAACCTTTCACACATACATGTAACTTGTCATTCAAAGCTTGTATCTTTCCATCAAAAATGAAAATAGCAGAAGTCATTCCTATTTATAAAAGTGGAGAGAGACACCTATTCACTGAGTATTGAGCAATGTCACCACAAATACAGTTCTCAAAAATGTTCATCTAGACTCAAAAACTTTCAGAAACATGCTTTTAAGTGAAAATCAATATGGCTTCAGAGAAATGGACCACTTCAGTGACAGCAATGGAACTTGCGGACGCAATAGCCATGAGTATACATCATAAGGAATTTACCGTTGGGATTTTTATTGATCTGAATAAAGCATTTGATATTATGGATCATTGTGTGTTACTGAATAAATTAGAGAGATATGGCATAAGAGGTGTAAGATAATCAAGATCTATATTTGCAGTTCAACAAAAAAATCTAATCAACTGGACATCACTCCTGCGGTTTCTCAAGGCTCTGTGCATGTACATATGCTGTTGGCATATGTATAAGTGTAAATCCATTTGTATATTTAAGCAGGTTTATATGTTGACTTTTTTTCCTTTTCTTGTTGGGATATACGACATGAATGACCTATGATTGTATTAATATGAAACAAGTCAAAATACACAAAGAACAAATGGTAGAAGTATAATCTTTTTTTTTACTTCTTCCTACTTCCCTTTGAACATGTAAACTGTGTTAAATGATGACCATTAATGTTTTCTTTTAAATCTTTGTACTTTCAGCTGGGAAGAGTTTGTGGGATTTAAGGTCGCCTTCGCTGATTGCCTCTCCTTTATGTCCTGCAGCTAGCTATGGAGCATACCCCATCTGTAAAGGCTGCTCAGTGTGCTCCAGAGACAACGGCTGTGTAAACTGCCAGCCTAAACTTTTCCTGTTTCTCCGGAGAGAAAGGATGAGACAGTATGGCGAATGTCTTCATGACTGTCCAGCTGGTTACTACGGCATGCGCAGCCCCGAACTCAATATGTGTTCCAGTAAGTGATACTGTCCATTCCTTTTTAGTCCTGCATGCCTTCCCAACAATTTACCACCACCTCCTCTCCGCACACCATCCCAGTTTCCTCATACACTCCCAGAAAAACAGTCAGTATCTGTGATCACCATTTGCCTCAAACGGTGCAATACATCTCCTTTGCATAGAGATGATCAAGTTGTTGATTTTGGATTGTGAAATATTGGTTCACTCACCATTCAATGGCTGTACAAAGTTCGTGGACATTGGCAGGAACTGGAACACACAGTCTATTAAACCAATCCCGAGCATCCCAAACATGATAAATTTGGTTCAGCATTCAGGAATTGCAGACAGATGTTGTGCTTTCTCTCTCTCTCTCTCTCTCTCTCTCTCTCTCTCTCTCTATATATATAGGGCGGCCCGGTAGTCGAGTGGTTAGCACGTCGGCTTCACAGTGCAGAGGTACCGGGTTCGATTCCAGCTCCGGCCTCCCTGTGTGGAGTTTGCATGTTCTCCCCGGGCCTGCGTGGGTTTTCTCCGGGTGCTCCGGTTTCCTCCCACATTCCATAAAAACATGCATGTCAGGCTGATTGGACGCTCTAGATTGTCCCTAGGTGTGAGTGTGGGCGTGGATGGTTGTTCGTCTCTGTGTGCCCTGCGATTGGCTGGCAACTGATTCAGGGTGTCCCCCGCCTACTGCCCGGAGATGGCTGGGATAGGCTCCAGCACCCCCCGCGACCCTAGTGAGGATCAAGCGGTTCGGAAAATGGATGGATGGATATATATATATATATATATATATATATATATATATCAGAATCAGAATCAGAATCATCTTTATTGGCCAAGTATGTAGAACACACAAGGAATTTGTCTCCGGTATAACACGCTGCATTAGTATCATCGTAAACAACAAATCATTGAACCATTTTAGAGTAACCAGTAGCAGTATTTGTAGTACAAGAAGAGTGACTACGTCAGTGACTGTTTAAGGAGTTAATGGCTAGAGGGAAGAAGCTGTTTAAGTGTCTACTGGATTTGGTGCGCATGGATCTGTAGCGTCTGCCTGAGGGGAGTAGCTGGAAAAGGTGGTGGGCAGGGTGCGGGGAATCCAGGAGGATTTTCCGTGCCCGTGTCTTGATTCTTGCAGTGTGCAAGTCCTCAAGAGTGGGTAGGGCGGTGCCAACGATTTTTTCCGCCGTCCTAACTGTCCGTCGAAGTCGGATTTTGTCCTTTTTTGTGGCGGCCCCAAACCAAACCGTGATGGAAGAACACAGGATTGATTCCATGACTGCCGTGTAGAACTGTCGTAGCACCTCCTGTGGCAGGCCATGCTTCCTCAGCAGCCTCAGGAAGTACATCCTCTGCCAGGCCCTTTTCAGGATGGAGATGGTGTTGACTTCCCACTTCATGTCCTGGGAGACTGTGATTCCCAGGAACTTGAAGGTCTCGACGGTTGACACAGGGCAGTTGGATAGTGTGAGGGGCAACTGTGGAGAAGAATGTTTCCTGAAGTCCACGATCATCTCTACAGTCTTGAGCGTGTTCAGCCCGAGGTTGTGTCGGCTGCACCAGAGCTCCAGCTGCTCCACTTGTTGGCGGTACGCAGACTCGTCGCCGTCTTTGATGAGACCGATGACCGTGGTGCCGTCTGCGAACTTTATGAGTTTGACAGCTGGATCTGTTGAGGTGCAATCGTTTGTGTAGAGAGAGAAGAGCAGTGGAGAGAGGACACATCCCTGTGGGGCTCCAGTGCTGGTGGTGCGTATTGATGATGTTGTTGCTCCCAGTCTCACCTGTTGTGTCCGTCCCGTCAGGAAGCTGAGGATCCACTGGCAGATCGTAGGGGACACACCGAGGTGGAGAAGTTTGGGGGTGAGGAGTTCCGGGATGATGGTGTTGAACGCAGAGCTGAAATCCACAAACAGAATCCTTGCATAGGTCCCTGTGCTGTCGAGGTGCTCGAGGATGTAGTGCAGACCTATGTTGACTGCGTCTTCCACAGACCTGTTTGCCCGGTAGGCAAACTGGAGAGGGTCCAGCAGGGGTCCGGTGACGTTCTTTAGGTGGTTCAGCACAAGGCGTTCAAAGGACTTCATGACCACAGACGTCAGGGCGACAGGCCTATAGTCGTTGTGCATATGTGTGTGTGTGTGTGTAAGTGTGTGTGTGTATGTGTGTGAATTTCTTCCTCACAAGTGTCGCGGGCGTGCCGGCGCCTATCTCGGCTGTCTTTGGGCAGGAGGCAACACCTTGAACTGGTTGCCAGCCAATCACAAAGCACATATCGATGGACAACAATCCGCGCTCACACTCACACCTCGGGACAATTTTGAGTGCTCCAATAACCTGCCACACATGTTTTTGGAATGTGGGAGGAAACCGGAGTACACAGAGAAAACCCATGCAGCAGAATTATGCAGATTCCACACCATCCTACATATTTTGACTAGAGTTTGAGAAAGCAATAACTTTGCAGAATAAGAATTCCATTTAAATATGAGTCATCTGGATGACGATTAATTTAACAAAATTAAACTCTCCAGTCACAAAGCAACACATGTTATGCCCACATGCTCAAATTCTGTATAATATAACCATTATTTTACTTGAACATTGACTGTCCTGTAAATATGACTCATGCCATCATTTTGTTTCTTGGAAACTATTTTTAATGCACAATTGAAAATCCTTCCACATGTTGTATTGTATTCAAGTCTCCAAAGCCATAACAATAACAGATGTCATTTGAAATGTTAGTAACTCTTGTTAAACTTTAACTCCAGTGCGTCCATCCATCTTCGATACAGCTTATTCACACTCTGGTTGCAAGTGTGCTGGATCTTATCCCAGTTGACTTTGGCCAAGAAGCAGGGTTCACTATGGACTGGTCACCAGCCAATCACAGACTCCGAAGCCAATTAATGGAATGTCTCCCTCACCTCCTCATATAGCACCCTGTCCTAATCACAATTTTAACGTGAGGTCAGAGAGAATGGGAGAGAGAGAGAGAGAGATTGAGCAAGAGATGAGAGTGATCCTTTATGAGTTTACATGGGGCAGGAGGTGTTGGCTGAGTGTTTCTTATGAAAACAGTGAGGAACTTGAAATCATGGTTCTCTGAGACAAACTGCTGGCAGGCATACTAAAATGAAGCCCAAGTGGAAGGTGCCAAAACCTTTAGACACAATAATGTAATGGAGGAACCATTGGAAGATTGTTCAATGTTTTCACCAAACCATGCTGACTTCAAAAGACCTCAAGCCATAGACATGAACAAAAACCTTCAAAGGTCAGGAGCGAATGTATCCCAATAAATTATTTGCAGAAGACTTCATGATCAAAAGTAAAATCCTCACAATATGGATTGTTCTGGCAACAATTTGCAGCAAACTACATCGAGGTACAGTATATCTCCACACAATATGAGCAACATGTCCATGGTGCATGTTGCAGTAGGACTTGCCTTTACTGCCTGGACTGCGTATTGAACAAACAAGAATTGCAAATACATTGATGACAATTTTTTATTTGTTCACCTTAAAGTGGATGGAGACAGCACAAGTGCAGATGTTTAAGTCACCAAAGGCTCTCTCGGGTCCCAAAACATGTCACTCAAAATACAAATCAAACTACCGAATACCAGAGAATGCACACTACTAATCAACAAGAAGAATACAAAGGTCAAGCTAGTTTTGTACAAAAGTTGTTAGACAAGCCCCCCAAAAATGGTATTACATTTTATGGAGGGATCCGACAAAGATTAACCTTTACCGATGGCTTTTGGAGAGAGAGAGAGAATCAAAATATCTGTTCTTGATCCCAAATATAGAAGTTCATCTGTCAAACAGTGGAGGTAATAGTATAGCAAGGCTTCTTCTCAGACGGGCTCACTAATCTTCATTGATGATACAGTATATTGCATAATGACAGCAGTAAAGTGAACTCAGAAGTCATCTTGTGTCTGCCATTTAAAAGAAACGTGTAGCCAAGCTGATCGGAAGGCCATTCATCATTTGGCATGGTGTGACCCCAAGCACACTGCCAAAACAACAAAAAGGTTCGGAAGGAGATAGAAGTGGATGATTTAAAGGGACTGAAGGGAGAAAATAAACCTCAACTGAGGATGAAGATGACAAGCCTCACAGAACATGAATGAGTCCTAGACTTGATGCCGTCGTTAAAGTTATGATTTGCAACTACAGCAAGTCTATCTCTTCGAATGGTTTTGCGAGTGTATGAAATCAAGGTGAAAACCTGAAATGGTATTCTCATAAACAGTTTTTGATGTCAAACCCAAAGTTCTTCAGTCTACTGAGGAACAAAGGTAGGTTACTGTATATACCGTATTTTCCGCACTATAAGCCGCACCTATAAGCATTAAATATTTTCAAAAGCCGACCGTGCACCTTATAATCCGATGCGCCTTATATATGGTGTTACAATCTCTTTATATTCCCCATTGAGTTGTTTTCCTGTTAGTGTGTTCCTATGCCATCTAGTGGTGATTATTAGCAGGAACCCATTGGAACGTAAAAGGGTTCTACCCGACACTAGTTAACATGGTTACACACTCAAACAGACAACTACTCTGGAAGCTCTGCACATTCATTATGAAACGAAGATAATGCCACAAGCATAGGTAACTACTGATTACACGAAGGAAAAAGGAGACACGCAAGACTTCTAAGGATATTTAGCACCCTGTGGATGTGAGCCCACGAGGTGTGTGTGCCTTTCATTTGTTGTTTTGTAATTTCCCCAGGCCTGCATGGGTTTTCTCCGGGTACACCGATTTCCTCCTACATTCCAAAAACATGCATGGCAGGCTGAATGAACACTCTAAATTGTCCCTAGGTGTGAGTGTGAGCGCGGATGGTTGTTCGTCTTGGTGTGCCCTGCGATTGGTTGGCAACTGGTTCAGAGTGTCCCCTGCCTGTATTATATTCCTTTTTGCGTTGCTCCATCTAGTGTATGCATAACACAACTGCAGCCACTATTGTAGCTTCTATCCTGTGCGCCTTATAATGTGGTGCGCCTTCTATATGAAAACAGTTTTAAAATAGGTCATTAACTGAAGGTGCGCCTGAAACTCCAAAGTGCCTTGAGTGTGGAAATTACAGTAGTTACACAGAATAAAGCCATTACGTTTTCATGATCAGTTTTTTTGTTAATGAGATTATGTTTAGTTTTGTCTCATGTTATGTCATTTCTCGTGGTTCATGCGTTCTCCTGCATATTAGTTTGTTTTGTTTTGTTTGTTTTCACTTGTGCTCGTGAACCTGGTCAATTGTGACTTCCAGTCAGCTCCCTCAGTAACTTGTCTTGTCCAGGTGTTCCTCATCTTTTGTTAGTTTACTTGTATTTAGTTCCCTGGTCTCTTCCTGATTTTGTTGGTTCATTCATTAACCAGCTTTTGAAGTGTGTCCTGTTGCGGTGTCTGGTTTTGTGTCTTTGTTACTCAAATCTTGTTTTTTTGGGTCATATTTTACACCAGCCTTGTTTGCCTTTTAATTTTGGGAAATTTAATAATTTTTGTTAGAGCGCATTGTGCACTCCTGCCTTGCTTTGACTGCTCTCCTGCATATTGGACCATTGGCTTTTCTATTCCCCCAACGGTAGCGACCATCTTGTCCCTGGTGAAATGCATTTCGAAGGTGTACTGTAAAAGACTGGATTGTTGGCTTCGGGAACAATGGCATTTTCTTTCTTTGCTTTTGAATCGTTATCGTTCAAGTCCTCTCTTTTGCAATTGAATTCTGAAGTTTGCGGGTATTTCCATTGCATTGCCTGACCATCGAAGCGACCAGTTGCTTTTGGCTTCTTTACTTTACCAAGAGACATTTAATCATTGCAGCTTTACTAACCACACTTTCAGATTTGGCAGATAATACAGTGATCCCAACAAACCAAACCCTTCTCCCAGGACATAACGGCCAGACGGCCAGTTTCAAGTTTTTGAAAAATGAAACATGCATACTGCTGTGTGACTCCACAAATGCGTGTTTGACCACTGTCTGAACCTCAGACATGTTTGTGTGTCCTGCAGCTAGCTGTCTGTGAAGATACTGAAGCAGATCTTGGTCTTTCATTGACTATTTCTTTGCGTGGCTGATATTGTTATCCCCTCTCTAGTTCATTGTGATTGACAAGAACACCACCTTTGCTTCACCTAGTTTGACAGTGGCATGCAGAGGTGCACCCATGTGGAAAAAAAAACAGCATAGGAAGAGTTGGAAGGAACATGGCAGCTTTGGCCTTTGACGTGAACTCTTGCCATCCGTAGCTGTGCATGTCATGGCTGAGTGGCAGTGAGCAAGCCAAAGCTTCCATGTCAGCCAAACCCCAGGCCAAGAGAGTAGGTCAGAGCTGTTCTACTCATCTTGGAGGCAAAGAATGGAAAAAATAGGGCTTGTTTTCCTTTTCCCATTGCCAGGTCTTTTAAGAAATGGACACTCCTGCTATGCAACATCAAGTCTGGTTGGCTTTCAGGAGGAGTCTGAGATGAGTGGTGTGACGAAACCATATCCTGCTCAGATGTATTAAAACCCCGGTTTGGAACTCTTTGTCGATGAATCAATCGTTTTTTTGTTTGTTTTTGCTTTGTTTTTTTAGCACCCTTTCTCGAAGCAGTGAAGATTCATATAAATAAACTGCATGATTACACTTGATGCTGTTGGCCTGCGCTGGAACAAAATTTGACTGAAGCTGACATGAGGTTTTGCATGTCCTTGGTACAATTGGTGCACTTTCTGCTCAGGCCCAGGCTTCTGCCAAGCATGTACCACTGTGTGACAAATGACTCTTGATGACTCATGTTTCAAGTTAAAAATGCATTTGATTTCTCAAGTTATGTAGCATCAGTGACATTGCAGTAATCTCATTGCCCCGGCGGCTTTTGAATTTCCTCTCACAGTGCCAACATCTTCTTGCCTTCATGCTATAACTCGCAGGCAGAAGCCGGCAATAAGATAATGATGATACTGTCTTTAAGTCTTTGGAACACCGGACCGTCAGTGAGATCTGATGGCCTCATTATTTCTCATTAGTTTCCCATAGACACCTCGATGAAGCCTTGAAAGGTGGTCCAGAGGTTAATCCCACTGGGAGAATGAACCCGCTCCCCTGTATCTGTTTCTGGAGCTGCTGAACAATCCACTGACTTGGCCAGCAGACTTGCTGGTGGTCACTGTGGGAGATTTTCCAGTGTCAAAGATAGCCTACACTGTCCTAGATAGCCTTTTGCCTGATAACTGGACAACGGGATAGTGTTCTGTCATAATGATCTCTTCCCTACTCATTCTATTCTCTGATGACCTCTGACTCTCAAGGTCTACCTCTAGGCATTGTAAATCCCAGGGAGGCTTGTGGATGTGCCATCCACCTCATCCATCTTGTGGGGGGACATTCTTACCTATCTTTTATTTGGGAAAACAAACTGTCCAAGCACTTTGGTTACATCAGTGAAATGCAGAGGTTTTTTTTTTGTTGTTGTTGTTGTTTGATATTGTTTAAACTTCAAGTTGAAATTATTGTGTAAACTTGTCGTCCAGCTTTAATTGACTGTCAATACCTTCGGATTGGACATCAGGCTGCGAGTGCTGGAGAGTACTGCCAGATGTTCTCTTCCTTCTTATTATTCCTCTTTTTTTGTTTTTGTTTTAGGGAGCTGAAAGTCTCTCTGGTGATGACAGGCCTGGGTGGTGTGAAGGGTAAAAGACAGCGTTGTGCTTTCTAATTGCTTTGTGATTTATTTGCGTCCCAAATAGTGTCTGAATAGTGCTCTGTTTGTGTCAAACAAAAACAAAAAAAGCCTGATGTAGTTTCTTTAATCAGTTGAGCAGTAGCCGAGAGGGAGAGATATTTTCTTACTTTCTTCAAGTTTACACATTTCTACTCAAATCTAGCTCTGCGTTATTGTGCGGTCACACATAGCATTGTATTGAAATTAAAAAAAGTCACTGGAAATGTGGAATTATTTCAAATTATAATTTCAAACACAACAAAACAGTATGCGAACATGAAATAACCAAAGATGTTTTTGATTTACGCTCAGTGTTGCAACACATTTCAGTATGTCATGAACCTTTGTCACACAAATCAATTGTCAAACCATATTTGATTGCTTTGTGTGTTTGCCTATGTGTGTGTCCATGGTTTGTTTCGACTGCTGTGGAAAGCGTGAGACCAGACTCAGTGGGCTGAGGCCATACTTTAGGGTTCAAAGTAATGCGGGGAGGGACCCCCTCGTTTTGGAGGAATGTTGAGGAGGACTGATGGTTAGCTGAAGATGGTGTAATTAAGGGGTATGATTGTGAGAGCCTTCCTTTTCCTGGGCCCTGTATGGCTCACAGACAAATGTGCAACCGTCTGCGTCTATTGCTTTCACATATGGAAAATCACAGTAACAATGTTTAAAAGCTCCAAGAAACTCACAGGCTTATGCTCAGTTGCAACCACTTACTTATAAGACACAAGGATCGGATGGCACTGTACCTGACTGGTAAACATCATCATTTTTGCATGTCATGAAAGCAATACAAAGAACACGACGCACCATTGAAAGCACGTCGTGAATTATGACAGGTGTAATTCAGAGCCCAAACGCATGCATTCATCCTACTGCAGCATACTGGTAGTTCAAAACCTGAACTTCCTTTTCAGCCTTCTTTCAGTGACAGTTGCATTCACACACACACACACACACACACACACACACACACACACACATACACACACAGTTTGGCATACTCCGGTAAACTGGAACAAAGAGGTAGAGAGAGAGAGACTGCAAACTGTTGGGAAGTTAATCACTTCTATGCAATAACAAGGATTTAATAAGAAGAACTTGTGTTGATCAAGACAAAGCTGACAGCCGGCCTTTGTTTACAGTAGTATGTATCACTTGCTTGTTGAATTAATTGGTAGTCGACACAATTTTGTTGCTTTGATGTTGCACTACTTACTATATTCACAATCACAATCTGGCACACATTCCCCGTGGAGGATATGCAAGCCAGATCTATGTTGACTGTTCCGAATCATACTGTTGAAATCTGAACTATACTGTTCTTTACAGAATTATTTACGGATACTTGACTTTTATGTCTTGACAGTTAGATGCCGGCGCAATCTGCTGATGAACTGTAGGTCAGGTGGACATGCAGGACATGGTCGAGGTTTCTGCTTATCTCTAAACCATTTGTTTGCTCTCTCAAAAGAAGACAAATAGCTCCAGATTTACTGTGCATTGCTGGGAAATGATTCACAAGGCACTGTCAGCTTTTTCTGAGGCACAGACTATGTAATCCTTTGACGAACCCCACTCCCCAAACCCTAAAACTCTGGATCAACTCCAGATGAGAGGACTGATCAGATGGACCCTTATGTCTCTCCTTCTCTCTCCAGGGTGCAGGATAGAGAACTGCGAGTCCTGCTTCAGTAAAGATTTCTGCACCAAATGCAAGTCAGGTTTTTACCTCAACAAAGGGCGATGCTTTGACAAGTGCCCTGAGGGCTTTGCCCCACTGGAGGACACCATGGAGTGTGGAGGTAACAGCACAAGTATGAAAAACACGTGCATGTTCGCATCAAAGTTTTAAATATGCTGTATGCTCTTGAATTTTCTTCTCTAAATCCTAAAAACAAGCAGACCACAAACAAGAAGTGCATGTCATCCTAGTAAAGTCAGTACTAAAACTTGACCTGGGGTCTGTGGATTGCTTCAAAATGACATTCTGCTGTGGTTTCCCCTGCGCATCACTGTGTGCGTTTACAGATGGCTGCGAGGTCGGGCAGTGGAGTGACTGGGGAGCTTGCACCAGAAGAAACAAAACCTGCGGCTTTAGGTGGGGTCTGGAGACCCGGACGCGGCACATTATAAAGAAACCACCCAAGGACACAATACCGTGTCCCACCATTGCTGAGTCCCGCAGGTGCAAAATGGCCATGAGACACTGCAGAAAAGGTACGGATGTCACACGGCGATGTTGAAATGCTTTGTACAGCCTCCACATTCAATTAAAAGCTTACGCTGCAAATATAAACAAAGACAAACGACTTTGAATTCCAGACACAGACCTTGTCCACCATCTGACCGTTCCACCTGTAACATGAATCCTCGACACGCCACATTTTATTTTTTATATTTATTTAATTTTTTAAAAACACTATTTAGGCTTTCTGTGGCTTTTCCATGCATGAAATTTCAGTTATTTCCCATTGCGGGCTTCAAGACAGTTTTCTCTCTGAGGTATACCCCCCCCCCCCCTCTTCCACCATCCTTAAGGACGATCTGCAGGTTACCTCAATGGTCGCCTCTGTTTCCACTCGTCAATTTGAGAGATATTTGCGGTTGCACAAAGTAAGCCTTTTGGGTCATTAAATGGGAAGTCAAATCTGAAGCAGTCATTTTTCAATGGCTCAAAGCACTATTTGGTGTGATGGCTTCAGTTTTCATTGCTTTTAAAATACATGTGCTAAACCTTATTGTACTCACTTGTACACTTTGCATGAGGATAAGAAAAGTCTCAATATTTAATTCAGCCAAATAAGGAGGCAATTCTAGTGGCTGATATCATTTCGGCTGTTGAATAAAGAAAGTAAAATGGCCAGGTGACAGAGGAAAGTACTCTTGCTCATTGAACGGAGGCATGATAAAGTGAAGTGTTGAAAGAGTTAATAAACCTCAATAACCTCTGTTGGTTTCTCATATTTCAATGATACAGAAGTTGCTGGGTTTAAAGCTGTGTGTAAAAGTGTCACTGGATGTATATCCCAGCAGTTCCTAACCTTGTGACATGGTTTAATAGAGGTACTGTACATTTCAGGCTCTGGCATGTGTTCTTAATTCCCCACTGCTTAACTGCCTGTGAAAATCCCCACTTGACAAAAGCCAATGAAATATTACACTCTTTCCTTGAAATAAATACTATGTAGAAAATGTAAACTACACAAGCTGAATGGGACGTAGAAGTCAAAAAAGACCAAGACATTGACTTGGCATCGGAAAATCATCTCTTTCCACAAAACATACTGCTTTTGTCATATTGCATGAGAGGGCTGAAAGGCAGGCGGCGGTTGACATGTTGCAGCCAGTTTGACCAGAAAAAGAAAAAGAAAAAAGAAAAAAAAACAGCAACAACCCTCTCTCCATTCATCGCTAGACCTACTTGAAATGTAAGCTTTGGAATCTATAAGAAGGATTTATAGCGGTCAAATGTGGAAACTAATCTAAAAATGAACATTTTTATCTGCATAATTCTCTAGACGCCATACACAAATGTGTTTGTTAAGCGGAGGATTATAAAACCCCATATGGATTTTGTGGATTAAACAGACAGGGGAATTAAAACAAAGCAGCAGAAGAGAAGTAAGTATGTATCACTTATGCATTTCTAAGCAGCTGAATTACACTGAACGGTATTGATTCACCTCTGCTTTCAAGCTCAGTCGAGACATACAGGAACGATGTAGCCGATCGTATTCTTTTCCTTATGCCCGGATTGATCTAATCCCTCTGAGAAACTAGACACAAGCATGAAAACTAAAGTGCAGAACTGCAGATAATGTCAAGAGGCAACTTGTTTTTACAGCAAATGTTAAGAGCGGTGTAAACCGTGTCTGATGCGTTCCATATAAGTTGCAGGTCAGTGTAAACAGTGCACATCGCTAACACTGCTGGGATTCATTAGCTGTTCTCAGCTGGTGTTGCCACAATAACGGTGTCTTGATTCTTCACTCTGTCCGAAAGATGGGGGTTCATCCTTGATGTGGAGGATGTAGAAAATATATGGTAGCATACCATATGTTGTTTTCATACAACTGTCAAGCTGCATTGAAGTCAACTTTCGAAGTTTGGCAATGTATTGTGCTCCCATCAGCTAGCTTATACTTATTCAAGGAATATACAGTATAGTACGGTATAGATAATTATAATTTTCCACTTGTATGACAATACAGACCAGCTTTTCTGGCTTTAGTTGAAAAAAGTACCCAAAATAAATCTACAGTATACATTTTATCTGCTTGCTTGCCTGAACTTTTGAGCCATGTCACATAATATTTATGGGGTGACTGGGGCTCAGGTGGTGGAACGAGTTGCCCAGTGACCAAAGCTTCACCGGTTCAGATCACTGCTCTGACTTTCCCTTGTTGAAGTCTTCTTGAACAAGGCGCTGAAGCCCAAGTTGCCTTAAAGTCAGCATTGCAAGGGAGAAATAGCATGATTGGGTTAAACAAAGACTAAATAAATACAGCTCTAAAAATGTATAACAGGTCTGACACATCGGTGTTAACTTTAACTATACTATAATGGTGATGATGATGATTATCATCATTTTAATTTACACCTCTATAAAGCCACTATGAACCCCTTACAGTTTCCATCCTTCTAAACACTGATTACATAAAATAATTGTTGCTTTTGCCAAAGAAGAGAAATCAGTGGTATTCACCACCACAACAAGGATGTACTTCCACAACAATTTTTAAGATGATCGGTAACTACCTTTCAAGACCATCTCTTGATAAATAAGGAATCCTAAATTTCGGTTTGCATTCCACTCTTGATATAGCTTGTAAGGCATCACAAAATATCTACATGCTTCGTTACTAGCTGCTCCAGCACTATACGTCATGCACTGTGGGAAGGTAAACTTGGCATGGACTATGAAGTCAAGGAGAACATTTGTAACCTGCTCTCGACTTTTAAATGAAGTCAACATCTGATATAAGTAGGTATTATGATGCGTTGTTGTAGGTGGCAGTCATTGAAGAATCTCATTTCATTTCATTCTCATTGCTCCAATGGCTAAATAAAGTGTTCCCTCGTTACATCATCGGTTATTGCGGGTTTTCTTGTTATTTTGCTTCTCAGTAGGGCCAGTCGAAATGTCCATCCATCCATCCATTTTCCGATCCGCTTTGTCCTCTCAAGGGTCGCGGGGGTTGTTGGAGCCTATCCCAGCTGTCTTCAGGCAGTAGGCCTTGAACCGGTTGCCAGCCAATCACAGGGCACACAGAGACGAACAACCATCCGCGCTCACACTCACACCTAGGGATAATTTAGAGTGTTCCATTAACCTGCCATGCATGTCTTTGGAATGTGGGAGGAAACCGGAGTATCTGGAGAAAACCCACGCAAGCACGGGGAGAACATGCAAACTCCACACAGGGAGGCCGGAGCCGGAATCGAACCCTGCACCTCTACATCTTGAGGTCGACGCGCTAACCACTCGATTACCGAAATATGTTGATTTTTATTTTATTTACGTATTTAATTATGGGGCAGGGGAGGCGTAGTTTACAAAAAAACGAGTCTGCCCCCCAAATCCCATATCTCTCAATAAGGGTGCATTCGGAAATAAACTTCTACTTCACTCAGACCGGTAAGAAATTCATATGCCGTTTAGTCATTCAGAGTGCCCCAAATAAATGGAGTACCGGAGCCCAGTGTGTCAAGCAGGACAACAAAAGTAAACAGTTGAAGCACTAGCTGCTAATGAAAGGCTGCATTCAGAAAATAACGTGAGCGGAGCAAACTGCATAATGCAAAGCTCACAAGGAGGAAACGTCGAATTCCCAACTGCATTTTAAGTTGTTCTTGATAAAATTTCTCCCTCTCTCTCTCTCTCTTTCTCTTTATAATCTTTGATATCCAAAATAATAGAAATAACTCCTAAATAAGTTTAATCCAATTGTTGTCCTTCAGTTAATGTGGAAAATAGCTTTCCTCTGATTGGTTAGTTCCCAATATATGGGCATCTTGTGGCCACCGTCTCTTCATTTTGTTGACTCCATTGGAATGGCGGCTGCAAGGTTGTGCAATGTCACCGTGCAGATGCATTTAACAAGAAAATCAGAATACCACTGAGAACCAGTCGAATGCTGTGGATTCGTCGGGCTGCCTTAGAGAAGAAACTGGGTGGCCCTGAGGTATCACCATGGAGTTAGAAAACATTTCCCCAAGGGATACCGGGCTGTCATCAGAACTGAGGCTGCATGTAGTGAAACCTAATGCGGCTCTGACAGGGTTATGGCCCATCCATTCATCCATTCATTTTCAACACCGCTTATCCTGTAGAGGGTCACGGAGGGCGCTGGAGCCTCTTCCAACAGACTTCGGGCGAAAGGTGGACTACACCCTGGACTGGTCGCCAGTCAATCGCAGGGCACATATAGAGACGAACAACCATTCTCATTCACATTCACATCGGCACTGGGTGGGAACCGATCCTACGCTGCCCGCACACAAGTCAGGCCAGTGTACCACCACACCATCAGAGGCTATGGCCCCATTCCCCTTGAGGAAAATGTTTCCCATCTCCATGGTGATGCCCGGTGTCCTTGCTGCGTAGATGTCAAACTCATTTGGACATGTTATGCATAAAACTGGGAGAAAAAAATGGATGATAAAGGGGCCTTTAAGCAAGCTGATGGAAACAGTTTTTTTTTTCTCTCTTATGTTCTGATTTTGTTTATGTCTCTTTTGTGGTCAATATAGACATTGAAATTTGTCTTTGAACAATTTGGAAACTAGGAATGAGCCTCAAAATTTCATCATTGGGCATTCATTCATTCATTCATCTTCCGAACCGCTTCATCCTCACTAGGGTCGCGGGGGTGCTGGAGCCTATCCCAGCTGTCTTCGGGCAGTAGGCGGGGGACACCCCGAATTGGTAGCCAGCCAATCGCAGGGCACACAGAGACGAACAACCATGCACGCCCTCACTCACACCCATCATTGGGCATTTAGCAGTAATTACAGTTTACAGGCTGTAGTATGTATTTGTGCAAACAAAACGGTCTCTGGCTGCCTGTCAGCAGGAGCTAAATTTGCTGCTGCAACCATTTTGAACTTCATCGGTTAATTTCAGTCACCGGTACATTTTAAGTGATTAAATCTGTTCTTTGTAGTTACAAGCTTAAGGTGCAGCCCTTTTCTTGCCTGTGATAAATAAAATGCATTGTGGTTTGCTGTAGGTCCCACCTTTAATATCCAAAACATCCACACAAATCCAGGGAACTTTTTCGTCAAGTATTGCAGTGTAGCATTTTTGCATCATTATCATTATAGGTGCTATAACGTGACACAGCCCTGATAGAAACAAAACACAAGGGCACATTTTTAAAGAACAAACCTTAACGTGCTGAAGCACAGGCAAAATGAAGCCCATTCCAGTTGAGGCAAAATGCACCTTGCAGGGCGTTGACAGAGTCATAAAAAGACGTTTGATGCAAACGATGAAAGATTTGATTAGATTTAGCCAATGGATTCGATACCTGTACCCGAGCATCAGGCTCTAGTGAGGGATTTGATTTTTCATTTGTGTAACCAGAGACGCTCTTTTTGCTGTGGGCCCCAAAGCAGGCCAAGCCTCCCCATATCCAATTGTCTGTCATTTGAGCTCCAATATGCTGTCACCACAAATCCTTTCTGTCATGCCATGCATGGGTGTTACCGGTAATAAACATAATTAACTCTCTGCTGTCATCAAGATCATCTCATTCTTTTTGCCACACATTTCCCGTGTATCCTACCGTACAGAAAACTTTAAAGGCTGCACGATTGTGATTACTACCTAATCACTCCTCCAGAGGGCAACGTAGAAAAACATATTTGACCATGTTGAAGCCCATTGGATATGAGAAGGGGCAGTTTATTTACTTTAGTCTTTGCTCTCGTCTGGCTGGCACAAGGGCAAATGTAAATCCAGAGCCAGACCATGTAAGATTATGTTTGACTGGTGGGACCCTCTGTCAGAAGCTAGTCAGGGTCTGGGGTGACTCTACAATGCTGTGCGCCCCACCTGATCATTACTGTCTGTGAACCATCTGCTTCAAAATATCTCCCCATGAAAACACAAAACTGTTTTAGTGTAACAGAGAATGCTCTGCAATAATCCATATTCACCAATAATGGACAGCTCATATGCCAAATTTACGTAGGACATACAGGTTAGAACACATATTTTCTGGTGATGGCAATTACAGCCAGAGAACAAAATTCTCTCTCTCAGTTTGCTTTCCACTGGAATAGACAGGTAAACTTTGCTTAACTTGGTCCAACAGGGAAACCCGTCCTCATTCTGGGCCCACCGCCGATGCGGGTTTTGCAAGGTGGGAATTTGTTGTGTTTGCAAATAATCAAGGACGTCTTCATGTGGAGTGGAATAATACCCTGCTCTGTTTCCACTTTGAAAGTGTGTGTTCTATCAAGAGGTTCAAACAGATGGCAGGGCGTAAGCTTCTCTTCATGAATGCAGGAAACAGTGACCACAGCAGCAATACACAGGCATTATCTGCGTAAACATCCTCTCGCCGGGAGAAGAATCTTTACTTGTCATGTACATACTCAGACAGACAGACAGACACAAAATTTGACCTCTGTATTCGACCCGTCATAGTCGTGTCCACAAAAAACACACACTGATAGTAACGCACACTGTAGCGGGGAGCTACTTCATCGCCGGGGGAGCAGTTTAGGGTATCGGTGTCTTGCTCCACGACACCACAGCCATGTTTCCGGGGGATGTTGGAGGTGGATGTTCTCAAACCAGAGTGCCATATTTGCAGATAAGCTACTTGCCCCTGGCTGTAAAGACAGGCCTTCAAAATAAAAGTTTCATCACAAAAATACATGATTGGCAACTATCCAGTGTCACACATTTAATGTCATTTCTGCGTTGTAAAGACGAGAAGTCAACTTGTCAGCTAGACTGTACAACCCATAGTATGCACAAGCTCACCACTGTCTACACTAGTCTCAAATTCAGCATGTTTTTCTTATCTCAGCAAGAGAGGTGATTGTGCAGTTACTCCATAAATCAGGCAAAGCATCTGGATTACAGCAAGCACTATGGCCACTGTTCAAATATTAATACCACTGCTTGTACTTACCTTAAGGATCCTTTGATCTACTTTCGAATGTTTAGACATGGGAGGGCTTGTACATGAATCACGAATCCTGCTCTGATGAAATGGCGAAATCTGCCACAATGAAATGGCGGGTGTTGATTAAGGGTTATCTCTGGCAAGGCTAATATCATTGACAATTTGGATCAATTCTTCCTGCCAGCGGGAGCCAAGTGAGAATTTTTTTTCCAAGAGAGCAAGATAGCATTTTGACAGTTGCCCTGTCATAGTGATTACGTGTGGCTCACGTGGAGGCCTGTTGTGACTAGGGGAGCCATGCCTTAGTTTAATTTAATAAGACCACTCCATATGCGCAGATAGGAGCGAGTCTAGGGGTGTTCACACGGCACACATTTGCTTCGGTGCTGCACCGATGTCTTTTGTTGCGATATATCTTACACCGGAGCAAATTTTGTGGAGCGTTCACATGCAAAACAAAACAAAGAGCTGTCGTGTTGGTTCTTTTGAAAACATACACAACTCAAGCAACTACTGTACAGGCACGTCCTTCTCCTTCTCGGTCTCCGTGCCTTCTGCTCGAGAGGCGTTCAATGACCGCCCCCGAAAACATAAATCAACGATGACTTCAAAAAGACACTCAGAAAAGCAAACAATGCGCCAAACAGAAAATCAAGAGAAGAAATCACAAAATATATTCTATGGGGGGGTAGGGGGGGGGGGGGTGAACACACAACAGAGGAACAAACTACGGTATACAAACGACTCCGAGACAGTCCAGTCTCCTACAAAAGGAAAGATGACGGAAGTACAACAGAGCACAAAAGCAACGCATTCTAGCCGGATGTAATCAACTCTTCTCATGTGTAGGCTCATTATTAGTTTGTTTTTCGGAAACTGTTCTAAATGCCGAATTTGTTAGGTTTGGTTTTTTAGATGACCTGTGGCAACATTTGGATGATGAGGTAGGCAGACTGGGAAAAATGCAACAGCAGATGCTATACCTGAGGTCCAGTGATACCTGGCAGAGGGGAAAATTGCACGCAGTCAAGACCCACTGTTATAATCGAAGGACCAACACACTATTTTTCCAAACATCTCCGACCTCGCAAAGCGGCTTCTCTGTACGCCGGCATCACCAGTGCCATGCGAGCGTGTGTTCTCCACAGCAAGGGAAATTGTCACGTTGTGCTCGAAGCGACAGTAATCGCTTTGTGCGCAACAAACTGGAGATAAGTGGATCACCGAAATAGCAGACACAGAAAGGAACTTTGTCATGAAAATGATATTTATTCAACACAAAAACCCCTGTCTAAACAGACAACAGAAAACGCTGGTCAAAAAGAGAACCAGGAAATAATTATAACGAGGCAACAGAAAACGCTTGCGAAAAAACGGCAAGGAGAAAGTTTAGGCAAAATACTATAATCACACACGAGAGGATATCTAGGAACGCAACAATTGTCAATAGTCTTTAAGGCAGTGTTTAACCGAGAAGGAATAGGCAATAGCAATGGCTCGGCGTGGAATACTCCGGCAGTGAGTCGACTGCCGGAGCGCCGAGATATAGCAGGTGCAATCACCGACAAATGGATGGCAGGTGTGCAGGCGGCAAGCAAGAACGCCTGCCCCCTGCTGTCAAATACGGAACGTGACAGAAATAGCATGCAAGAAACGCAACAGACTGAAATTCAAAACACTGGAGCAACTTATTTTTCCTGAATAAAAATTTGTGCAGACAAAGCCCACAAGCATCCTCATTTATATCATTTTCACATTATTCAAACATATTGAATAATACAATATGAACGCATAGATATGAATGATATTGTATACACTTCATCATCAAATCAGTCAGTTCAGTCTGTCAAGTGGGTTGCTTGCAGGGATTTTGAAAGTCCAGCAGGTATCAGTGGTCAGTTATACAGTATCAGCACAGTATCAACACAGTGTGTCATTGTGTCAACACGCTTCATGGACCCATCACTAATTTTCAGAGCTTTGGAAAATGAGGAAGTTAGGGGCTGCCATCATCACACCTGTGTTACCTGCAGGCAAAGTAACAACAAATCTGAGTAGGGAAGAAGACACCAAGAAAGACGCTGAACAAGTTTCCCTTTTCATGTCGCATTGCGGTCTTGGTGCAGGACCCCAAAAAGCAGGCAGGAAGGAGGAGCCATGTGAGCGTGACAAATTGTATTAACAAAACACTGAGGAAACAAAATCCAAAACAAACAAAATCTTGAAAACAAAAATAGTCCAAAGTAACAAACAAAAACCATGACTGAAGCAGAAAACTAACAGAAACAGCAATAAAAACAATGACCCAACACCGAGTGGCCATGCTGAGTCCTTTTAAACCACGAATGACACAACGACCAACAGGTGTGCAGCTGCAGGCGGAGCCCTACAGTGCCACCTGTTGGTTACAAACAGAACCATGACAATTTACCCCCGCTGAGCATTCTATGGGCTGATATTACCCATTACAGTACATGTTTGGAGAGTATTTTACTTGATGAGCAGTTTAAACTGTTTTTCACAACCTATACCACAAATGTCAAATTCAAGCCTGCTGGGCAAATCCTGCACTCAACATCATATGTTCTAATTATTTTGAAGTACCTGTACAGTTCTTTTGCCACTTTTTTACAGTGAGAATATTCGACATCCACAATGCGTCTTGATATCGGTTGTACTCTGTGCAGTAAAAAAAATAACGATTCTAAACTCAAATTCAATGTTGTGATATTAGTTCAGCCATCTGACATTATTTAGAGTAGCTTTGGCAAATAAATGAATAGATAGTTTGAGAAAATCCATCATAAAACAAGTAAAAACTTGTTTTTCTAAAATTATTTATGAACATTTTTTCAACCTTCGTCTTGCCTGCTTTAATGGTTTCATGATGTTTTCTGATCACAAAAGAGAATGCTGAAAATGTTGAAATCGTATTTCTTGATGTAAAAATTGATAATGATGATGACGATAATAACATTGTGAAATATCTGTGTGTAGTTATAACTGTCGCTCAAATAAATCGATTTAGATACTGATTTGATAACAAAACATTACAGTTACCAGAAACTTCAAAAGTGGGATTTCAGATTTTTAAAAAAAGTAATACCCAAAAACTGCAAGTCTCCACTGATGGATAGCAAAAGCCAAAACATGAAGAAATTCGTGCAGAAACCAAGGCAGATTGTTTGAAATAGAACATGCACCACTTAATGGGTGAATGGTCAAGTGAAACCATTTAAACTCAATTTAACTGGGACATTTTGGCTCAACTTTTGAGACAGTACTCTCCACCACCAAAAGAGAAAATATCTGAGGAACAATGATTTTGTATTCCTCCCGCGGACTTCCAGAAATCTGTGGAATAAATGCCAGAGCTGTTCTGGCTGCTCGCTCACCTCAATTTGTCACCCGACTATATAGCGATGTAACCCTCGCTTTAAGTAGGCCCAGTGTCAGGGTTTTTCACCTCATATTTAGATAACCCAAGCTCCTACGAGTCTGCCAGACCTCCACTACATTGCTTCTGACAATTCTCCAATCTGCCACAAAACTTTCATCATAACCCCCACCATACGGATGAGGAATCATATGCGCCCATTCTCAAACTGCCTGTGAGAAGCAAGTAAAAGTCATTAAGTAACAATAAAAACGACCTCACAGGAAGAGTCCGTCACGACATTAGCAGCACTTTTGCTTGGTCTTGTTTCCACTCCTTTCCTGTCTCAGATAGGACTCAACACTGGCTTGCTTGTTACATTTCATTCAGCGAGGCGGCCTAGGGAACAAACATGCATGTCATAGAGGAGGATGTGGCGCACATAGTTGAGAGCAGCTCTGCATGCTGTCTGCTTCCAGTGATCTTGACTTGAGGAGAGAAGAAGGAAATATGAACAGGGGTGCCCGAAAACATCTGGTGCACAGTTACAGCAACTCAAACTCATCCACCAGAAGCTCATTCTCAGCTCTCCTCCTCTTTCCACCCTCCTCTTCCCTGTCTATCTCTATATCTGGCTGTCAGTTTTACAGACACATTACAGCTTTTAATTACATCTAGTAATTCAGAGCGAGACTTTGGTTTCCGACCCAATCTTGTCCATGAGCAATGAGCCAAGGTGGAGACTTTAAGACACAACAAAGTGGCAAGTATAGACCCGCTTTCTTGGGTTGTATGCACATCTTTGTGATTTTCTCTCTTTGTGAGTGTGTGTTAGGTGAACGATACAGGAACAAATACAGGGCACAAGTAAAAGTAGACCCTTATTGGTGGTAAGTAGAGAGCATGAAGCAGAGCCCTGCACTCCCACCATCACAGTCAAGCTGAACACGAAAGTGATGTCACAGATTCACAATTTAAGATGAAAAGAGTGACATTTATTGGTTTTCTGATGACATAAAACAGGCCAACCTGCATCCATGAGGCTATTGGAGCTGATAAACTTCTTCTGTTTGACTTGGAAGAAAAGTCAAACAGAAGAAGAAAAGTTTCTTCTTTTTTTTGGGTGTCTGTGACCACAAAAAGGAGATGAATTCAAACAACAAAGCGTGTGATGGAAAAGTGGTTAGAACTGCATGACGACTGTCCGTGTTTTATGTCATGTGTTGTGTTTATTATTTTACTTTATGTTAACTGTTTTGTTAAGCGCTTTGTTACAGCTGCCGCTGTTGTGAAAGCGCTATATAAATCAGCATGTATTGTATTGTATTGTATGAACTCAGAGAGCCCAAAGACTGCCAAAGCCAAAGTAAAAAAATATATATATATAGTGAATAAAAAATAATGAATATGTATTTGCTTTTTTTTGTTTATTTGTTTGTTTTTGCTAAAAGTATAAGACAAATCACCATACTTGGCCATGGTATCGCTCCACAAGTACAAGCTGCAGTCATATGTTTTTCTTAATTCAGAAGAGCAAATGCTTTAACCCATTCATGCACTCTGTAACCTGATAACATGATTAGCTGTCCACTGTAGTAACCGCTGTCACTGAAAGGGTTAAATACAGCCTTTCTGCTACCTTAAAATGCTGGCGATACACAGCAACATTTGGCTAACATTACGGCTTCACAGTCAAAGTTTCTGTGTTGAAGTCCATACAATGATGGATTTATTCGACTGGAATAGAGGGCAGGTGGTCATCCGAAAAGCCTGAAAAAAAAATATCCACCCACCCATCCATCCATCCATTATCCGAGCCGCTTAGCCTCACGAGCCGTGTCAGAGCCGATCCCAGCTGTCATCGAGCAGTAGGCGTGGTACACCCTGAACTGGTTGCCAGGGCACATATACCCAGAGCCCCCCCCCCCCCCCCGCATCCCCATATACATACATATCTATCTATCTATCTATCTATCTATCTATCTATCTATCTATCTATCTATCTTCATCGCCTAGCTGTTTTTAAGTAAATGCATACTGTATATGTATCAACATAACGTGGATAAATAAAAAGCCAGGTGTTGTGACATGATGCCAGGAAAATGATGCCAAGATAAATAATTTCAAAACTTTTTCCACTATTAATGTGTTCGATACCCAGTATAGCATAATTGGAAAGCTAAGTAAAAATAAGCAAGGTAGATTATGTGGTGATACAATTGTGTGCAACTACTAAAGAAAAACAATCAGCGGGTGTATGACCATCTTCAGAATTAAATTATTGAAGTTAAATGGGAGTCAGACACATCTGACACCATTTAACTCATTCAATGCCGGCCGCTTTTCTCAAATTGGGAGAGTTGGTGCCAGCCATTTTTGACCATTTTGACAAATTTTTGAAGGTCTACAGAAAATTGCGTTCCAGCTATATAAGCATGGAACCTACATAAACAAAGCTTTACCCCTCTTCTTTCATCAGGGAAAAAACGTTTTTCTACCTTTTACCATTCTTTAGTAAACAGCAGTTGGAACATTGATAGAATTCAGTATTTTCAAGAAACCTAAGAGAAATTCTGTGGAATTTTGCATTTCATACCTCAAATATCTAAGCAATGCTTTCCAAGTCAATAACAAGACAAACAACATAAAAAAATCCACTTTGATTGCAAAATAACAGTTTATTGCAAGGTAAACGCTGCACTGATGCATGAAGTTTGCATGAACGTTGAATTTTGTGTGTGCGTGTGTGTGTGCTTGCATGCGTGCCTGTGTGTGCGTGTGCACATGTTCGTTAAGGATGACGAAAGGACTTCGTCATCTTTTTGATTTGGAAAAGCTCTTTTTTAGAGTTTGCTGCCGGTATTCATCCATGTTCTCACGAGCACACTGCTTCCGCACGTCACCTTGCGACGTAGGATCAGCAAGCATACCACACCCCACACAACTCACGTTGCGTGCGACCAAGATCCGGTCAAAAACCACTAGTGAAATTATTCCCACATAATCGAAACTGAATGAGGAGATGCACGAAGCAAGTCAAGTCAAGTCAAGTCAACTGTATTTATAGAGCACTTTCAAACAGCCATCGCT
This sequence comes from Hippocampus guttulatus, assembly GCF_054856545.1. NCBI lineage: Eukaryota > Metazoa > Chordata > Actinopteri > Syngnathiformes > Syngnathidae > Hippocampus > Hippocampus guttulatus. The sequence goes on along the minus strand of NC_141266.1, from coordinate 6,452,024 downwards.
GCATACAAAGTGCTGTACATGGAGCAATTTAACATGCACAATAAACAGTAAGACAAATCGGTAATAAAGGCAGTAGAGAGCACCAAACAGTAAAACCAAGAACAAATCTAAGTCATGCTGAGTCGAATGCCAAAGAATACAAGTGAGTTTTGAGGAGGGTTTTGAAGATGGGCAGCGAGGAGGCTTGCCGAATGTTCAGTTTGAGGTCATTCCAGAGAGAGGGACCAGCAACAGAAAAGGCTCGATCCCCTCTGAGCCTCAGTTTAGTTCTTGGTACTTCTAATAATGTCTGGTCCGCAGACCTGAGGCGCCGGGCAGGTGTGTAGGGGCGGATGAGCTCAGAGAGGTAAGGTGGCGCGAGATTAAGCACTTTATAATATTTTTAAAAAAAAACACCCAGAACGTATTGGCACTAAATGAATGGGCTTTGCAAACATATTTTTTACGTTTTGGTATTAAGTGAGTTAAGATGTACCGTCAAGATGTCAAATACATTTTGGTTGCTCAAATAGGCTTTTCCTGACTTTTTTTTTTTTGACGCTCACATTGACTGGTATATGGCACTCTTCCTAATTCCATCCACCTTGACTGAGGTCACAGAAAAAAGCCCCAAAGTATGATGTGGTCACCACCATGCTTCACTGTTGGTATAATCTCGATCTGGTTCTGAAAAATGCTGTTTGCACTCGGTCTGAATGATTTCAGGATATTTGTTTTTATTATTTTAGATTTGATTCACAATACATTTTCAAGTAAACATAACCACTTTATCTTCTATTTAATGAAATAACTTTAACAAATAACATAAATATAGTCCCACAGCAAAGCGAAATTGGTTTCATTAATAAGGATAATGTTTTTGAAAGACCCATCAATGTGTACATCACAACAATCAGCACTGTCAGGTTCAATGTAGAGCAGACACTCACAAATAGATCACTGTAAATATAAAACATAAATGGAAAAGTGAATATTATTTTTACTATAATATCAAATATAGCCAATAAAATAATATACTTTTGACCTCATCCTGGCTGACGTAACTAATTTGTTTCTGCGTTTTAGGGATGTGTGCACACTGTGTTGCTGTTCGCTGAACTATTATTTTCTCCCCAGACACTTATTTTATCTGCTCAGTTGCTGTTTGTGGCTGGTTGCTCTCCGCTTTAAGACAGTTCCAGCCACACTTCTGTAAAAAGTGTGCTGTTCACCGAAGCCCCTTTTCTGGTGTTTCGCGACACAACATTAGCTGATTAATATTGTTTTCCTTTTTTCTGTTCTTGCTCATCTGCTGTCGAACATTTAGGCTACTTCTCATCTGTCTTCAATGATGACAATGCTTATTTTATGATACTTGTTTGGAGGCGCAGAGATGAGGATTAGAGGAGAGGATCAGTACAGAGTGAGGGAATGTTTAACCACGCTGCCGAGCAAACGCAGCTTGAAGCTTATTCCTCAGTGTGGCGTGTGTTTGTGCCAACTGCCAAGTACTCCCCCCATTTCACAAGTAACAACTCGGACCTGTTTGGTTTGTAGGACCCGTCACGAGTAGCATGCCACCACTGATCAGAATCTTTTGTGATCACATGTTAGAATTGTCTGGAATCTATATCATCAGCCCATAACACAATTTTTGAAAAGCAATTGTGAAATTTCAAGCATAATTTTTTTATTTTTTTAATGTGCTTGTCTTGGCACTCGACCCCATAGTGCAGACAAATGAAGACTGGAGGTTATCACAAGTACTAAATAGCCAATAGACATACTTGCTTGAAATTTCTGCAGCTTCTTTAACCCTTGTCAGCTTCTTTGTAATGATTTATTCTGGTCTCATTTTTTTATCGAACAAAGACATGGCACTGTATAGCCACTGTGTGTCAAAACAATAGCAGGGGTGTCAAACTCATTTTTGTCACGGGCCACATTGTAGTTACAGTTTCCCTTGGAGGGCCGATAATAAATTTTGGGAAACAGTACACAGTAAATGTTTAATCACCTCCACATATTACATATTCAGTGCACAAAAAAATTGGTGGATACCTAGTTTTAAAATTAGAAGTCAAGAATAATGACTGTTATTGTGGATTACATATGACAATTAGAAATTTCGGTTCAGACTTTAGCAAGCATCATGGAACTTGACATGCTTGATTTGGTTTTGCGGGCCTCATAAAATGATGTGACGGGCCAGATCTGGCCCCCGGGACTTGACTTTGACACAATTGATATACAGTCTCATAGCTAATAATATTTACCTAAACTGATGGATTGGTTTTGGCTTATATAGGCACAAGGTGAATAATGGCAATGGCCCTTGTGTCCTGTCATTTTGTTTATTCTATGACCCTGAGAAGAACAAGATTGGACATCATTGTTCTTGACACTGGTAGTCCACAGAGGTGGGAGGATGGCATAACTGAATGATTAGCAAAACCCAAGACATAATTGGGGGATTACTGTCAAGAAGCTGCACTCTGCCAGGGTACCAGATCAAACTTCTTTAAAACATAAATATCCTTTCTTGCTGGGTGGCAAGGTTCAGGTCCGTGATCCCAATAGACCATGGACATCTCTCTCGGATTTGTGGGATCTTGGGTCTCACTTTGATTTAATTCCTTTTGCCTTCCTGTGCTGTATCTCCAGGCTACACAAACCTCAGTGAGGTGAGACCTTGAAATGACCGTTGAAATTGCACTGTAATCATACACATCTAAAGCCAACAAGAAAATGTCTGGCATATGGCCCAAAGCCCTCTGTTTGTGTTTGAGTGAGACGCAACGGGGATTATTGACAGGAGTTTTGAGAGCCATGTCTGGATAGATGAGCTGAGCAACAGTGATTCTTGTTGGCCTTTTTCTGTGATCCAATCTGTCGTAGCCACTCAGCTGTCCATCTGCCTGGTGTTTGACAAGTGTTTGAGGCAGCGCAGGCCTTAAAGAGGATCAGACCCTTCCTGGACGGGCTTTTCCTTTTACCCTGTGCAGCAGCAGCTCTGCTAATACATCAAACACACGCTCTCCTTTCTTCCAAAAACTCTGTGAACTATTGAGCTATTTTTATCAAACAATATGTGTTGGATCACGAAAGGACACTGAACAGAGCCTTCCAGAGTTAGTATTACAATCAGAAGACAAAAAGAATCAACCTGCACGTATTCCCTCATCACCAGCTCTTGCTGAGGGGTCGCTGCGTGATCCGGATGGCCCCTGTCTCTGTTTTCGTGCCTAAGCCTGCCTGACTTAGTTTGGCTCCCCACTCGTTAGGGTCTGGTCCTGTTTTGGGACAGTTGCGCTCCATGTCCAAACATGTGCGGGATTTCCTCATGAAATCTCCCAGTAGAGAAAAGAAGGGATGAAAGGCCTTGTGCAGAAATTAGAATGATTCCTGATGGACAATTTCCTCCTGTACTATGCTCCTTTCTGTTACAAGGCCCACGGAAACCAGGGTGATGCAGTCCAGGTGGAATTCGATAATCAATATGTGCACTGTACATGCACATGTATGAGCAACACTTTGGCATGAAGGCCAATTCTATGTATGGAGGGAACATGCATGGTCGCTTTTGCATGTCCGTGTCACTAATGTTGTTTAGTTAATTCATTTACTGTTCCAAGGACTGTTATTTAAGATGCTGATGGTACTAATAATTTCAGTGGTGATTAGGAAGACTTCATAATTTTTCTGACAAATCGGTGGTGTTACGAGCGTGACTTGTCCATCCATCCATCCATCCATCATCTACCGCTTATCCGGGGCCGGGTCGCGGGGGCAACAGCTTTAGCAGGGAAGCCCAGACTTCCCTCTCCCTAGCTACTTCTTCCAGCTCTCCCCGGGGGATCCCGAGACGTTCCCAGGCCAGCTGGGTGACATAGTCTCTCCAGCGTGTCCTGGGTCTTCCTCGGGGTCTCCTCCCGGTGGGACATGCCCGGAACACCTCACCAGGGAGGCGCTCAGGAGGCATCCGAATCAGATGCCCAAGCCACCTCATCTGGCTCCTCTCGATGTGGAGGAGAAGCGGCTCGACTCTGAGCCCCTCCCGGATGACCGAGCTTCTCACCTTATCTCTAAGGGAGAGCCCGGACACCCTGCGGAGAAAACTCATTTCGGCCGCTTGTATCCGGGATTTCGTTCTTTTGGTCACGACCCATAGCTCGTGAGCATAGATGAGGGTTGGAACGTAGATCGACCGGTAAATTGAGAGCTTCGCCCTTTGGCTCAGCTCCTTCTTCACCACGACAGACCGATACAACGTCCGCATCACAGCAGACGCTGCACCGATCCGCCTGTCGATCTCCCGCTCCCTCCTGCCCTCACTCGTGAACAAGACCCCAAGATACTTGAACTCCTCCACTTGGCGCAAGATCTCCTCCCCAACCCGGAGGGGGCACTCCACCCTTTTCCGACTGAGGACCATGGTTTCAGATTTGGAGGTGCTGATCCTCATCCCAACCGCTTCACACTCGGCTGCGAAACGCTCCAGTGAGAGTTGGAGAGCCCTGTTTGAAGGAGCCAACAGCACCACATCATCTGCAAAAAGCAAGGATGCAATACTGAGGCCCCCAAAACGGACCCCCTCAACGCTTCGGCTGCGCCTAGAAATTCTGTCCATAAAGGTTATGAACAGAATCGGCGACAAAGGGCAGCCTTGGCGGAGTCCTACCCCCACTGGAAACGATTCCGACTTACTGCCGGCAATGCGAACCAAACTCTGGCATCGGTGGTATAGTGACCGAACAGCCCGTACCAGGGGGTTCGGTACTCCATACCCACGAAGCACCCCCCACAGAACTCCCCGAGGGACACGGTCAAACGCCTTCTCCAAGTCCACAAAACACATGTAGACTGGTTGGGTGAATTCCCACATACCCTCGAGGACCCTGCTAAGGGTGTAGAGCTGGTCCACTGTTCCACGGCCGGGACGAAAACCACACTGCTCCTCCTCAATCTGAGGCTCGACTTCCTGACGGACCCTCCTCTCCAGCACCCCTGAATAGACCTTACCAGGGAGGCTGAGGAGTGTGATCCCTCTGTAGTTGGAACATGTCGCGATCCCAAGTGATGGAAACATCAGAAAGAAGGAACACGCGAAACTCGAGAAATACCAAGGGCTCAGAGAGGAGCTGGAGAGAGCCTGGAAGGTAAAGGTGACAGTCGTGCCTGTGGTGATTGGAGCACTCGGGGCAGTGACCCCAAAATTAGATGAGTGGTTGCAACAGATCCCGGGAACAACATTGGACATCTTTGTCCAGAAAAGCGCAGTGCTGGGAACAGCAAGGATACTGCACAAGAACCCTCAAGCTTCTTTTGCCCTCTGGTAGAGGACCCGAGTTGAATAGGGGACGGACACCACCCGAAGGGTGAGACGAGGATTTTATATATATATACAGTATATATATGTATGTACAGTATACGTTAGCATTTGGCGATCTGAGTGAAGCAGCATGTACATATGAGCTGTAGGGCGTGTTTGGAAATAAAGTCAGAGCGCGCACTGTTTCACTCCACTCTGACCATTCGGAAACTCAGAGCATTGTTCAAATGTGCCATTCAGTTATTCAGAGTGCAACAAAATGGAGGGCCGGTGCACACTCTCAGCACTCCATTTGGGAACACGGTATGCCAGTGCGTCAGGCAGTCCAGATGGAAACAGTTCAAGCATATGCTACTGATTGGTTTAGGACATAGGCTGTGTTTGGAAATTAAAAAGAGGGGAGCATTTAAGATAGAGTGAAGCCTTAATTACAGAACCACGAAGTAGTAGTAGTAGTAGTAGTTCATTATTGATTTATTTATTTAGCTTTCAAGGTGACTGAGCTGGTCAGGAGTGTGGTGCCTGAACGCCCTCTATTGCTAAACGTACAGTGGTTATCACAGATCTGGCAGAGCAATTCAATGTAATCTTTTACTTGTTCAGTGTGATGATTGCAGTCCAAGAAAAAAAAAATGATATCCACTTTCTAAATAGTCATATAATTTCAGGTGTCTATTAAATCTAAAATTATTAAGTCTATGCACAAAACGGAGGAGTCGGTGTATGGAAATAAAAGTGCGGGTTCCTTAGAGTGTTATGTACAGTATATGTGTATTTGTATTTAGTTGTATTATGTTGGTGTGGGCTTTATAAATGTAATCTCTGACGAAGTATGTGATGTATTTTCCATATTGTCTGGTTTGATATATATTTTCTTTTTTGTTTATCGATTCAAATAAAGTGATTCATCGATTACTCTGCAAAGCATTGCTTGTATCATATGATGTAGAACGTATATGTAATCCGAATTACTTTTATTAAGGAATTTGTCTCTGCTACATGGAGTGGCCATAGAACGACAGCAAACAAACCACTGTAGCAAAATAGATTTTGAGAACAAATGTAGAGTCACAAAACAACACAAGGTGTCCAGTGGTGTGGTAACACTGTCACAATAACAAATGTGCAGATGATGTAGTCATGATGCCAAATATAGAGTGACGTGACAACTGACTCATTTCCGCCATTTTTCTTGCGGAAACGCAGGAGAGCCATCCACAAGGATAAGCTAGCCATCCATTGCCACCAATGGTTTGGGAATCTCCGGTAGCCAAACAAACAACAGGCCGATGGGGGTCGTACTGCAGAAATGGTTTTATGGTACATGTTCGCTCTGCTTATCTCGACTCAAAATGCTTCTCTTTGCTCGTACTTGTCCTTAAACAGCCGCACAATGCTTCGCGCAGAAAGTTAGTTACATTTTGCTATAATATCATATATTACAATATAAACGAAGGCTCTTTCCTCATATTTTTACCTGCTGTATAATAAATAGAGATGGAGTGCTAGAGCTCTCTCTGTGTCATTGAGGAGTGACAGAGTTCGCATCTGTAGTAACTTTGCAGAGAGAATGATCAATTTGCTTCCGTGTATCCCAGTGTGTTCCCAGTCCTTAAATCTGTGGTCACATTGTAACGACTCCCTCATGTGCTGCTACTATCTACAGCTCACTTTGCCTTGACCCCATCCATACAACAATTACAAAACTTTCAGCCCGCAAGAGCAACACGCCTTCAGGAGCATCACCATGGCCTGCCCTTTGATAAGTGCTGAGCTTTATATTTTTCCTCATCTGAAATGAAACACAACATTAAGCCATTCATTAAAGTCAACTAAGCCTAATTATCCCTCATTTGCCCAAGTGCCCGTGCAGCATGAGAGCCACATGTACTTAAGTCCAGATGTGTCGATGAGTCAGTCGAGAGATAGCAAACCACAGAGGGGGCTTCGTTGGTCTCGGGAGTCCTGTGGTTTCCAAGCGCATCAGGCTGAGCGTGTCTGTCGTTAATGGCTGTTCACGGCCTGGCTGCTTACCCCTCATGACACAACTGGCTGTGTGAAATCATTGCAGATGAGTTTACAAAAAATAAATAAATAAATCAAAGTGGAAAACAGGAAAAAGAGCTTCATGGAGTGGACGCATAGGAAGACAAAAAGGGCAAACATCGAAGGTGTTTATTTCTGCCTTGAATTACCACCTCAACATAGTTTTGTCAAGGGATGCAACTCTTCCGCTTTTCTTTTTCTTGGTGCCTGATATTGCATATCAACATGCAGATGACGAATTTCTCAACAACTGCTTGCATTACAAGCATTTGGATTTGACTTCACTTTAAACCATTCTCCATTTAGTCAATACATTCAGAAGCTCTCAATTTTTTACTTTTGGGGGGGGGGGGTGGAGGCAAAGAGGGTATTCTTCCTGTGCTTATATGAGTTGAAGAACTGAAGAAAACCTTCATTAGTCTCGCAATGGAGAAATTCCCAATTCACAGCAGCAAAGTTATGAAAGGAAGAAGTAGAACAACAAAATATAGGAACTACAGGAAAGGCAGCCACTCTCACGGCGTCATTTTGAAGTTCTGCAGTTACTCTGGTTTCCTTCAATGAATTTCTGCTAAATTAATCCATCCATCCATCCATTTCTGATCCACTTTATCCTCACATTGTCACGGGGGTGCTGGAGCCTATCCCAGCTGTCTTCGGGCAGTAGGCGGGGGACACCCTGAACCAGTTACCAGCCAATCGCACGGCACACAGAGACCAACAACCATCCGTACTCCCACTCCCACCTAGGGACAATTTGGAGTGTTCAATCAGCCTGCCATGCATGTTTTTGGAGTGTGGGAGGAAACCAGAGTACCCAGAGTTTGCATGCTCTCGCAGGCACGGTGAGAGCATGCAAACTCCACACAGGAAGGCCGGAGCCGGGATTGAAGCCACGAACTCGCCGCAAGATTAATTGAAGACTTTAAATAGTCAAATGTGTGATTGACTAGTGACCAGTCCAGGGTGTATTTCTCCACTTTTTGCCCTTAGTCGGATGGATCGATAGATACTGTGTAGAGGAGATGCTCACGGAGTAGTCCTGCTACACTACTCTCAAAGTGAAATTCTTTTTTTTGGATAATTTTTATGAAGAAAACAGGAAGAAAACATTTTCAATATAGTGTAATTTTTGCAGAAAGTAGCTTGAAACTAATAAACTTTGCATCGGTTGATAAGAAACCATCTGATCCTGTGTGAGGCCCGTGTAAACCTCCAACTCAATAAGAATTGCAATGGGTAACAGCACATGGTGCAGCTGAAGTCAATAAACTTTTTCAACTTAAGTTTTAACCGATCCAATGAAAGACTTATAGACATTCATCATATTAATCATCGAGCTCTGTCACTTGTTTGTTGTTATTAAGAACATTCTGACGTCAAGGATGTTGAAAATGTGCCCCATGACCAGGGGCGTAGCGGGGCCCACATCCATAAAACTCCAGATAACAAAAAGCATTCCTATTGTTAAACCGAATGATATTATAATTTAAACTTCTTGCAGATTATTCATGTTGAAGACTACTGTGGTTGAACTGGCATCTTTCACCACCATCTGAGGCAACACACCACCATGTGGTGATCAATCGACAGCTCAAGACAATTCTTCACCCGAGTGTCCAAAACACGAGGCAGCAAGTTCATTGAAACTCCCATAAAGTCGATGATCGAACTGCAGCCGAGAGTGTCCTCTTGCTAAGTGCGTATGTAGACATCATTATGTCTTAAGATGGGCGTTAGTTATGGACGGTCAATGACGAGCACGAAAGCCCAACAAAAAAAAAAACACCACTGAAGGGGTGGGGGCTTCTTCCCGCTCACACCCCTCTAGCTCTTGCTGTCCTTGCCCAACTGAGCTTCTCAACCTCACACACCAGTTCGGGCTCATTCCCTGCCAGAGAGATGACGTTCCATGTTCCTCGAGCCATCTTACGTAGCCTCGGATGTGACTGCCAAGGTCCCTGCCTCTGGCCACCCCTATCTCTCTTTGCACCTGACCACGTTGGACCCTCTCACCGGTTGTGAGCCGATGTGAAGAGAGACTTACCTTGCCTCTTCAGACCTGGCCATCAGGTGCTTGCCATCGAGCCCGACCTCTAGGCCTGGTTCCAGAGGGGGGTCTCGATGAGCCGCCTTCCCGGTGAGGGAAAACATTACACATTAATTGTATTCATCATCGGGGTTTTCGTCCCTCACCTAGCACCTTTTTGCTATAGGTGACTCCGCCAGGGGCATAAAGCCCCAGACAATTTAGCTTCTGGGATCATTGGGAGATACAAACCTCTCCACCACAATAAGGTGGTGGGGGTCGGATTATTATTTAGTCTGCGATAGTGTGATACAGAGGGACCCTAAAAGTTGAATCCTTCTGATATCCTATAATATGAGAGTATGCCACTAAAAGTGTGAAATGTCACGTTTTGTCATTTTGTGACATTTATTACACAAGAGGGTCGGGTTCAACAAAGGTGAAGGTAATACATGAGACGAAGATATGTAAAGAGGATATTCAAAGCAGTAAGACTTTCATTTCCATTGTGGATGACATGAAGTGAACAGTGTTGAGTCAGCCATTGATTGTCAGTAATGTGAGCTGATTATATTGGATTTTAGGGGCAGCGTCACTGGTTCGTCTTTCACATGCTCACAGACTTAAATATCCTTCATTGTTATACTGAATCCCTTGTTACTCAATGAACGTGCATGGATATACCACTGCCACCAAAATTTGCCAAGTGGGAATGTTTGGGTTAGTTATTTCGGGACAAGTAAAGACAACAAACCTCTATGAACAAACCGAACCGAAATGTATCACTTTGAAACGAGGCTAAGGTAATATAATCCAAATGCTCTATGCTGTACATAAAAGCTGATTATTTGTTTTACTTGCAGTCTGTGAATGTCTAGACAAAGAGTTGCTATAATTACATAATAGTTTTGCTTAACTCAACTGAATTTAGTTTTGAGATTCCAATATGTTGGTTTTATTGTATCCTTCAAAGTGCTTTTTGAAAGAATGAGGATGACCCAGTGTTTACAGCTGTCCTTGTACAGTTGGAACGTCAGTTAAGGACAGTAGAATTATGTAAGGGAAGAACCTTGAGTCTCACAACAGTCAAATTTATTAATCCACCTTTAAACACTGGAGCCAAAAGTGGTAACCCAAACATCACAAGGGAGCAGTTGAGATATTGTGAAATGCACTAAAGTGTCACGTTAAACTTTGAGGAGACTGATGGATACTTTAATGTGCAGGGTCATCCTCTGTTCTTTGGCCCGAGTGGACCATTTGCAGCTGATTCTTGCCGCTATGACAGATTCTCTCAGAGGGGAAAAAACATGTTGTCTGTCCCGACTATTGGCCATATTAATCACCTTGTCATTCATGCATGTTCAGTTGGGATTTTTCCGCTTAGAGATGTTAATCTCCCAGTCGGTTTTCACTTTAACTTATTGTCAGTAAGAAAGAGCATCAAAGAGGGAATGGGTGAACTAACATGCTTTTAATCCCACCGCATATCCTGCACCAGGTTTTGGATGAGAAATTAATGACCAAACTAATCCCGACGTTAGCTTTTTGAATTGGAATGTGTATGTTTTCAATCATTTTAGCCCAGCAGCACGGTGATAGGAAGCAGAGCATGGGAGGGAGAAGAGGAGCACAACGTGGAAGAGTGAATGAAAGAGTGCAACACACAGTAACCTTGTTAGAGTTTAGTGACACTGTGCAGAGAACCTCTTGTCAGTTGGTTGGCAAGATGAGCGTCTTGTAAATGATTGTTCTCCCTGTCATGAGGCTCACTTCTTTTTCCCAGCATTTGTTTGCCTCAATATTTCTAAAATAGTGCACTTTTATGCATGATTCACATGATTATATACGGAAATGATATCCAACTCAGAAAACTTTGAACCTTAACCGACCCTTCGGACCAAGCTTTGGACTACCTCTCATTGAACTTTAACTCACCTGATGTCATCCGGCCGAAAACCACCAATGAATCCGATTAAACGGTGGCAGAAGTTTGGAGAGGCATCAGTATAAACAATAGGTCACTTTTTTTTCCCCAGACAGCTGCTAGTGTGCAAGTAAAGACAACACTGCCTGTAGATGTCTCCTTTTGCCTTCACAGAGTTACAAATGTACGTGTGAGGAGGCCCTTAATGGCTGATAATCCAATTCCTCCCACTGAAATCAAATCTCACTGGCGCCAGTAGTGCTCTTTCCCCCCCTCCCCTCACAAATAATGGCCTGCACTACTGCTTGCCTATGCAAGAGCCAAGCTGCTGAATATGAATTTACCTTCAGTCCACCCCTTCAAATTTGATGATTTGCAGCATGTCAAGCCCTCCTTCTGTGCTGTAAAGGATATTAATTAGCAGCCCGCATCGAGAGGTGCACTGAGGGGGATGTTTTTTTTTTTGGGGGGGGGGGGGGGTTGACAGCAGAATAGGATCCCATTTACCGTATGTCTTAATGCCTTCTTGAGTTCAGTCATCGATCTCTTTCAAACCGCAAGCAATGGAGGTAAGATTAGGCCTTCGATTCATGCGGCACTGCCAGCACTGTTAGTGCATGAAATCATTTGGCCTGTGCCTGTAGTCAGTGCATTTCTAGTTGTTTACATATCAGTTGCAGAGTAAGAAACATCTTCCAATGAGAATTTCTTGGAAAATTTCGGAATTGGAAATGACCACACTGTAATATGTTCTAGACTTGTTTTTGTTCTTGCGTCCCCAACGTACAATAAACAAAAAACACCTCCTACAAGACTTGAAATTCTCCCATGTTAAATATATTCCAAAGACAAAACAAGCCACCGTTAGAGGAGATGACACACTGCTGATTACGCCTAATTCAGCTCCGAAAACATCTTGATTTATTTTTTATTTTATCTTTTTTTTTACATTTTGTGTGGACCGACAACTCTCCTGTGCTCATGCTACAGACGGATGTAATAGCCTGGACTGCTATTGCTGCCTTACTTGACGGAGAAGATGAGCGTGAAGGCATCTTGCGTTGCCACTGTCTAAGCTGGTTTAACTTGAATCCATTCGTTTTTTTTATTTATTTGGGCATGGTACATTCCAGACAATGCATATACATACCACACCACACATCATGCAATACATTGATTTCTCTGCGGCGTTTTGATTTTCTGTTGCCACGGTGAAAATGCCACAGTTTGTGGCGTACTGTTGTAGCAGCGGGAGAATCTCCAAATTCACATTTCATCAGTACGAATTTTTTCGTATGAGGTATACGTATATACGCTCACAGCGCGCCTTAAAATCCGGTGCGCCTTGTGTATGGTCATTACGATAATATGTCGACCCAAAGATGGCTCCTTGCTGGAGACATGCTTACTATGTTATAACTTGCCGTTGGTTCAGTGAACTGTGTCGCTGCTTTATTAAAGACGTTTTTGTTGCAGCTGCCAAAAAAGGAGAGCTGTTGTTTTGTTGGTTTTGTTTTTAAGGTGGGAAATAATTGCAAAATATCATTCTTGTTTCTTTTCTAGACATTTGTAGCACGTCATCATGATGTGTGTTGTAGGTGGCAACTTTTTTCTCCTCATACATTTATCTCGATTATTGGAAAGATTCTCGCAAGGAGCAAAAAGCATGAATCCTTTTCCAAAGTTTATGTAGATGACATAGGAGCTTACACTCTGTGGGATACAAGGAATTACAGGCATGTGTTTGTTTCAAACACACACACACACACGCACGCACACACGCACGCACACAAAGACATATGAACATTAAAGAATTCCACCAAAGGTCGTTTCTGACAGCAATAAACAACTGTCCCACCACAAGCTCTGCTTCTGATTTTGAATACAAAACATTTTGATTTCTACTAGAGCTTTTTTTTTTTTAATTCGTTTGATTTACATTCATTTCCAGCTCAAATACAAATGTCAAGCTGGCAGAAAAAGATTGCATCTGTAAAGGAAAACTAAACATTGGTGAGTTATGCTTCTGCTGTGGTATGCAAATGCAGTTAGAATGGAAACAAATAGCACGTAAAAGATCATCATATTCTGATAGGGGTCATTCCTCTTCCATTCAAACATTTTTGTTCCACTGACTAAAACGTAAAAACGTAGGCGGGAAATGGTATTAAACTTTCTGTGCCTCCCGAGATCAAATCATCTTCACATTCCATATGAATGATGAATATGTTTGGAACAGAGTGATCAACTTAAGTTAATAATTTGTCTCAATGGAAAAGCCTCTTCTGTGACCCTTTTAATCAGCTTAAGTCATTATTTAATCAGAAGATGATAGAAAGGTACAGGATGCATGGTGCCTTGAGGAAAAAACGAAATGGGGGATCTTGGAGATGTGTGATGGATCATCTGACTATCTGGTCAGATAGTCTTATGTGGATATTGGTTGCCCTCTAGCTGCCAACACTGAGAAGTTGGAGTTCAACGCGCAGCTCAAAATGGCAATCCCGGTGTAGCGTGTTAGTCACTTTGCAGTGTTTGGACCAAGAAATAAACCACAATCGTCTGACTGGATGCATTGTTTAAATATACTACAAAGAATGGTATGGTTGAAATTGATGAGTGGGAAACATCAGAGATAGGCTTATAGAGTGCATTTGCTCTGTAATTGCATTCATAACTTCCTCAAATACAAATCAGTTACAACTACTAATCATCTATCTATCCATCCATTTTCTGATTGGTTTATCCTCACAAAGGTGGCGGGCATCCTGGAGCCTATCCCAGCTGTCTTTGGACAGTAGGCGGGAGAAACCCTGAAGACCAAACAATCGCAGGGCACACAAAGACAAACAACAACCATCCACAGTCACACGTTCAACCTATCACGCATGTTTTTTTAGACTGTGGAGGAAACCAGAGTACCTGGAGAAAACCCACTCAGGCACGGGGTGAACATGCAGACTCCACATAGGAAGGCCGGAGCTAGAATCGAACCCGGTACCTCTGCACTGTGAGACCACGCGCTAACCAGTCGGCCGCCCATTGCTAATCGTCAATTTTTTTATTGATTTCATACCTTGTAATAGTTTTACTTGTCCATAGCATGGGACTAAGACGCTATAATGGATGAGAAAAAAAAACAGAGCAAACTGCAGAAGTAGTAACTTTTAGAAACCAAACTGGGAAATGGTGTCATTTCTCAACGTTTGAATGAAACGATGTGCACAGGACATCTTCTGGAAGGCAAAGGCCTGATGTGGACATTTCACACAAGTATAAACACGTAACGCTTCATTGTAGAAGTTCCCAACCTGAACACAAGAATTATTATTTTTTTAAACATATCTTTATTTACATTTTTAACAGTAAAGGCTGAAATGTAACCTTGTTTCCAAGGAATGGAGCTTTCCGTGTTACAGGAGTTTAACGGTGCACCGGTTTCTTTATAGCTGTCAAATATGATTTAGGCTGAAAGCGTTGTTTATCAGGCACCTAGCAACGCTGTTTTGAATGAAAATTGCCTGTTTAAAAGGCTCGGAAAACGATGCCATGAGCCAAATGCCTTTCGGGTCCAGGTTTGCTTCAGCAAACATTCTCGTGCTGTAAGCCATGCTAAAAATCTAAAGTGGCATCAGTTAAGCAAGTGTACAGAGTTTTCCGCTGACATTCTTCCATGTCAGGGCATACAGTTTCGATGGAAGTGATGTGAAAGTTGTTCTCACAGGGCAAGCTGTGTGTGAGAAGCTTTATGGCCGTGGCTTAAATTGGCAATGTGGCTCAAAATAGCCAATTGCGATTAATTGCAGGAAATAGCTCTGAGATGGTTTGATGTTTGCATGCATCTGTATTATTCATCAAGAGAGCCTATTAGCGGAGCAATATCTCGCCTTCTCATGCGTGTCAGCTTAAACAAGTGCAAATTTTACTCCAGGAATGGGCACAGGGTGTGTTCTTGGGGTGCTTTAGAGGCCAAGTGTAAGCACATATGAGAAGGCAATTAGAGATAATGCCATTTTACACACAGTTGCCTATTTTTTTCCGTGAGAAAGAGTCGAACAAGTGCAATAATGAGAGCCAGAAGCTATTGAAAGCATTCCAAAAACGTATTTATTTTTCTCAAGCATCCCTCCCACACTCCACCCGACTCCCAGATGAACCATGGCATGGAGTTGACTATGTTGTATTTCAACATCATCTTTGGTCCCGCTGTCCTCCCCTCTCTCCGCATCGTGAGATTTTCTTTTACCTTAAATTCCCCTCACCCTCACTCTGTCTTACATAAATCTCTCTATCTCTCACACGCACGCACGCACGCACGCACGCACGCACACACACACACACACATGCACCTCTTTATCTAATTTGTGGCCTTGGCAGGCAGATTGTTGCCTTGCAGTTTAGGAGACAGCATTTTCCCTATCACAGAGAGTTGAGGGTGCAAAACCTTCACCACACATGCTTCCATGAGAGCGGCATGTCAGTTTCCAGCATATCTTGTCCCAGCGGGGAAACCTGGGATGGATTAACCTCCGGCTGAGGGACGAAGTTGGGAAGAGTTGAGTTTCACAAATTTCTGCCATTTTCTCCCATCTCTGTTCCATTGGCACCGGAAAGTGTTGGGGTGAACGCGTAGTTCAAACCTCATGTTCAGACGCGAATATTGGAGCTTACAACAAATACGGCTGACTGGTTTCATGTTTCATGTGTATTTGGTATCATGTCATGGTGAAGAGAAAACTTGACAAAAGAGTCCATGGAAACTCTTTGAAAAGGCAGGCGCTGTGAATCTTGGCAGACGATTGGAGTCAGGTCCACAAATTGGCTTGTCCTGCTGTATGTGGTGCCTGTTTGATAAGCGCAAGGAACACGTGTCAGTTTGGAGAAAGGAGAGAAAATGTTGTCTGTTTTTGTTTTCTTTTTTTTTGGGGGGGAAATGCAAAAAATAATGAAATGAACAAGTCTTTGCAGCTCATTGCTTTAACATTGATAGTACAGTACGTCTAATCATGCTTAAAGTGATCATATCTGGAAAAACACGCAAGCTGCAGTCAACAGGGGGTGCAACTTCACTTTTCACACTGAAGCCATAAGAGCTTCATGGTAGTTTATGACCCTGAAAAAAGAGAGAGAGAGAAAGAAAGGAGCTGATTGATGAGTTAACATTTTTTCCCCTCATTTTTTTTCCTCAGGAGACTCGGGGAAGCATCGATCCAAAGAACCAAAGAAGAAGGGGAAGAAGAGGCTGCGATTTTGGGCTCAGAACCAGCACAGCGACCACTTGGCCTCTGCGCGCTCCAGTCAGTGAGGACTGAGAAGATGGACTTTGGACGTTGAACAAAGAATCTACGCAAAGCTGCTAGCTGCAACCATGCTCTGACTGACAAACATCACAAAACACCGTCAACCTCGCCTTCGTCTCAGACCTCCAATAACATCCCGCCCACCTCCCTCACCTTCCAGAGCATCGCCATGATTCATTCGTAAATCCGTCACTGCAAAATGTTTTGTCTCGATACGATTTCCGTGCCGACACACTAAAAATCTTACTCTACGCACCTGCCTGTTGCTACTTCCTCTTGGCTGCGCTGTTCAGCTAGGTGACTCGATTCGCTGCGGTTCCACCTCATGCCTTGCCTTGTGGACCTTTAACAGTCGACATTAGTGAACTCATTTCCTCTCAATAACAATGTCATCAACTATCTAGGGTGATTAAAGACAGAGTGGGCAACCGCAGACAGCAAGGGTGGGCAAGCCAAATAGAGGGAAGTGAAAGAGAAAGGCAGGCAGATTTGGCCAACTGTTCATGAAACAGCCCTAAAAGGAGAAACTAGGAAAAGATGGAGGATGATGAAGAGGTACGAGAAAAGGGAGGTTGACGGCCAAGAAGATGGCACCTTGAGCTGAAAGAGACAGTTGTTTATATATTTTTTTTCTCCCCATTTCTATATTTATGTCCAAACAACCCTCACCTGTCTGTCTGAATGGATATGGATTGTTCCATGTGGCCTTTATGTTCTGTACATTTTTGAGAGTAATATTAAATAAATTACCATGCATAGTTGCAAAGTATTTTCATTCTCAGCACAAAACTGTTTACGTTCAGTCCGCTGTATGCTCTCACTGTATAGTGTGCATAAGAAAGAAAGAAAGAAAAAAAAACAAAGAACTTGAGTTGGTTGACTCGCATGGCAAGAGACACACATGTACATAGTTGATCTAATGATGAAAGCTTATTGCCGTATATTCAGTCTCGACTTGCTCACCGTTCTAAATGTCGAGATAAAAGGCTGTAATACCAAACTGCAGATTAAAATGATTAAAAACAATAACCTGGCCATCACATAGCAGTTTCATTTATATAGTAGGTATATATTTGATTTATTTATTGATTCAATTTTGTACTTTTTTTTTTAATGAAAATGTCTTTTCGCCTCATACTGTTACTCTTATACGCTTTAATAATTCTTTGAGTTTGACACAATGTGCATATCTGCCAGAATTTGTTTTGTCATGTCATGCATTGCTCCGTGTTGTATTCCATCCGTTCAACTACATCTACTGATTTCACTGTTTCAAAGAATAAGCAAAAATGACGTATACAGCTCTGCTTTGATATATTCTGAGTTTAATAATTAGATGCCAACAAATGTATGGTCATAGGACTGCATATGTGTACATTGTGTTTTATTAAACGATATTTCGTGTGACTGTATGAAATTTGTTATTGTCTTCATCTCGAACATAAGTGTCTACACTCGGAAACTCTTTCACTCTCTGTTTTGACGATTATATCATTTCAAAACCCTTCGTGGAAATAATCATCTTGTATCACAAAACACCAGTGCAGCATCAAGCCAAAGGATTTGGCATCGACCGTTTGGTCTAAAATGGTGTAACAAGATTCGGAATATTCAGTCATACACAATTGTGTTTTGAATTTCTAAGCAGAACATTTGATCACATCTTTATGGGCTCCACATTGCACTTAATACACTTAAAAAGATGACACTGGTCAGCAGCAAATTTCAATCACATATGGCTTGTGTGTCCCGAAATGCATATTTCAAACATATCTTTTTTTCTTGGCACATGAGTTTTTATGAGATATTTTAATTTTTTTGTTTGACTTAGGCGGCCCAGTGTGGACTGGTTAGCGCGTCGGCCTCATAGTGCAGAGGTGCAGGGTTCGATTCCGGCTCTGGCCTCCCTGTGTGGAGTTTGTATGTTCTCCCCGTGCCTGCGTAGGTTTTTCTCCGGGACTCTGGTTTCCTCCTACATTCCAAAAATATGCATGGTAGGTTAGTGGAACACTCTAAATTGTCTCAGTGTGAGCACAAATGGTTGTTCGTCTATGCGTGCCCCGTGATTGGCTGGCAACCAGTTCAGGGTGTCCCCCGCCTACTCCCCCAAAACAGCTGGGATAGGCTCCAGCTAGCCCCACGACTCTTGTGAGGATAAGCGGATCAAAGAATGGATGGATGGATGGATTTATAGGGGAACAGTGGAAAAACTAAATCCAAAACACAAAGTTCTGAAAATGTAAAGAAACCAAAGTAACAAACAATAACCCATGAGAGCGGGACAAAACAACGTGACAGCAGCACAAACAAACAAAACAAAACAAACAAACAAACAAAAACGAGATTAGCATAACGGTCCAACCAGGACTGACAGAAACCAGGAAACTAAATTCAAGCAAATTTACGAGATAAAAAGGAACACCTGAACAAAACACAAAGAGTTATGGGAGCTGATTGGTTAACACAACGGACCCGGACAGGTGGAAAAAAAAACAAAATGAGGAAGACAAAAGCACACGAGGAAACAAAACTATGAAACGAAGCTAAATGTCAACTCAACAAAAGTAGAATCGTGACATTAACACGCACATTCACACACATATGGACAATTTGGACTTTTCAATGAAACTAATCTGTATGTTTTGAGAATATGGGCATACGCCAGAGTACCCGGATGAAACTCAGGCAAGCATAGAGACAACATGCAATGTGCAAACAGGAAAGCGGAAGCCAAGATTTGATTCTCGAACATCAGTACAGTGAGGCGGATGTGCAAACTTGGTACGCCGTACCATTAACTCAATGTGCCGCCCTATGGACTCAATATTACACTACATACTAACTTTTTTTTTCTTTCCTTCCAGAACCGCATCACACGATCAAACGACAAATATTGCAGAAAAAGACGATCATGTCACATGTAATAGTTACATTTTAAGACATCTGCTGCCTGTTACGAGGTTAATAAGAGCAATTCCCAGATGTCACCCCCTGGGCTACATTTTAACTCCTATACAGTGGGTAAACCTTAAAGGCTAATGAAGAAAAAGAGCACCGACAATAAACACCACTAGAGCATGCGTTACATAGTTAACAGTGTGAGGCAAAATTAAATAGGCTACAAATAAGCAACAGACAAATGCATCCCCGATGAAAAGGATTACTTTACTGGCACCGTCGTACTTTGACATTGCTTTGCGCGTGGAATGGAAATGGGACTCGTCCTCTCTTTGTAAACCACATCTGTGAACTGTGTCTGGTTGCTTGTGTGTGCGTGTGTGTCTGTGTTTCAGTGTTTGCTCGATTTGTGGTTAGTTGGCTGAGACTTTTAATCTGACTGGGAGAGTTTTCATTAGTCGTGTTGAGTCCTTTTATGAAAGCCTGGTTCAAAGGCCGAGCAAGTGCAACCATTGGCCGGAAATAACCCAGTGGGCTCTGCAGTGATGGCAATCTACGCTTTACAACAAGTTACTAGCGGCGTCATGCTTCGACAGCATGTAATCGAAGACAGGCATAAGAATATGGGGAGCTGCACTCTACTTCGCCACGCTGTGTATTCTCCAGGAAGTTTGAAGTTGGGGCACAAGTGACACATTTGTTCCAATAGCAACTCAATGTTCACTTGAAGTTGCATGTTTTTATTATTTATTATGATTACTGTATACTGAATCACCTCTTATCCTTCGAGTTGAAGGAAATCTGGAATCACATTGGTCAGCCATGGGGTTTGGCCAAAACGTACAGTATGTTGGGGGGGGGGGGGGGGGATGAAAACGACCCATGTACTAATGAATACGATGACTCTCATTTTATGTAAAACGTTCAGGTTTTTTTTTTAATTACCGAACTCCAAAGTGTCACATAAGTCTCCACTCTGAATGACCTAATATATATATTATTGCTTGCAATGATGGCCAAAATAAAATGTTTTCAATAAAAGTAAATGGTCTGTGACCGTTTTGACTTTGTTTGTTTTTTGTTGTTGTTTTTTTTGCTGAAAATGACAAGTCAATTGCAATATGATTATGGTGCTGGAGTGGAAATACAGCATTCTCTACTGAAAATAAAAACAACACAGGATGTACGTACTGCACTTTTATTAACTCTATCTCAACATATAATGGGCATTGTGTGTATGTTCGCCTTTTCCAATGGTATATTTTTGGGGATCATTATAGTGTAATGTTTTACCCAATTTACACCCCTCTCCAAAAGTATCTGAAGCGTGTGATGAATTTCCCTATTTTTTTTTTTTTAGGTAGACTTATACTGAATTGGGTTTGACATCAGAAAGCTGATAGACAGAATCAACATTCTATTTCAGGTTATAGCTCTGGGTCTTCATCTGACACAAGACTTTTCCATTTTGTATGTGAGCAAACGTAGTGGAACATGAAACCGACAAGGTGTGCTTGGTTGCGTGTGATTATGAAAAATAAAAGAAATAGTTTTTGCCAAATTGAATTGAATTTACATTGAATACAACTTTGTCAAATGTGCTGTACGTATGTGTAACATACAGCACAGATGAAATGTCTTCCCTCTCAACGAGGTTTGGATATAGGACACGGTAGCAGGGTTCAAAGTAAAAATATATACAGTAATCCCTGGTTTATCGCGGTTAATGGGGACCAAAACCACCCGCGATAAACGAAAATCCGCGAAGTAGTGACCAATTAACATTTACAGGTACATTTTTATTTTTATTTTTTAAGTCCACAAAAAGTCCGCAAACAGTTTGGGAGAAGCTGCAAAACAACAGCGAGTCACATAGAGCAACATATACAGTACAGTACTCCATGTATATGGATTTTAAAATTTGTTGTTTTTTATGAATGTTTGAAAAAATCCGCGATGCACCGAATCCGCGATTTGAGGATCAGCGACTGACAACTCAAAATGGCAAGGATGTGGTAAAGAAGGCAAGGACTGCTCAGATGCGGGGCAAGAGGCTGGAGTGCACGCACACGGGCGAAACATACTGGCAGGGTCAAAGGGAGACATGGAACATTTAAAAGCAAGGTAAGGAGCAACAGGTGAAAACAATCAGGGTGGCACAGGAAGAAGGTAAGTGACCTGAAACGAGAGGAGACTCATTCTTTCAAAATAAAACAGCAAGTAACCTGACAAACAAACCTCACCGCGGTATGCCAATTTACATCTGCTCAGTTTTAAATTTGGCGTTTGCGAGTGAAGACGACATTAGCACTCGCTAGACGTCTAACCAAAATGAAAATCAGAAAGCTTTCTATTGCCAAAATTGTGAAGGTTAATTGATGATTGCATCGTTAGCATATACCAGTGTTAGTGGTGTTGCTTTCTGACAACTGCAATATGCCGGTACTTGAATGTTCAAAGAGCTGTTTACTCCCACACCTTGGGACTGTTTTAAATGGCAAAAAGAATGCCTTTAATTATTTCTGTTCTAATCATTTCGCTCACCTGAAAATGTGGAGTTTTGTGACACAATATAAAATACATTTTGTATATTATCCGGACGTAAGCCTCAATACAGTATCTGAGGAAATCTTTTCTTGTTTTTCCATCTCTTGATGCCAAATGGAAACATTTTCAGTCTACAGCAAAAATCATGGAATTGGCGTCGAAATGTTCCAATATAATTTTGGATTGGTGTGTCTATCATTCATTTTTATGTGTGTGGAAGTGTATGCGCAGCTCCACTTGGTAACAACAGGTGCATTGGGGACATAGATTTTTTTTTTTATAACCATTTATGTAGCTGGAGGCTTTTCTCAGCAAACGGGTATAGTGTTTTTTCCCCATGGGTGCAATAAGTTCTTGGCCCATGTTACTCTAAAATTTGGGTTCCAAATACAACACATTAACCATTGTCCTTGTTCCCATGAGGGAAATTGAGCCTCTATGTCCTTCCACACAGGATGTGACATGTGAGTGCTTTATGATCTGAGTTGAATCATGCACACATTAAAAAAATTAGAGGCCGGGCATGTATTTCCTCATAGTGGTACTTTCAGAGCCATGGGCACAAGTATTATATTGGGCTCCGTATCCAGCTGGTGTGGACAACTCCCCAAGTTTTCTTATTCCCCCTCCTGACTCGTTGGCAATCCCGCTCCATTCATTCAATTTTATATGTGCCGAGTAGCCGTGTTACTACCGGTTTCCAGGGAGAAATAATCAAAAACAGGTCTTATTAAAGTATATTAAGACCAGTTGAAGAGGATATAATGTGCTCGCTAAGGGCCAGGAAAGGATGTATTTGCAGCATGGCTGACACTTGTGGCTTCTTGAAGTGGGCATTGCACAGGTACAGGGGGGGTTGTTTACTCCAGCCAAGTGTTGCATTGCGGGTGAGCAGATTTTAGTGGGTATGAGTACAGTAGGTGGGAAAGGCGGGGGTCTCATTGTTCCGGAGTGTTTTGCCTCCTACCATTCGTTCAGAGTCAGATTATGCAGAGCAATAAATCAGAAACATTTGCTTTCATTTGGAGGGTCTGAAGTGGAAATAGCCAATCATAAATTCACAAGTACAAAACAGGAAGCATCTCAAGTGGGTGGAAGTAAATCTCAGAAACCAGGGTATTGTACCTAAATTGCTGGCCATTGAATCGCTGGTTATACAGAAAAGTCATCATCCTCGGCACAGCGGTGTATTAGTCAGTGTGGGTTGTACAAGTATGTCTCATCAACTCAGCCGTCTAGAAGGTCTTGACTTCATGTTAGTGGCATTGATTGTGTCTTTACGTAGGAGTGCACGGAGGCGGATGGATCACAGCTTTTACTGCCGAGTCTGACCTGCGGTGGGGTCTCTGGTTCACACTAAGCTCTCGCCTGGTGCTGGTTTGGATGATCAACTGTACAAGGGTGATGACTCATTTGTCGGTTAAGAGTCTGAAACAGCTGTTGTCAAAGGGAACACTAAGCCAAATCAGTTCCAAAGTTCTATTTCAGGATGTCAGCTATCCATTCATTACTGGTTCTCAGAAGAAAAAACTGTCAGCAGTTTAACACACTCACAATTTAACATTGAGGTGGTTGACAGATATCGTGTTACAACAGGCTAAGGTATTTTTGGTTTAACTTATGTGATATATGGTGATTTGTGCCACATATCACCCTGGATTCGGTCAATTGCGGACGATCCCGAAGACAGACGGCGAGAACACATGCAGCGTCTAGCACCATTAATGCATCGTTACATGACAACAAATGGGGCCACGATCTCCTGACATTTGCTAAAATTTTCTCTACGCATGCTACACATGTGATACAGGCACAAATGTCACCAGGAGGTAGAGTGCAAGGGTGTAAGTACTCAATGTTAAGCGAATGTATAAACATCCTGAATAACGTTTATGACTCTGTCACGTTGCAAGGTGGTGGTGGACCCCAAAAAGCAGGCAGGAGGGAGGAGCAGGTTGTATTTGAAGAAGTGTATTGATAAAATACAGAAAAAACAAAATCCAAAAACAACCATAGTCCAAAGTAACAAACAAAAATAGCAACTGAAGCTAAAACAGAACCGTGACCAAAACAAACCTGACAGCAGCAAAGGAACAGCAAACAAACGAACATGACAGGAGCAAAGAGCAACAATGACCCGACACTGAGTGTTCGGGCTGGGAGTCCTTTTAAGGCCCTAATTACCTATGACCAACTGGTGTGCAGCTGCCGGGGGAGCCCTACAGTGCCACCTGTTGGTCCATAAACCGAATCATGACAGTACCCCTCCCTCAAGGGACGGATCCCAGACGGATCGACAAAGTTGTCCAAAAGCTTGCCTCGCCGGGGAACAGGAACTAAAAGCGACGGCAACCCTTGCCTCGCCGGAGAACAGGAACAAAAGCGACGGCGACCTTTGCCTCGCCGAAATACAGGAACAATAAGCGACGGCAACCCTTGCCTCGCCGGAGAACAGGAACAAAAGCGACTGACCTTCACCTCGCCAGGGAACAGGAACAAAAGCGACGGCAATCCTTTGGCTGGGCGTGGCCTGACGTGGACGGAGCTCGACGTAACGGGGGACCTGGAACAGCCGGACGTGAACAGGGGCTCGGCCTGACGTGGGCGTGGACGTGGCACGGCTTGTCGTCGACGTGAATGTGACTCAGCTCCAACAGACACGTGACGAGCCTCGGCTCAACGTAGACGCGGACGGGGCTCGGCCCACCGTAGACGCGGCTTGACGAGACGAAAACAGGACAGCCGCATCACCAGCGCTGCCTGAAAGGGGAAAGGGTGTCGGCCGCAGACGCGCTCCGCCAGGCAATTGGTGGAATAGGGAACCGTCCTTAGTACCTGCGGGGTCCAGGTGGTCGGGTCATTCTGTCACGTTGCAAGGTGGTGGTGAACCCCAAAAAGCAGGCAGGAGCAGGGTGTATTTGAAGAAGTGTATTGATAAAACACAGAAAAAACAAAATCCAAAAACAACCATAGTCCAAAGTAACAAACAAAAATAGCAACTGAAGCTAAAACAGAACCGTGACCAAAACATGACCGAAACAAACCTGACAGCAGCAAAGGAACAGCAAACAAACAAACATGACAGGAGCAAAGATCAACAATGACCCGCCACTGAGTGTTCGGGCTGGGAGTCCTTTTAAGGCCCTAATTACCTATGACCAACAGGTGTGCAGCTGCCGGGGGAGCCCTACAGTGCCACCTGTTGGTCCATAAACCGAATCATGACACTCTCTGAAAAATAGTTACAATGCAGCCCAGCTTAACCACTTTTCAATTCGTCTCATCTTGTGCAGACTTATTTGGATGACATAATGAGACCTGAGCTTATCCAGACGCACCTCATATGGATGTAATTCATTCATTATCATTGGTGCTCTGGCAAGAGGGGCACTGTGCTATCCCGATGCGTTGAGCTGACCGGTTGAACCAGTTTCTTCCATTTCTGGTCGCCTTTTGCCAGCAGCTCTGCATCCTCCATGGCAGCACCGCATGTTGTCTGAGGTCACCCGCACATTGTTTGTCCAAATTTTCTTTGGTAGCCGCAGCTACGTTTCAATTACTCATTTTTGAAACAACAACACCAACAACACATCACCCGTGACAACTGTGCGTACATCTAATTGAGCCATCCCTCTTGTCCAATCAGCCGTGAGTCTTATTCCCCCTGCTTCCCACACCTACCAATCACTTCCGGGAGGAAAATGTTGCTGTGGTTCATCATTTGTTCATGTGTTGTTGTTTTTTTTGGTTTTGCTCTTGCGATTGTTTTGGGTTTTTTTGTTTAATTATTTATTTTTATATATACAGTGGGGCAAATAAGTATTTAGTCAACCACCAATTGTGCAAGTTCTCCTACTTGAAAAGATTAGAGAGGCCTGTAATTGTCAACATGGGTAAAGCTCAATCATGAGAGACAGAACGTGGGAAAAAAACTCAGAAAATTACATTGTTTGATTTTTAAAGAATTTATTTGCAAACATGGTGGAAAATAAGTATTTGCCCCACTGTATATGTGTATATATATATATATTAATATTATATATACATTATATAGCATTAACCCTTTCATGCACTGTGTAACCTGATAACAGATTAGCTGTTCACTGTCGTAACCGCTGTCCCTTAAAGGGTTAAGTAATGTTAATTACGACAAACATTTACTTCTACATGCATGGATACGATCAAATTTGGTCTTATAAATATTATATATACTCATACACATGTAAATATACCTGTACAGGGGGTTACCTACTTCACACATTTTCCTCTTTTGCGGGTGGTCTTAGTCCCCATTAACCGCGATAAGTGAGGGATTACTGTGTAGATAGAAGAAGTACACCACTCCATTAATATTTTAAAATGTGTCTTTGAATGTCTAGTGAAATGGGCAATCACATAATGAAAAAGAGCTGGGGGATCTCAGGTGTTCATGCAGCGCACCTATGTGCGCTGCATGAACATCAACAAATGAACTTTTTTTTTTGTTTTGTTTTTTTAAACAAACACTAGCTTTTCAATTTATGGAGCAAATTTACTGGCGGCAACAATGAACAGGCCTGTAACTGCTCCTTGGCAGCGTTCTGTTTTGTGTGCGTCCATGTGGTTATGAGTCAGTGTGTGTGTGTGTGTGTGTATTAAGAGGAAGCTGAATGAAACCCTCTCCATGTACCTTTGTGGTTTGGCAGAAATTCTGTTGTTACGGGGGCGGAAAGCGGGCATCCGTCTGGGCGCGAGTCATGGCTGGCAAGCAACTCCGCCCCCCACAAGGATGCATGAATGTCGTATTAGTGAGTCTATTAGGCTCCAGTCTAGCAGCCTTTATATGTAGAGATTGCACACATGACCTGTCTCTATGTTGCTTCACCATTCTTAACTCTATCAGTCCAGCTGTGGCTGTGTGTTCCCAAACCAATTCTGGTTCAAATTAACACCAGACCACACTCATTTAACCTTTGTGGTCTTCATAATTGTTGTGGACAATCCAGTCATCCTGAAAGTAGCATAAAAGAACTCTTACCATTGTGGTTAAGAAGTCATGTGCTCCAGTGCTCAATTGGATAACTAGCAGAGCTGACTAGCTGGAAAATAAAATTGCCTTGCACATTTAAGTTTATTTCTTCAAGGTTACTGGATTGTCACACTGCTGGCGTTCAATGTTATGCATCTGTGTGTGTTTTGCAGAAAGTTTGAATGGGTATGTTGACCTCTGACTAGTTTGACCCAGGAAATAAAAGAAGGAAAAAAGTGGGACAAGTACATAAGATAATATAAGAAAACCTTTATTAGTCTCGCAATGGAGAAATTCCCAATTCACAGCAGCAACGTTATGAAAGGAAGAAGCAGAACAACAAAATATAGGAGCTGCTGGAAAGGCAGCCACTCACGCGGCGCCATTTTGAAGTCAAAATAACAAAAATAACACAACACAACGCATAGGACACAGACAGTCGTGCAATCTTCACCACTTTTCTGCATACACTTTGTTGTCTGAAGCAGTTATAGATGAAAGAGGAGAGGATCAAAGTGTCCTTTCACCAGTGGATCAGAGACGTCATGCTGAAAATGTGCACACGTCTGCTACAAGCTACGTTTTGAAAGCAAACACAAAGCTGTAGCGTCCATTGACGAAAAAGAGATTGGCTCACATCTCCTGTCCCATGTAAATCCACTTCAATTCCAAGCCGCGACTCCCAGTTCCACATCCGCATCGGCGCTTCGCGCTAACGCTCCTTTCTTCTCATCGTCGGCTCCTCAAGCCTTACATCCATCCAGCCGCAGACCGTTCAACAGCACCGATCTCTCCGCTGAACAAAGCGGGGCTGTGAAAAATGCTGCCCATTCCAGGCGCAAGACACAAGCGCCCCGGGACTGTCCAGCAACAACAGTCAAATGGCGCCGACATTCCTCCCAGTCAAAAACAGTGCTGGTATACCCATGCTGCCGAGAAGGCGCAACCACCAAACACAGAGTTTCCTCCTTGATGAATGTTGTGGCCTCGTAGCATTTAAAGGTGAAGAAGGGAGGCCAAGGGGCCCTCTTAGAAAGTCAAATTTCCTAACTGTACAGTTATCGCTACGTGTTAGATACTATGAGTATGTTAACGCAGGTCAACAGCAAGCCAAACTCATTTATTCATGAGCCAGGAAACTGAGCGTCTTGCTCCTTTATTACGGTCTTCTTGACGGCGTACAGTGAACAACTGTGACATCAGCTCAATGAATTGTAGAGTGAAACTGAAATGAACAGATGTAAAACGTGCATTAATATTGATTAATATTGTGTACACAAATACAACACAAATCGTCAGGTGTTTAACAAAGGACATAAATACAGCTCAAAGTGTGACATACAACGATAAACAATGCGTTTTCACAGTACCTTCGCATGCTAATTAGCTTGTTAGCAACGATTTAGCATCGTCGCTACATCGTTAGCAGTACTCTGAGCTAGCGAGTTTCCAATAACAACAATTGAGGGAAAACAATCTCCGAAACACATTTCTAAATAATGATAAACACGAGCAGACTTACAGCCATTGCTTTCGAAGGTGAAACGAAAGGAATATAACTCAGGAGGACCAGTTGCAACGACCACGGTCAGGCTTTCTGTAATGACTCGTCTAATGAAACATGGCGTCTGCTACCCACAATGCACCGCGATAGTTAGTTAGTTAGTTAGTTAGTTAGTTAGTTAGTTAGTTAGTTAGTTAGTTAGTTAGTTAGTTAGTTAGTTCCGCCCGCGCCTATTTGGAACATTGGGCGACGAGCCTCCTCCATTTGTTCCGGTCACTGGCGACCCTTCTTGCTCCATGCCAGCTGACACCCATCTCACTGAGGTCTTCTTTGGCAGTGTGTCTCCACGTCTTCTTTGGCCTACCTCTCTTCCTCTTGCCACCCTCTGGCATCCAGTCCATGGCCACACTTGCCGGTCTCTCTCTTGGGCACCGCGATAACTAAATGAATATTCTAAACAGAATTAGTTATGAATAGTAATTCTGTTTAGAATATTCATTTAGTTATCGCACTAAATCACTCGCCTTACCAGGAAAATAACTGCTAGATAATAAAATGAAAGAATTCATTCATCCATCCATTTTCTGATTGGCTTATCCTCATGCGTGTTGGAGCCTGTCTGTGCTCACACTCACACCTCGAGACAATTTAGAGGAAACAATTAACCTGCCATGCATGTGTTTTGCAATGTGGGAGGAAACTGGAGTAACTGTAGAAAACCCACGCAGGCACGGGGAGAACATGCAAACTCCACACAGGAAGGCCAGAACCGAAATGGAACCCTGCACCTCTGCCCTGTGAGGCGGACGTGCTAACCACTTGACCAAATTAAAGAATTATCTTTCATTAATTCACAGATTCTAGATTTCTGCTCAAAAAGACAAAGGTACTTATTCTTGGTTTTGTGAAGGATCCTCTCAAGATATTTTTCATTCATTTCAAAATTCTCTAATTCATGACAGAAAGATGTATATAATTTTATTTCATTTGTGTGGAACCACATCTTTCCATTTGCTTTGAACATTGGTTTCATTACCTATCACCTTGAAAACAAAAATTACATTTTAAATGATTACCTTTACGGCAGCCCAGTTGGTTACTGGTAAGCGCGCCGACCTCACAGTGCAGAGGTTGTGGGTTCAATCCCGGCTCCGGTCTCCCAGTGTGGAGTTTGCATGCTCTCCCCGTGCCTGCGTGGGTTTTCTCCAGGTCCTCTGGTTTCCTCACACATTCCAAATAGGCATGGTAGGCCGATTGAACACTCAAAATTGTCCCGAGGAGTGAATGTGAGCGCGGATGGTTGTTCGTTGCTGTGTGCCCTGCGATTGGCTGACAACTGGTTCAGGGTGTGCATCGCCTACTGCCCAAAGACAGCTGGGATAGGCTCCAGCATGCCCCGCGACCCTTGTGAGGATAATCGGATCAGAAAATGGATGGCTGATTAACTTTATTGGCTGAATGGCAAATACACAAAATTGAATACCACTTGCATTTTTGAAAATGAAGTTAAACAGTATATTAGGACCATTAGAAACTGGCATTAAAGGCATGAAATCCTCCGATCTATCTGCTCCTTCTTGAATGTAGTTTTGTAATACGATATTTTATCTTGCTATTGATTGCATGTCTCTGGTGATTGTGTTTGTAGTTTTTGTTTTCTGAATATGTATTAATGAAAAGAAGTCTCTGGCTTGATTTCTTTTTTTAGGTCCTTTTTCTGTCACTGGAATTTGTGTCCTTTGCACATATTCTATATTTGAAAATATTTTGTGTTCACAACATATATTTTTTTTCTGTATGGATAGTAACATTAGTGTTTCAATTATTGAAACAAACTTTCCAACATTGCAACGCCGCTCACACCATTGTGTGCACTCACGTCAAGGGTCAGTAGAATTTTACAACTTGCGCAAGAACCAAAACTCAAGGAAGGAGGGGCAAGGTAGCCTAAAGTAGCACTGCTTCTCATGTACCTTACTGATTCACAGCCACTGACAGGGAAATAATGCTTAATTTCCAGCTTTATTTCTCCTTCTACGTATGTGGGTTTTCTCTGAATACTCCAGATGCCTTCCAAATTCTGAAAATATGCATGTCTGGTTAATTGAAGGCAAAACACATTTGTCAATAGGAGTAAATGGGAATTTGAAGAGCCCTTTGTCTATATGTGCCCTGCTGGTGACCAGTGCAGGGTGAACTTTTTGGAATAATCTGACAGTGTTCCAAAGACAATACTGCATTTACCACTTTTTTTTTTTTCAAGCAACAGCGCTGTCATTGATTTTGGTCACTTCCACACTGAGCAAACTGCAATGCTCACAACAAACCTTTATTTATATTATTCAAGAATAGAATCAATCATACTCCTTTCGAGCCTGATGAGTTATGCTCTTTCAGATGACTGAATGTCCAAAGTCTACTGGCCTTTCTAGTTTATACTCACTGGGAACCAGTTGACTCATGACTGTCAGCATTGTTTTCAAGTTCCGATTCGGCAGAACTCTCTAAACTTCCCTGGATTCTGTGTTCTTTGAGGTGGGAATTTTCTAAAAAATTGATTTAGATATTATCTTCTAGATGTCTTGCGGCAGTAGGCGGGGGACAGCAGCCAATCGCAGGGCACACATAGACAAACAACCATTCGCATTCACAGTCAGACGAGGGACAATTTAGAGCAGACGTGCCAAACATACGGCCCACGGGCTGGAACCGGCCTCCAAGGAGGTTCGATCAGGCCCGCAGGATAATTTAAAAGTGAAAAAATGCATAAAAGACATGGAATGAATATTTTTAATAAAATGCAATTCATGGATTATCCGATACTGTTTTCTCCTTAGTTTGTAAAATGTAGACAGGGATCAAATTGAGTTTTTTTTAATGCACTTTTGTAAATGATTTAAAAATTCCTTTCTTTATAAATCTCGTTTAATCTTAAAATGCATCACTATATTTTGCAGTACCAATTACTTGTTAAAGTTTTGTGCCTTTGTACAAATCTGTGCGATCATTTGCAATGCGTACATGTGAATGATCAAAGTAAATTGCACATTTGTCTAAGGAAATCTAAGGTATTTCATGAAATGTTTTGTAAAAGATATGTTCATTAAATTTCAACATTTTCCTCATGTTCTTGTGCTTTACTCGACTAAAAGAAAGGAAAGACGTGATATTTTGTTTATTTATAGCAGAGTATGGTATAATTTTAATGGTCTAGCACAGTGGTGGCCAACCCGCGGCTCGCAAGCCGCATGCGGCTCTTTGGCTGGTTCAATGCGGCTCCCGGGCTTTCACACGACAAGCGTCGAAAACGCCTCAGCAGTGGCGATGCCATTCAAACAAGGCACTAACTGCACAGAACGTATTCTGTCAGCCTATCATCAATCCCGTTACTTGATTGACATAGAAGGCAACCAATCAGATGACTGCATCACCGCTCATCCGCAAACAATGGCGCTAAGAATTACCTCTGATTTTAAGGCAGGGGTGCCCAATACGTCGATCAGAATCGACCGGGAGCCAGCGAACTGGTCCCAAGTGGACCGCAAGGCTGTGGGAGGAGTAAATGCGTGGGAAAAAAAAGATTTGTTTGTTTGTTCATTTTCGGCCCGTTCCGACTGTTGCTCATTGTAGTGTGCATATGTGCGCAGGCGAGGGCACTGGTGGGCACCCGCGTGAGTGCGTGCGTGCGAGCGTGTGTGTGTGTATGAGTGTGTTTGTGTGTGTGTGTGTCTGTGTGTGTGTGTGTGTGTGTGTGTGTGTGTATGCTTGCATGTGCACGATCGGGTCGTTTGTGGGAAGTTGGTCGCTTCAAAAGTTGATCTTTGGCCAAAAAAGTGTGTGTGCGTGCGCGTGTGTGTGCGTGCGCGTGTGTGTGCGTGCGCGTATGTGTGCGCTCGCGCTCAAGGAAGGGTATGATGCGGTTCTTTGCAGTAACACAGTAAAAAGTTCTTCGTCTCTGACTGGTTGGCCACCCCTGGTCTAGCATTTAGCAAAGGTTGTAAATCCGTTTCTGAGAGGTGAAAATAAATTTCTATATTTTGTTTTATTGTAATGATGGTGCAAGACTTGTTTGCACTTCCGCCTCACAGTGCAGATGTCGTGGGCTTGAATCAGGCTTTTTTTGCATGTTCTCCCCGTGCCTGTGTGGTTTTTGTCTGGGCACTCCAATTTCCACACAATCCAAAGCATGCATGGTAGGTTAATTGAACACTATAAGTTATACTGTATATACAGTATATATACTGTATATATATACAGTATATATACAGTATATATACTGTGTATATATATATATATATATATATATATATATATATATATATATATATATATATTTATTTATTTATTTTTCTGGAATTTTCAGGAAAGTCCACTTTCACCTCTGGCCTTCTGCCCGAAGACTGCTGGGATAGGCTCCAGCACGCCTGCGACCGTCGTGTGGAAAAAGCGGTTCAGATAACAGATGCATGGATGGATGGATGGATGGTTTATTGTGATAATACAGACTGATAGCAGTACAGAAGTACAAATTCCAGGAATCACCCGTCACAGCACAGACCACACCATGTCGATTCTCGACCACAGCAACTGCAGCACCAGCGGCAACCCTTTTCACTGCTGAAGCGTTTGCGTCTGACGCTATTGTCCATCTGTGTGCAGAATAACTGAAATGAGCAACTGCGAAGTTAAATGCCTTCATTGTCAGAGCTTGCATGGTTTTGATTATTAAGTAGGCAGCAAGTTTGAAGTTCTGAAAACTTTCGCTCGCTCAGATCTTTTGTGCATGAGATAAATGCTGGCCTTTATTGTGAAGTATTTCCTAATCACTGGCAGCCTCTCTCTGTTTTTGCAATGGACTTTGCATTTCCACCTGACTGGTTTTTGGACGTTTTTAACCCTTTTATGAACTATACAAACACACCGCTTGTCACAAAATGAGTCACCCGCATTCATTCCCCATGTTATTTAATGCGGGTGACTTTTTGAAATAGTTACATTTCAATATGTAATAGTCCAAATTATTTGAAGTAATAGTACAAAAATTTTTTTTGCAGTTTTTCTGACTGCCGTCAACTTCTACTTTGTCATCATGCATGGCGCTCAGTGGGAGAGCAAGAATGTTCTGTTTTCGTGGATACCGTTATGGAATTTTAAAAAATAGAGCAATGAAATATTTCTAAGAATAACCATAAATGAAAAATAAACAAGTGATAAACACTAAACACAGCTTGAAGGATTGTCATGATTTTAATTTATCCAACACCAATCAGTCATTACAATAAATGTAATATGCTTTCAACTTAAAATAGTGTTTTATTTAACTAAATCAGAAATATATTATAAAACACAGTTAAATCCGTAGGAATGGACACCGTTATATTTATCCAAGTAATTCAGGTGAAAAAATCACCTCGAGATTCGACACAGAATAGTGATGTAGATACTATATACATATATATACATACGTACAGTACATACATACATACACGCACGCACGCACGCACACACACAAACACACACACACAGACACACACACACACACACACACACACACACACACACACACACACACACACACACACACACATTCACACACAATACTGTATTATATCTTCCACTGGTGGCCTTCCAGGATGTCAGCAGCTGCGTCATCTCTTGCTTCCACCATATGCTGGTCAGGCTCCTATGATTTCAATGTCCAGTATGAAAAGATGTCTCCGAAAAGTTGGATCAAACAAGAAACTTATTTTTGCTTGCTTACCCGATTATCACGAGAGATGGTAGAACCCTCCTGGATAAAAAGGAAGGCAAGCAGGATGATCACTGCAACAGACAAACTGAAGGGCTTCATCATCTACCAGAGAGTATGTGGTGTTTGTCAATTGTGTTCAGCTTCTTTCGCTCTGTTGAGTTAAATCTGTCGAAAGTAGCAAAGACTGTACTGGTGTATATTTATATATAGTTGCCAAGGTGACTCTTTCCTCATGCCTGGGAATATTTACCGACTTCTATTATGGACTTTGTGTCCCACGTCAACTGGTGACTGGAACAAGAAAGGGGATGTTTTGTGTTGCTGTGCTGTCTTTGGCACAAATGTAGTAAATGCAGTTGTCGCTGTCTACCGACTGACGAGCTCTCATAATGTCATGTGATCAAAAGGTTTTATTTGGGTGTGAGTTATGTTTTAGCGTTACATATTACATTATGATGGGATGGTGGACGAACCCTTAGCATGTCAACATCATAGTTTTTAGGGTTGAGACTTTCATTCTGGGATCCAGCCCACCTGTCTGGCTTTGTAAGTTGCATGTTTGTTCTCCCTGAGCTTGTTGTATTCTGACCAGGTATTCTCGTTTCCACTGTAACACAATATTCAGTGCTGGTCAGGCCCAGAATTACAAAAGAATCTGATAGTCAATTCTTGCCTATGTTTTTTGCCCGTGTTTGTCTTGTTGTGCTTCACAAAGTGGCATGCCTTTTCTGGAGGTTTTAGCTTCAAATAATAAAGAACTAAAGTGCTTTATTTTATTAGTGTTGTTGCGATTTTTTTCCTCTTTTTTTAATATTCGCCCAGAGGTGGGCAAACTACGGCCCGCGGGTCGGATCCGGCCCGTTAGTCTTTTTAATCCGGCCCGCCAAAGGTTGGTCGACAATTAAGGTCTGATGTGAATGATTGCATTCATTTCATTTGGACTTGTAATGACAGGCATTTCAACGCCAGGTGGCGCAGTTACTTGAAGTTGCAGAGCACAGGGAGGGAGGGGGAGACGAAGAGAGGGGGAGAAAGATAGAGGAAGAAATCTTATCTATCACCTGCGGACTTCTGTCAAACGGAAATTCCCGAACCCAGTAAACAAAAAAACGTATGCATTAAACTTTCTCCTACTATATTACATGAACGATCGATTCATAAGAACCGAAGTTCCGTAAGCCATACGGAAGCCCGCAGTAGCGCCAAATCAAGCAACTCCCACTCGATACGACGGAATAAGTGTGTCCGCGCCGCTATTGTCTATCATTGGATCCAAAACGGCGACATGCAAGTGCCTTCTAATTGCAGTGAGTTTTACTGGAATTGCGAAAGTTTTTAATTTCATTCATTTATGTCCTGTAGATCATGGCATCCAAACGGAGAGGAACAGTAATGACCGCGGAAGAGAAAGTGATGTGTATCTATATTTATTCTGGCAATTTCCATGCTCGGAGTGAATTGCTTGCAGCTCGATGGACAGTCGAGTAAATGAACGTTTCCTGGAATGGTTTGACTGTTATAGTGTGAAAAACTTTCCGCAAACTGGACCGCTAATAAGAAAGGAGGCGAGTTCCATCGCGCTAACTATGATTGGCTGGCTTGAAAAGCTCGTTGCACGACACAGCTGAGCAATGCTGTCATGTGTGGTGATCGAGGGGAGGTAAAGTTAGAGACAGTGAGTGAGTGGAAACAAAAGCCACCAGGTCTCTTGCTCGTCTCATTTTGTAGCAAATAGTACTAACTTTGTTATATTTTGTATTTTTTTTATTTTGTATTTTTTTTTTAAACCTGTACTGTATGCTGCATTTTTTGGGGGGTTATAAACAGTTTTTATGCAATATATTGTTGCACTTTGTTGCTTGTGTTGTCACACATGTACTGTATGTTGTTAACATATTTGGACGTTCATACAGGACATACAGTATACCATAGTTTTTTCACTGTTTTCATGAAAGAAAAGGATCTTAATACTTGAATGCTTTTGTTCTGTTTATGTGTGGTATGGACTGTCAACATATGCAGTTTTTTTATATGTACTGTATCTTGTGCGGGCGGCCCGGTAGTCCAGTGGTTAGCACGTCGACTTCACAGTGCAGAGGTACCGGGTTCAATTCCAGCTCCGGCCTCTCTGTGTGGAGTTTGCATGTTCTCCCCGGGCCTGCGTGGGTTTTCTCCGGGTACTCCGGTTTCCTCCCACGTTCCAAAAACATGCATGGCAGGCTGATTGAACACTCTAAATTGTCCCTAGGTGTGAATGTGAGCGTGGATGGTTGTTCGTCTCTGTGTGCCCTGCGATTGGCTGGCAACCGATTCAGGGTGTCCCCCGCCTACTGCCCGAAGTCAGCTGGGATAGGCTCCAGCACCCCCCGCGACCCTAGTGAGGATCAAGCGGTTCGGAAAATGGATGGATGGATGGATGTATCTTGTGCTGACCCGGCCCACCTGTCAAATTTTTGAAATCAATGTGGCCCTCGGGCCAAAAGGTTTGCCTACCCCTGGATTAGCCGATCATTTTGAATCGATTCTTAGTGACTACCATACACACAATGGTGATAAGAAAATTGGCCAGTGTGCACAAGTAACAACATTTTTTTTCTTTGCTTTGAGTTGATTTTGTATTTTTCCTGATGACCAGAGCAAGGGTGGCACGGTGGTCGATTGTGAGAGCGAATGGTTGTTTGTCTATGTGTGCCCTGCGATTGGCTGGCAACTAATTCAGAGTAGTTAGGAATGCCCTTCCACTCAATATTTGGCAAACCCGCGCTCTGTCCATTTGTAAAATTCTTTTTGAAACACATTTTCATTCTTTGTCATGCGACTGAACATGAGACTTTGTTTTTGTATTTACTGTCTTTTTGTTTACAAATGTATGGCTTTAACTGTCTTCATTTTCAAAGTTCTAATTTTTACTTTATGTACAGCAGTTTGAATGCAGCAATGGTTGTTTTTAAAGTCCTCTTTCAATAAAGTTAAGTTGAGATTTGGACATCTTGGTCCAATCACTAAACATTATGAAATCAGCCATGATGATCTGACAAATGTCTTTTCTTCCAGTCACATACTAATGAGATAAGCAAAAAATGAATGTATGTCATTCGTGCATTTTAATCATGACTCAACCAAGACTTTGATGCATGTTGTTCATCGGTATTTATTGTGTAAAGAGACGTTTTTTTTGTCTGTCCTAAGCGTCATACCACAAAGTATGCAAGCATATTTTCAATTCTACCAAATGCAGTTGCTTACACGCCAAAATACAAATTAACAAAGGAATAGTTTTGATTGATGTGACAATCCAGATGATTCTTAGATCACCATTGGCAGCACAAGCCACAGAAATTCATTTGACCGCAGCAGTTGCAGCAAACTTTGCAAGCTCCACTATGGCGTTTCTGCCTCTTGTTGTCTGCCACCTGTGTGAACAACAAAAAGTTTGAGCACTGTTTGGAAATATCACTCATCCTACTTGATGAATCAAAATACGGTATTATACCTTCCATAAGTCCACTGGGATCTCAGCAGCTGCGTCATCTCTTGCTTCCACCATATGCTGGTCAGGCTCCTATGATTTCAATGTCCAGTATGAAAAGATGTCACCGAAAAAAGTAGGATCAAACAAAAAATAGTATTTATTTCATGTGCTTACCCTATTATCAAGAGAGATGGTGGAACCCTCCTGAATAAAAAGGAAGGCAAGCATGATGATCACTGCAACAGACAAACTGAAGGGCTTCATCATCTTCCAGAAAGTATGTGGTGTTTGTCGATTGTGATTAGCTTATTTCGCTCTGTTGAGTGAATCCTGTCGAAAGTAGCAACGACTGGTGTATACAGTATATATATAGTGACCAAGGTGACTCTTTCATCATGCTGGGCAATACTGACCTTATTCATCTACTTCTGATATGGACTTTGTGTCCCTCCTCAAATGGTGGCTGGAACAAGAAAGGGGATTTTTCGTGTTGCGGTGCTGTCTTTGGCACACATGTAGTAAATGCAATTTCCGCTGCCTACCGACTGACGAGCTCTCGAATATCACTTGATCAAAAGATTTTATTTGTGTGTTATGTTTTAATATTGTATATGACATTTTTCTGGGATTGTGGACCAGCGTTTTGCATATCATAGCCCTTACAGTGGGGAGAACACCTATTTGATTCACTGCTGAGTTTTTGAAGTTGTACCACTTAAAAGCAGGTCGACATCTGTAATTTGTTTTAAAGGTACTCATCGAGTATGAGCGACAGAATCGAAAACTCCAGAAGATCGCAATCGATTTTTAAATAATTAATTTGCATTTGATTGCATGACATAAGTATTTGATACACCAGACAAACAGAACCCAACATTTGGTGCAGAAACCTTTATTTGCAATTAGAGATCAGACGTCTTCTATAGTTCTTCACCAGGTTGTCACATACTGCAGCAGGGATTTTGACCCACTCCTCCTTACAGATCTTCTCAAGAGCATTCAGGTTTCGGGGTTGTCGCTGGGCAACACGGACTTCCTGCTCTCTCCAAAGATTTCTATTGGATTCAGTTCTGGAGACTGGCAAGTCCACTCCAGGACCTTGAGATGATTCCTACGGAGCCACTCCTTAGTTGTCCTGGCTGTGTGTTTCAGTTCGCTGTCATGCCGGAACACCCAGCCACGGCCCATCTTCAATGCTCGTACTGAGGGAAGGAGCTTGTTGACCAAGCTCTCATGATATACGGCCCCATTCATCCTCCCCTCAATACGGTGAAGTCGTCCCATCCCCTTTGCAGAAATGTCTCCCAAAGAATGATGTTTCCACCTCCATACTTCAAAGTTGGGATGGTTTTCTTGGGGCTGTACTCATCCTTCCTCTTCCTCTAAACACGGCCAAGCTCCACTTTTTTTTCTCATCAGACCACATGCAAACTACACATAGGGAGGCCGGAGCTGGAATTGAACCCGGTGCCTCTGCACTGTGAGATCGACATGCTAACCACTGGACCACCCACCGGGCTGCCCTGGTTTTACTGTTACCATGTTAAAAACTTTCCGCAAACTGGACCGCTAATAAGAGAAGAGGTGAGTTCCACAGCACTAACGATGAACATCGAAGATTTGGAAGCGTCCCGTGGCTGGCTTCAAAAGTTCGTTGCATGACATCAGCTGAGCAATGCTGTCTGTCATGTGTGGTGAACGAGGGGAGGTAAAGTTCAAGACAGTGGGTGAGTGTAAACAAAAGCCACCAGTTTTGCATGTGCTCTCATGATATACGGCCACTCGTTTCATTTTCTAGCAAATAGTCCTAACTTTGTTATATTTTGTATATATATTTTTTGTATTTTTTTTAAATATGCATGTACTGTATGCTGCAGGGTTTTTTTTGTTATAAACAGTTTTTGGGCAATATATTGTTGCACTTTGTTGGTTGTGTTGTCACACATGTATGTTGTTAACATACTTGGACGTTCATACAGGACATATATACCATAGTTGCTTCATTGTTCTCATTAAAAAAGTATGTCTAACTTTTTGGAAATGCTTTTGTTCTGTTGTTGTTTGGTATGGACTGTCAACATATGCAGTTTTTCATCTGAACCGTATCTTGTGCTGACCCGCCCACTTGTCAAATTTTAGAAATCAAATGTGGCCCTCAGGCCAAAAGGTTTTCCCACCCCTGTATTAGCCCATCATTTTGAATTAATTCTTATTGACTACCATACACACAATGCTGATAAGAAAATTGGCCAGTGTGCAAAAGTAATAACGTTTTTTTTTCTTTGCTTTGAGTTGATTTTGTATTTTTCCTGATGACCAGAGCAAGGCCCCTCCGTGAGTCGTCACCTTACCGTGGTGGAGGGGTTTGTGTGTCCCAATGATCCTAGGAGCTAAGTTGTCTGGGGCTTTATGCCCCTGGCAGGGTCACCCATGGCAAACAGGTTCTAGGTGAGGGGCCAGACAAAGCACGGCTCAAAGACCCCTTATGATGACAAAAATATATGGACCAAGGTTTCCCTTGCCCGGACGCGGGTCACCGGGGCCCCCCTCTGGAGCCAGGCCTGGAGGTGGGGCTCGTTGGCAAGCGCCTGGTGGCCGGGCCTACACCCATGGGGCCCGGCCGGGCACAGCCCGAAGAGGCAACGTGGGTCCCCCTTCCCATGGGCTCACCACCCATGAGAGGGGCCAAAGGGGTCGGGTGCAATGTGAGCTGGGCGGCAGCCAAAGGCGGGGACCCTGGCGGTCCGATCCTCGGCTGCAGAAGGCTCTTGGGACATGGAATGTCACCTCTCTGGCAGGGAAGGAGCCCGAGCTGGTGTGTGAGGCTGAGAATTTCCGACTGGATATAGTCGGACTTGCCTCCACACACAGCCTGGGTTCTGGTACCAGTTCTCTCGAGAGGGGTTGGACTCTCTTCCACTCTGGAGTTGCTCAAGGTGAGAGGCGCAGAGCAGGTGTGGGCATACTCATTGCCCCCCGGCTCAGTGCCTGTACATTGGGGTTCACACCGGTAGACGAGAGGGTTGCCTCCCTCCGCCTTCGGGTGGGCGGACGGGTCCTGACTGTTGTTTGTGCATATGCACCAAACAGCAGCTCAGCATACCCACCCTTTTTGGAGTCCTTGGAGGGTGTGCTGGAGAGTACTCCTGCTGGGGACTCCCTTGTTCTGCTGGGGGACTTCAATGCTCACGTGGGCAATGACAGTGAGACCTGGAGGGGCATGATTGGGAGGAACGGCCCCCCCGATCAGAACTCGAGTGGTGTTTTGTTATTGGACTTCTGTGCTCGCCACGGATTGTCCATAACGAACACCTTGTTCAAGCATAAGGGTGTCCATATGTGCACTTGGCACCAGGACACCCTAGGCCGCAGTTCGATGATCGACTTTGTAGTTGTATCATCGGATTTGCGGCCGCATGTTCTGGACACTCGGGTGAAGAGAGGGGCGGAGCTGTCAACTGATCACCACCTGGTGGTGAGTAGGCTCCGATGGTGGGGGAAGATACCGGTCCGTCCTGGCAGACCCAAACGTATTGTGAGGGTTTGTTGGGAGCGTCTGGCGGAATCCCCTGTCAGAAGGAGTTTCAACTCCCACCTCCGACAGAGCTTTTCCCATGTTCCGGGGGAGGCGGGGGACATTGAGCCCGAGTGGACCATGTTCCGTGCCTCTATTGTTGAGGCGGCCAATCTGAGTTGTGGCCGTAAGGTGGTTGGTGCCTGTCGTGGCGGCAACCCCCGTACTGGCTGGTGGACACCAGCAGTAAGGGATGCCGTCAAGCTGAAGAAGGAGTCCTATCGAGCCTTTATGGCCTGTGGGACCCCAGAGGCAGCTGACGGGTATCGACTGGCCAAGCGGAAGGCAGCTTCGGTGGTCGCCGAGTCAAAAACCCGAGCGTGGGAAGAGTTCGGTGAGGCCATGGACGCCGACTTCCGGACGGCTTCGAGGAAATTCTGGTCCACCATCCGACGTCTCAGGAGGGGGAAGCAGTGCACCACTAACACTGTGTACAGTGGGGATGGGGCGCTGCTGACTTCGACTCGGGACATTGTGAATCGGTGGGCAGAGTACTTCGAAGACCTCCTCAACTCCACCAACACGCCTTCCTTGGAGGAAGCAGAGCCTGGGGACTCTGAGGTGGGCTCTCCTATCTCTGTGGTTGAAGTCACCGATGTGGTTAAAAAGCTCCTCGGTGGCAAGGCCCCGGGGGTGGATGAGATCCACCCGGAGTTCCTCAAGGCTCTGGATGTCGTGGGGCTGTCCTGGTTGACACGCCTCTGCAACATCGCGTGGTCAACAGGGAGAGTGCCTCTGGATTGGCAGACCGGGGTGGTAGTCCCTCTTTTTAAAAAGGGGGACCGGAGGGTGTGTTCCAACTACAGAGGGATCACACTCCTCAGCCTCCCTGGTAAGGTCTATTCAGGGGTGCTGGAGAGGAGGGTCCGTCAGGAAGTCGAGCCTCAGATTGAGGAGGAGCAGTGTGGTTTTCGTCCCGGCCGTGGAACAGTGGACCAGCTCTACACCCTTAGCAGGGTCCTCGAGGGTATGTGGGAATTCGCCCAACCAGTCTACATGTGTTTTGTGGACTTGGAGAAGGCGTTTGACCGTGTCCCTCGGGGAGTTCTGTGGGGGGTGCTTCGTGGGTATGGGGTACCGAACCCCCTGATACGGGCTGTTTGGTCACTATACCACCGATGTCAGAGTTTGGTTCGCATTGCCGGCAGTAAGTCGGAATCGTTTCCAGTGGGGGTAGGACTCCGCCAAGGCTGCCCTTTGTCGCCGATTCTGTTCATAACCTTTATGGACAGAATTTCTAGGTGCAGCCGAAGCGTTGAGGGGATCCGTTTTGGGGGCCTCAGTATTGCATCCCTGCTTTTTGCAGATGATGTGGTGCTGTTGGCTCCTTCAAACGGGGCTCTCCAACTCTCACTGGAGCGTTTCGCAGCCGAGTGTGAAGCGGTTGGGATGAAGATCAGCACCTCCAAATCTGAAACCATGGTCCTCAGTCGGAAAAGGGTGGAGTGTCCCCTCCGGGTCGGGGAGGAGATCTTGCCCTAAGTGGAGGAGTTCAAGTATCTTGGGGTCTTGTTCACGAGTGGGGGCAGGAGGGAGCAGGAGATCGCCAGGCGGATCGGTGCAGCGTCTGCTGTGATGCGGACGTTGTATCGGTCTGTCGTGGTGAAGAAGGAGCTGAGCCAAAGGGCGAAGCTCTCAATTTACCGGTCGATCTACGTTCCAACCCTCATCTATGGTCACGAGCTATGGGTCGTGACCGAAAGAACGAGATCCCGGTTACAAGCGGCCGAAATGAGTTTTCTCCGCAGGGTGTCCGGGCTCTCCCTTAGAGATAAGGTGAGAAGCTCGGTCATCCGGGAGGGGCTCAGAGTCGAGCCGCTTCTCCTCCACATCGAGAGGAGCCAGATGAGGTGGCTTGGGCATCTGATTCGGTTGCCCCCTGAGCGCCTCCCTGGTGAGGTGTTCCGGGCATGTCCCACCGGGAGGAGACCCCGAGGAAGACCCAGGACACGCTGGAGAGACTATGTCACCCAGCTGGCCTGGGAACGTCTCGGGATCCCCCGGGGAGAGCTGGAAGAAGTAGCTAGGGAGAGGGAAGTCTGGGCTTCCCTGCTAAAGCTGTTGCCCCCGCGACCCGGCCCCGGATAAGCGGTAGATGATGGATGGATGGATGGACCAGAGCAAGGGTGGCACGGTGGTCGATTGTGAGAGCGATTGGTTGTTTGTCTATGTGCGATTGGCTGGCAACTAATTCAGAGTACCCCCCACCTACTGCCTAAAGACGACTGGGATAGGCTACAGCACGCTCGCAACCCTTGTGAGGAGAAGTGGATCATATATTGGACGGATGAATGAATGGATTGAAGGATGAATGACCGGAGCACAAAGCTCAAATTTGGGCCTCCTTTCATTCGATCCCTGTTCACTCTAGACTTAATTTTCAGACTCTTTAACTATTTAAATCTTTCGATAATCTCACCCCACCTTAACTCTCTGATGCTCCTGGAGGTGCCAATGAGTAAGCAGAGGTTCTGAGGGGATCATGCATTTTGAGTTGGCGGTCCCTCTCTTAAGAATGACCTTCAAGTAAATATTTGGCAAGCCGGCTCTCTGTCCATTTGCAAAACTCCTTTTGAAACACATTTTCATTCTTTGGCATGCGACTGAACATGAGACTTTGTTTTTGTATTTACTGTCTTTTTTTTCCAAATGTATGGCTTTAACTGTCTTCATTTTCAAAGTTGTAATTTTTTACTTAATGTACAGCACTTTGAATGCAGTTATGGTTGTTTTTAAAGTCCTCTCTCAATAAAGTTGAGTTGAGATTTGGACATCTTAGTCCAATCACTAAACATTATGATTTCAGCCATGTTGATCTGTCAAATGTCTGTTCTTCCAGGAACATACTAAAGAGATAAGCAAAAAATGAATGGATGTCATTTGTGCATTTTAATCATGATTCAACCAACACTTTGATGCATGTTGTTTATCGGTATTTATTGTGTAAAGAGACATTTCAGGTTTTTTTTGATCTGTCCTAAGCGTCACACCACTAAGTATGTAAGCATATTTTCAATTCTACCAAATGCAATTGCTTTCACGCCAAACAAAAATTAACAAAGGAATAATTTTGATCGCTGTAACAATCCAGATGATTCTTAGAATCTCCATTCGCAGCAGAAGCCACAGAAATTCATACGACCACAGCAGTTGCAGCAAAATTTGCAAGGTCCACTATGGCGTTTCTGCCTCTTGTTGTCTGCCACCTGTGTGAACAACACAAAGTTTGAGCACTGTTTGGAAATATCACTCATCCTGCTTGATGAATCAAAATATGGTATTATACCTTCCATAAGTCCACTGGGATCTCAGCACCTGCGTCATCTCTTGTTTCCACCATATGCTGGTCAGGCTCCTATGATTTCAATGTCCAGTATGAAAAGATGTCACAGAAAAAAGTAGGATCAAACAAAAAACGTATTTATTTCATGTGCTTACCCTATTATCAAGAGAGATGGTGGAACCCTCCTGAATAAAAAGGAAGGCAAGCATGATGATCACTGCAACAGACAAACTGAAGGGCTTCATCATCTTCCAGAAAGTATGTGGTGTTTGTCGATTGTGATTAGCTTCTTTCGCTCTGTTGAGTGAATCCTGTCGAAAGTAGCAACGACT
The DNA here is from genome assembly GCF_054856545.1 of Hippocampus guttulatus. NCBI lineage: Eukaryota > Metazoa > Chordata > Actinopteri > Syngnathiformes > Syngnathidae > Hippocampus > Hippocampus guttulatus. Next base: position 6,407,041 of record NC_141266.1, on the reverse strand, counting down.
GGTGTATACAGTATATATATAGTGAGCAAGGTGACTCTTTCATCATGCTGGGCAATACTGACCTTATTCATCTACTTCTGATATGGACTTTGTGTCCCTCCTCAAATGGTGGCTGGAACAAGAAAGGGGATTTTTCGTGTTGCGGTGCTGTCTTTGGCACACATGTAGTAAATGCAATTTCCGCTGCCTACCGACTGACGAGCTCTTGAATATCACTTGATCAAAAGATTTTATTTGTGTGTTATGTTTTAATATTGTATATGACATTTTTCTGGGATTGTGGACCAGCGTTTTGCATATCATAGCCCTTACAGTGGGGAGAACACCTATTTGATTCACTGCTGAGTTTTTGAAGTTGTACCACTTAAAAGCAGGTCGACATCTGTAATTTGTTTTAAAGGTACTCATCAAGTATGAGCGACAGAATCGAAAACTCCAGAAGATCGCAATCGATTTTTAAATAATTAATTTGCATTTGATTGCATGACATAAGTATTTGATACACCAGACAAACAGAACCCAACATTTGGTGCAGAAACCTTTATTTGCAATTAGAGATCAGACGTCTTCTATAGTTCTTCACCAGGTTGTCACATACTGCAGCAGGGATTTTGACCCACTCCTCCTTACAGATCTTCTCAAGAGCATTCAGGTTTCGGGGCTGTCGCTGGGCAACACGGACTTCCTGCTCTCTCCAAAGATTTCTATTGGATTCAGTTCTGGAGACTGGCAAGTCCCCTCCAGGACCTTGAGATGATTCCTACGGAGCCACTCCTTAGTTGTCCTGGCTGTGTGTTTCAGTTCGCTGTCATGCCGGAACACCCAGCCACGGCCCATCTTCAATGCTCGTACTGAGGGAAGGAGCTTGTTGACCAAGCTCTCATGATATACGGCCCCATTCATCCTCCCCTCAATACGGTGAAGTCGTCCCATCCCTTTTGCAGAAATGTCTCCCAAAGAATGATGTTTCCACCTCCATACTTCACAGTTGGGATGGTTTTCTTGGGGTTGTACTCATCCTTCCTCTTCCTCTAAACACGGCCAAGCTCCACTTTCTTTTCTCATCAGACCACATGCAAACTACACATAGGGAGGCCGGAGCTGGAATTGAACCCGGTGCCTCTGCACTGTGAGATCGACATGCTAACCACTGGACCACCCACCGGGCTGCCCTGGTTTTACTGTTACCATGTTAAAAACTTTCCGCAAACTGGACCGCTAATAAGAGAAGAGGTGAGTTCCACAGCACTAACGATGAACATCGAAGATTTGGAAGCGTCCCGTGGCTGGCTTCAAAAGTTTGTTGCATGACATCAGCTGAGCAATGCTGTCTGTCATGTGTGGTGAACGAGGGGAGGTAAAGTTCAAGACAGTGGGTGAGTGTAAACAAAAGCCACCAGGTCTCTTACTCATTTCATTTTCTAGCAAATAGTCCTAACTTTGTTATATTTTGTATATATATTTTTTGTATTTTTTTTAAATATGCATGTACTGTATGCTGCAGGGGTTTTTTTTTTGTTATAAACAGTTTTTGGGCAATATATTGTTGCACTTTGTTGGTTGTGTTGTCACACATGTATGTTGTTAACATACTTGGACGTTCATACAGGACATATATACCATAGTTGCTTCATTGTTCTCATTAAAAAAGTATGTCTAACTTTTTGGAAATGCTTTTGTTCTGTTGTTGTTTGGTATGGACTGTCAACATATGCAGTTTTTCATCTGTACCGTATCTTGTGCTGACCCGCCCACTTGTCAAGTTTTAGAAATCAAATGTGGCCCTCAGGCCAAAAGGTTTTCCCACCCCTGTATTAGCCCATCATTTTGAATGAATTCTTATTGACTACCATACACACAATGCTGATAAGAAAATTGGCCAGTGTGCAAAAGTAATAACGTTTTTTTTTCTTTGCTTTGAGTTGATTTTGTATTTTTCCTGATGACCAGAGCAAGGCCCCTCCGTGAGTCGTCACCTTACCGTGATGGAGGGGTTTGTGTGTCCCAATGATCCTAGGAGCTAAGTTGTCTGGGGCTTTATGCCCCTGGCAGGGTCACCCATGGCAAATAGGTTCTAGGTGAGGGGCCAGACAAAGCACGGCTCAAAGACCCCTTATGATGACAAAAATATATGGACCAAGGTTTCCCTTGCCCGGATGCGGGTCACCGGGGCCCCCCTCTGGAGCCAGGCCTGGAGGTGGGGCTCGTTGGCAAGCGCCAGGTGGCCGGGCCTACACCCATGGGGCCCGGCCGGGCACAGCCCGAAGAGGCAACGTGGGTCCCCCTTCCCATGGGCTCACCACCCATGAGAGGGGCCAAAGGGGTCGGGTGCAATGTGAGCTGGGCGGCAGCCAAAGGCGGGGACCCTGGCGGTCCGATCCTCGGCTGCAGAAGCTAGCTCTTGGGACATGGAATGTCACCTCTCTGGCAGGGAAGGAGCCCGAGCTGGTGTGTGAGGCAGAGAATTTCCGACTGGATATAGTCGGACTTGCCTCCACACACAGCCTGGGTTCTGGTACCAGTTCTCTCGAGAGGGGTTGGACTCTCTTCCACTCTGGAGTTGCTCAAGGTGAGAGGCGCAGAGCAGGTGTGGGCATACTCATTGCCCCCCGGCTCAGTGCCTGTACATTGGGGTTCACACCGGTAGACGAGAGGGTTGCCTCCCTCCGCCTTCGGGTGGGCGGACGGGTCCTGACTGTTGTTTGTGCATATGCACCAAACAGCAGCTCAGCATACCCACCCTTTTTGGAGTCCTTGGAGGGTGTGCTGGAGAGTACTCCTGCTGGGGACTCCCTTGTTCTGCTGGGGGACTTCAATGCTCACGTGGGCAATGACAGTGAGACCTGGAGGGGCGTGATTGGGAGGAACGGCCCCCCCGATCAGAACTCGAGTGGTGTTTTGTTATTGGACTTCTGTGCTCGCCACGGATTGTCCATAACGAACACCTTGTTCAAGCATAAGGGTGTCCATATGTGCACTTGGCACCAAGACACCCTAGGCCGCAGTTCGATGATCGACTTTGTAGTTGTATCATCGGATTTGCGGCCGCATGTCCTGGACACTCGGGTGAAGAGAGGGGCGGAGCTGTCAACTGATCACCACCTGGTGGTGAGTAGGCTCCGATGGTGGGGGAAGATGCCGGTCCGTCCTGGCAGACCCAAACGTATTGTGAGGGTTTGTTGGGAGCGTCTGGCGGAATCCCCTGTCAGAAGGAGTTTCAACTCCCACCTCCGACAGAGCTTTTCCCATGTTCCGGGGGAGGCGGGGGACATTGAGCCCGAGTGGACCATGTTCCGTGCCTCTATTGTTGAGGCGGCCAATCTGAGTTGTGGCCGTAAGGTGGTTGGTGCCTGTCGTGGCGGCAACCCCCGTACTCGCTGGTGGACACCAGCAGTAAGGGATGCCGTCAAGCTGAAGAAGGAGTCCTATCGAGCCTTTATGGCCTGTGGGACCCCAGAGGCAGCTGACGGGTATCGACTGGCCAAGCGGAAGGCAGCTTCGGTGGTCGCCGAGGCAAAAACCCGAGCGTGGGAAGAGTTCGGTGAGGCCATGGACGCCGACTTCCGGACGGCTTCGAGGAAATTCTGGTCCACCATCCGACGTCTCAGGAGGGGGAAGCAGTGCACCACTAACACTGTGTACAGTGGGGATGGGGCGCTGCTGACTTCGACTGGGGACATTGTGAATCGGTGGGCAGAGTACTTCGAAGACCTCCTCAACTCCACCAACACGCCTTCCTTGGAGGAAGCAGAGCCTGGGGACTCTGAGGTGGGCTCTCCTATCTCTGTGGTTGAAGTCACCGATGTGGTTAAAAAGCTCCTCGGTGGCAAGGCCCCGGGGGTGGATGAGATCCGCCCGGAGTTCCTCAAGGCTCTGGATGTCGTGGGGCTGTCCTGGTTGACACGCCTCTGCAACATCGCGTGGTCAACAGGGAGAGTGCCTCTGAATTGGCAGACCGGGGTGGTAGTCCCTCTTTTTAAAAAGGGGGACCGGAGGGTGTGTTCCAACTACAGAGGGATCACACTCCTCAGCCTCCCTGGTAAGGTCTATTCAGGGGTGCTGGAGAGGAGGGTCCGTCAGGAAGTCGAGCCTCAGATTGAGGAGGAGCAGTGTGGTTTTCGTCCCGGCCGTGGAACAGTGGACCAGCTCTACACCCTTAGCAGGGTCCTCGAGGGTATGTGGGAATTCGCCCAACCAGTCTACATGTGTTTTGTGGACTTGGAGAAGGCGTTTGACCGTGTCCCTCGGGGAGTTCTGTGGGGGGTGCTTCGTGGGTATGGGGTACCGAACCCCCTGATACGGGCTGTTTGGTCACTATACCACCGATGTCAGAGTTTGGTTCGCATTGCCGGCAGTAAGTCGGAATCGTTTCCAGTGGGGGTAGGACTCCGCCAAGGCTGCCCTTTGTCGCCGATTCTGTTCATAACCTTTATGGACAGAATTTCTAGGTGCAGCCGAAGCGTTGAGGGGATCCGTTTTGGGGGCCTCAGTATTGCATCCCTGCTTTTTGCAGATGATGTGGTGCTGTTGGCTCCTTCAAACGGGTCTCTCCAACTCTCACTGGAGCGTTTCGCAGCCGAGTGTGAAGCGGTTGGGATGAAGATCAGCACCTCCAAATCTGAAACCATGGTCCTCAGTCGGAAAAGGGTGGAGTGTCCCCTCCGGGTCGGGGAGGAGATCTTGCCCCAAGTGGAGGAGTTCAAGTATCTTGGGGTCTTGTTCACGAGTGGGGGCAGGAGGGAGCAGGAGATCTCCAGGCGGATCGGTGCAGCGTCTGCTGTGATGCGGACGTTGTATCGGTCTGTCGTGGTGAAGAAGGAGCTGAGCCAAAGGGCGAAGCTCTCAATTTACCGGTCGATCTACGTTCCAACCCTCATCTATGGTCACGAGCTATGGGTCGTGACCGAAAGAACGAGATCCCGGTTACAAGCGGCCGAAATGAGTTTTCTCCGCAGGGTGTCCGGGCTCTCCCTTAGAGATAAGGTGAGAAGCTCGGTCATCCGGGAGGGGCTCAGAGTCGAGCCGCTTCTCCTCCACATCGAGAGGAGCCAGATGAGGTGGCTTGGGCATCTGATTCGGTTGCCCCCTGAGCGCCTCCCTGGTGAGGTGTTCCGGGCATGTCCCACCGGGAGGAGACCCCGAGGAAGACCCAGGACACGCTGGAGAGACTATGTCACCCAGCTGGCCTGGGAACGTCTCGGGATCCCCCGGGGAGAGCTGGAAGAAGTAGCTAGGGAGAGGGAAGTCTGGGCTTCCCTGCTAAAGCTGTTGCCCCCGCGACCCGGCCCCGGATAAGCGGTAGATGATGGATGGATGGATGGACCAGAGCAAGGGTGGCACGGTGGTCGATTGTGAGAGCGATTGGTTGTTTGTCTATGTGCGATTGGCTGGCAACTAATTCAGAGTACCCCCCACCTACTGCCTGAAGACGACTGGGATAGGCTACAGCACGCTCGCAACCCTTGTGAGGAGAAGTGGATCATATATTGGACGGATGAATGAATGGATTGAAGGATGAATGACCGGAGCACAAAGCTCAAATTTGGGCCTCCTTTCATTCGATCCCTGTTCACTCTAGACTTAATTTTCAGACTCTTTAACTATTTAAATCTTTCGATAATCTCACCCCACCTTAACTCTCTGATGCTCCTGGAGGTGCCAATGAGTAAGCAGAGGTTCTGAGGGGATCATGCATTTTGAGTTGGCGGTCCCTCTCTTAAGAATGACCTTCAAGTAAATATTTGGCAAGCCCGCTCTCTGTCCATTTGCAAAACTCCTTTTGAAACACATTTTCATTCTTTGGCATGCGACTGAACATGAGACTTTGTTTTTGTATTTACTGTCTTTTTTTTCCAAATGTATGGCTTTAACTGTCTTCATTTTCAAAGTTGTAATTTTTTACTTAATGTACAGCACTTTGAATGCAGTTATGGTTGTTTTTAAAGTCCTCTCTCAATAAAGTTGAGTTGAGATTTGGACATCTTAGTCCAATCACTAAACATTATGATTTCAGCCATGTTGATCTGTCAAATGTCTGTTCTTCCAGGAACATACTAAAGAGATAAGCAAAAAATGAATGGATGTCATTTGTGCATTTTAATCATGATTCAACCAACACTTTGATGCATGTTGTTTATCGGTATTTATTGTGTAAAGAGACATTTCAGATTTTTTTTGATCTGTCCTAAGCGTCACACCACTAAGTATGTAAGCATATTTTCAATTCTACCAAATGCAATTGCTTTCACGCCAAACAAAAATTAACAAAGGAATAATTTTGATCGATGTAACAATCCAGATGATTCTTAGAATCTCCATTCGCAGCAGAAGCCACAGAAATTCATACGACCACAGCAGTTGCAGCAAAATTTGCAAGGTCCACTATGGCGTTTCTGCCTCTTGTTGTCTGCCACCTGTGTGAACAACACAAAGTTTGAGCACTGTTTGGAAATATCACTCATCCTGCTTGATGAATCAAAATACGGTATTATACCTTCCATAAGTCCACTGGGATCTCAGCACCTGCGTCATCTCTTGTTTCCACCATATGCTGGTCAGGCTCCTATGATTTCAATGTCCAGTATGAAAAGATGTCACAGAAAAAAGTAGGATCAAACAAAAAACGTATTTATTTCATGTGCTTACCCTATTATCAAGAGAGATGGTGGAACCCTCCTGAATAAAAAGGAAGGCAAGCACGATGATCACTGCAACAGACAAACTGAAGGGCTTCATCATCTTCCAGAAAGTATGTGGTGTTTGTCGATTGTGATCAGCTTCTTTCGCTCTGTTGAGTGAATCCTGTCGAAAGTAGCAACGACTGGTGTATACAGTATATATATAGTTACCAAGGTGACTCTTTCATCATGCTGGGCAATATTGACCTTATTCATCTACTTCTGATATGGACTTTGTGTCCTTCCTCAAATGGTGGCTGGAACAAGAAAGGGGATTTTTCATGTTGCTGTGCTGTCTTTGGCACAAATGTAGTAAATGCAATTTCCGTTGCCTACCGACTGACGAGCTCTCAAATGTCACTTGATCAAAAGGTTTTATTTGTGTGTGATGTGTTAATATTGTATATTACATTTGTCTGGGATTGTTCACCTGCGCTTAGCATATCAACCTCATAGTCCTTACAGTGGGGAGAACACCTATTTGATGCACTGCTGATTTTTGAAGTTTTCCCAGTTACAAAGCAGGTCGAGGTCTGTAATTTGTTTTAAAGGTACTCATCAAGTATGAGCGACAGAATCGAAAACTCCAGAAGATCGCAATCGATTTTTAAATAATTAATTTGCATTTGATTGCATGACATAAGTATTTGATACATCAGACAAACAGAACCCAAAATTTTGCGCAGAAACCTTTGTTTGCAATTACAGATCAGACGTCTTCTATAGTTCTTCACCAGGTTGTCACATACTGCAGCAGGGATTTTGACCCACTCCTCCTTACAGATCTTCTCAAGAGCATTCAGGTTTCGGGGCTGTCGCTGGGCAACACGGACTTCCTGCTCTCTCCAAAGATTTCTATTGGATTCAGTTCTGGAGACTGGCAAGTCCACTCCAGGACCTTGAGATGATTCCTACGGAGCCACTCCTTAGTTGTCCTGGCTGTGTGTTTCAGTTCGCTGTCATGCCGGAACACCCAGCCACGGCCCATCTTCAATGCTCGTACTGAGGGAAGGAGACCAAGCTCTCATGATATACGGCCCCATTCATCCTCCCCTCAATACGGTGAAGTCGTCCCATCCCCTTTGCAGAAAATTCTCCCCAGAGAATGATGTTTCCACCTCCATACTTCACAGTTGGGATGGTTTTCTTGGGGTTGTACTCATCCTTCCTCCTCCTCTAAACACGCACAAGCTCCACTTCTAAAGCCGTCTACTTCTGGACAATTTTACCGCTGATGTCCTTGCACAGATCTCTGGTCTTGGACATTGTGGAGAGGTTGGAGTTTGTTTGATTTGAGTGTGCGGACAGGTGTCTTATACAGGTAAGTTGTTCAAACAGATGAGGTTACTACGTACAGGTAACGAGTGGAGAACGGGAAGGCTTCTTATAGAAGAACAAACAGGTCTGTGGGAGCCTACATTCTTACTGGTTGATAGGTGATCAAATCCTTACGTCAGGCAATAAAATGCAAATTAATTATTTAAAAATCATCAACTGTGTTTTTCTTGAGTTTTGTCTTCGATTATGTAACTCATAGTTGAAGAGTATCCTTGATACAAATGACAGACCTCCACCTGCTTTGTAAGTGGACATTTTTTAAAAAATCAGCAGTTGATGAAATATTTGTTCTTCCCAACGTAGGTCGGGAATTCGATTCCGGGCTCCAGCCCAGCTTCAGTATTGTTTGTAGATTCTCCCCGCACTTGTTGGTACTGTAGTTTCTTCTAATATCCCCCCCCCCCCCCCCCCCAAAGAAAAGGTGTTGTTACTGTAGTATCGGAAAATGCGTGTTAGTATAGCTAAGTTGTCCAAGGATATGAATGTCAGCGTGAATGGTTTGTCTCTATGTGCTCTGCAGTTCTTGGAGCCTTCCCACCCAGCATGTGGTTGAGCGCCTTGCTTCGCCAAATGGAGCGGGTTTCTTGGTCTCTGGCATCTGCTCTGTCTTGGGGACACAGTTGCAACTTGGCTTTTGTGCACTGGGGTTTGGCCTATAGTTTGGAGGCAGAATGGGCTGACCACCTTTCGGCATTGGTGAAAAGTTGCGTGATCTGAGGCCAACAGATCAGCAACCGCTGTAACCCAATTTTCAGTATTGGACAGAGCCAGAAATCCAAGCGTCTGATTGTAAATTCTTGCCTCTGTTATTCTTCCCTTGTTTGTCTTGTTGTGCTACATAAACAAAGTGTCATGCCCTTTTTGGAGGTTTTAGTGTCAAATAATAAAGAATTCAAAGTGCTGCATTTCATTCATGTTTCTGTTGTTATTATTCCATCCATCCATTCATAATCTGAGCCGCTTATCCTCACGCGAGTTGCCAGCGTGCTGGAGCCGATCTCAGCTGTCTTTGGGCAGCAGGCAGGGTACACCCTGAACTGGTTACCAGCCAATTACAGGTCTCATTTGTACAAACACAATCACACCAAGGTGAAACTTCCTGTTTTTGGAATGTGGGAGGAAACCGGAGTGCCTGAAGAAAACCCATGCAGGCACAAGGAGAACATGCAAAATTCATACAGGAAGGCTGGGCCCGGAATCGAACCCCGGACCTCTGCGATGTGAGGTGGACGCGCAAACCTCCCTTCAGTGGATCCCTGTTCACTTTAGAGTAAATTTTAGGTTATTTTAATTGCATTTGTCATTTGTGCGTTTTCATCATGACTCAACCAACACTTTGACACATCCAGTTTATCTGCCTTTATTGTGTAAAAAGACATTTCAGATTTTTTTTGGCTGTCCGAAGCGTCACACCACAAAGTATGCAAGCATGTTTAACTCTAACAAATGAAATTGCTTCCAGGCAGAATAAAAATGAACAAAGGAATATTTTTGATGTGACAGTGCAGATGATTCTTCGAATCACCATTCGCAGCAAAAGGCACAGAAATGCGTACGACCACAGCAGTTGCAGCAAAATTTGCAAGCTCCATTATGACGTTTCTGCCTCTTGTTGTCTGCCACCTGTGTGAACAACGCAAACGTTGAGCACTGTTTGGAAATATCACTCATCCTGCTTCATGAATCAAAATACGGTTTTATACCTTCCATAAGTCCACTGGGATCTCAGCAGCTGCGTCATCTCTTGCTTCCACCATATGGTGGTCAGGCGCCTATGATTTCAATGTCCAGTATGATAAGATGTCTCCGACAAAAGTTGGATCAAACAAGAAATTATTTATTTTCATGTCCTTACCCAATTGTCAATGGAGATGGTGGAACCCTCCTGAATTAAAAGGAAGGCAAGCATGATGATCACTGCAACAGACAAACTGAAGGGCTTCATCATCTTCCAGAGAGTATGTGGTGTTTGTCGATTGTGTTCAGCTTCTTTCGCTCTGTTGAGTTAATCCTGTCGAAAGTAGCAAACACTGGTGTATACATACATATATAGTTACCAAGGTGACTCTTTCATCATGCCGGGGAATATTTACATTCATCTAATTCTGATATGGACTTTGTGTCCCTCCTCAAACAGTGACTCGATCAATAAAGGGGATTTTTCATGTTGCTCTGCTGTCTTTGGCACAAATGTTTTAAATGCAATTTCCGCTGCCTACTGACTGACGAGCTCTCAAGTGTCATGTGATTTCATGTGTGTGTTACGTTTTAACATTATATATTACATTAGGGCAAGTGGTTAGCACGTCTACCTCACAGTGCAGATGTCGTGGGTTCGATCCCAGCTGCGGCCTTCCTGTCTCGAGTCTGCATGTTCTCCCGGGCCTGCGTGGGTTTCCTCCGGGTACTCCGGTTTCCTCCCACATTCCAAAAATGTGCCTGGCAGGCTGATTGAACACTCTAAATTGTCCCTAGGTGTGAGTGTGAGCGTGGATGGTTGTTCGTCTCTGTGTGCCCTGCGATTGGCTGGCAACCGGTTCAGGGTGTCCCCCGCCTACTGTCCGAAGACGGCTGAGATAGGCTCCAGCACCTCCCCATGACCCTTGTGAGGATAAGCAGATCAGAAGATGAATGGATGGATGAATGGATAGTTGCTTGTGCCACGCCCCACCACCCCTTGCGTGTGTGTGTGTGTGTGTGTGTGTGTGTGTGTGTGTGTGTGTGTGTGTGTGTGTGTGAGAATAAATGTTTACTCCCATCTCCTGTGATTTGAAGAAGGCATTACAATGCATTGTTTTCAAAATATCGTTCGTATTTTATCGTGATATCTGTAGAGCCAGGCAGCAAGTCTTACCTTTGTTTTCTTTGACTAGTGGTGTGGTAGGATGCAATAATTTAAAGCAGAAGTGGGAGATAATTCTAAACCTGTGATTAAAACTTGATACACACTATCGAGATAATACCAGGAACGTTTTGAAGATTTGGAACTTAGTATTCATACATTCAGTCGTAGGGGTGACAACTGGGTTGGCAAGGCATTTGGTGTGTGTGGCACCTCTTGTCTCCTTGTAAAACCACCTGTTGTGTTTCATTTCATACATCTATGTTTTTGTTACAGTGCAACTATCTGTTCAAATAGACAAATTCATTGGGATTGGAGGAGATAATCAGAACACGCTGCCCCATATGGGCCCGGATGCTCTTTCCGGGAGGCCATACTACAAGACCAGTGCTTTTATTTAGTGGCTTTGTTAGCAACTAGGCTGTCACACATGTAATCATTTTAGTAAATTAAAGGCAGGCAAAAGAGAACAGATTCATGAACTGAAGTACAAATAGGGTCACTGACCAAGACTGGGTGAGACTGGTGAATGGGTATGGACACCCTGATTGATTTGTATGTTTGGATGTTATTTTGTGTTGAATCTGTAACTTCTTGCTGCCGCTTGGCCAGGTCTCTTTTGAAAAGAGAGACTTTTAATCTCAAAGGGGCATTCCTGGTTAAATAAAGGTTAAATAAATCACTAAACAAAAGTACTGATAATAAAAGTGAATAACACTTGACCAAAACAAATAAAAGTGGGAAATCCAAAATTGGTCAACCAGCATTTGTTCCAGTAAATTCAAACATGGTGGATGAATTGAGAATTTCCTCACACTGAATTGAACTAACACGTTTTCCTTTTCTTGCGATCCTCTCTATCATTTGGGGGGAATGAGCCAGGTACAAATAGTCATGCTGAGGATGAGAATTTATTAAGATGTGTTTCAGAAATGTAGAGGAAATTCATGTTGATCAAGTCGGTAACAGACTTGATCCTTTTTTACTTAACACCGCAATTGCTTAAATGCGCACAGAGTATGCCTTTCGCTTTACACTTTGTATCCCAAATTAATCTGGAATTATTAACTGACACTGAAACACTGCCTTTCTGATTTGTTATTCCGGGAATTGGCATCTTTTTGACTCTATTGGTGACGCTTTTAGCATGTAGCTTTACACTTTCCATGCTTGCGCGACAACAGACACCTTTTGCTCGGCATTGAATTTTGATACAGAGTGCAGAAGACGTGTTGGTTTTGCTTGCAATTGTTGAGGGTATTTGATGACTAGAAATTAGCGAGTCCGAGGCCTCTGAGCCATCTTTCCCCGTCGTTGCCATCAACACTTTGTTGTCGTCCTTTATCTTCCAACACATTTCCCCTGCCGAGTTTCACTGGACGTTCAATGTGCGAGACCGCCACACAACCACAGCCACACACGCCCCCATCCATATCACCATTGACAGCCGTGGCAGGATCTGTCATTGGCAGAGATGGCATACTCGGTCCAACGCTGGTTAACACGCACATCATCGAAGGATCTGGACAGCCGCAACCATGACCATGTCCGTCACCCGTCCACAGCGCAGAAATGATGGAAATTTCCAGGTGAGATTGTGCCTGTAGTGTGTACCTGTAAGTTTCTGGTGACGGACTTTCTTTAATTTGACCTGGGATTGTGAGGCCCATCTAGTGTATGATTGTTTTGCTGGGCACTGGCGAATGTCCATCCCAGCAGATGAGGTGTGCCCTGAACTGGTTGCCAGCCAATCACAAAGACAAACAACCATTCGCGCTCACAACCACACCTACGGACAATTTAAAGTAATCAATTAGCCTACAGTGCATGTTTTTTGGAATGTGGCAGGAAACTGTGTGAAACTGAGTAGCCTCAGAAATCCCAAGCAGACATGGGGAGAACATGCAAACTCCCACTGGAAGGCTGGGGCCTGAAATCGAACCCTGCACTTCTGCACTGTGAGGCAGTCACCGTACTGCCCAAGTATGTTATATTATATGATTATAATTTTATTCATATCTATGAATATATTTAGGAATTAAGGGTTGGGTTCATTAAAAAAAAATCTCCCTTGTAAACCATAGCAACAACATCAGACACAAGAGTTTGTAGTCAACCTGTTAAATATTTTCAGTGTGAAGAAAATCCTGATGGTATCTACCATTTTTGATGTTGTATGGAATCATGAAAACAAATATTGGTTGACCAATCCAGGATTTTCCAAGCATCTTTGTTTGGCCATTTGGTTGAGTTTTACTATCAAAGCTTCATCCAAATCAGTCAGATTTGGCCAAAGATCACACTCACATTCACGTTTATCATCAATTTAGAGCAGTGGTTCTCAACCTGGGTTCGATCGAACCCTATAGGGCACACGTGTCAAACTCAAGCCCCGGGGGCCATATCTGGCCTGCCACATCATTTTATGTGGCCCGCGAAAGCAAATCAGACATGTGAACTTCGACCATGATTGCTAAAATCTGAACCAAAGTTTCAACTCCTCATATGTAATAAATAAGAGAGCATTTTCTTGTTACCAGATACAGTAACTTCAACAATCGTTGAATCAACCATTTTTCTTGACTTCTTTAACTGCTTTGACAGTCATAAAGGCCCTCCAAGGAAAACGGTCGCTTCATTGTGGCCCACGACAAAAATGAGTTTGACACCCCTGCTATAGGGGTGAATCAGTCTCAGGGGTTCGACAGAGCCTCTGCCATGGAGGTTAAGACACACCCGACTTAACATGTCAATTAGTTATGACACGCCCGCTTGGCCATCACTGGCTGGTTCATTTTGTGCACAGTTAAAAAAAACGTTTTTCCTGTTTTTATTAACATTTTTTATGTCTTCAATTTGTAAAAAAAAATCTTATTTTTATTTTTCACTGATGAAGGGTTCGGTGAATGTGCATATAAACTGGTTGGGTTCAGTACCTCTAACAAGGTTAAGAACCACTGATTTAGAGTCTTCTGTTGACCTACCATGCCTTTTTTGGGTATGCAGAAGGAAGCCAGAGGTACGTGGAGAAAACTCACACAAGCACAGTAACTCTATACAGGAGGGCCTGGGCTAAGATTAAAAGCCAGAACCTCTCAATCGTGAGGCAGATGTGCTAACCATACACCACTGTGGTGCCCATACCAAAGATATAATGTAATATTATTGAATCTCAATTTCCTTGGAAACTAAATTGAAGCTAAGCGTTAGCAGGCTGAACTTCTCAGTGCCCACTCTTCATTCCAGACTGGTGGTCAGAGTGATGCACACTTGAGATCACTGCTGATTTAGCCAGGCAGTTTTACACCCAGTTCTTTTACCATGAACAAGCATTTACACGATGGGGGACAAATGATATATTTTGTCAAATGGAATTTGGGAATTGCCCTGCCGACCCAAGTCACAGTAAATTAGTGTTTGCTGCTAAGCAAAAAATGTACATTTTGCCAGAACTCTGCTGGCTTACGACCAAGAGGGAACCCGCTATACCGCACTGTGGAAGAGAGAGAGCCACAGGAGATATTGAACCAGTGGCAAAAGGAAGCCTACTGTCAGCAAGAGTCTGCAAAACCCAGACTTCACCCTCTGACAACTTGGAAATATCCATTTTAATAAGGTGGAAAAGTGGATTTGGCCAGACATCCTCATTCCTCCCATGGAAACTCATCTGTCCTGGTGTGAGGCGACACCCTCGGTGACTTGTAACTAAAGGGTTGGGTGTAGACTGCTGCGGATCAGTACGTCCCACAAAATGAATCTGCAATTTGGGCCTTTGGTTTCTATGAAAATGACTTAACTTAAAGTGTACTTGAGAGCTTCTTTGAAAACTGCAGGTTGTTTGCGAGTGCGATAAATCAGATGTTTAATCCCTCGTGTGAGTATGAATTTTATATGACAGATCATTTCATGTTAAATCTCCTGTTCTTCCCTTGGGACTAAAAGTGGGAAGCACGATTGGAAGAGGGGAACTATGGGAATATAGTTTACTACATATTCAGCCAAAATGCTCATTTATTGTATTGAGACCAGCAAGACCAAAAACCTTTGGCCTCATCATGATGTTGCCAAAACAAATACAGTCTTAAGGTTAAGCGCAGTGAAAGGGGTCAGTCAATAAACTTTTAGAACCACGTGTCATTTTACCTAACAGAGGGATTTCCAGAATTTCGTAATGTCAACAAATAGGTTCTGAGAAATTGGAGCATTTAAGTCCGTTTTAAATCAAATGCTTCAAAACATATATTTGGTGGGATTTGAGTTTTTGATTTTGTTTTCCCAATTATTATTTCATCATGAATCACAACCGCTGTCGTCCAATATCGGTTAACTTGAATTTAAATGTTTTTTTTGAAGGATCCGTTTAAGGAAGCCACTGCCTTTTTTTATGATTTGGATTATAATGGGGGTCTTATTTAAAACACATGGATGCCGTAATATTCAGCAGCTGCGCCACTCTGCCTCTGGGGCATTCTTTGTTCGGCATGGAAGAGGGAAAAAGGGGGGAAAGGAAAAAGAACAACTTCCACATGCTAACATTTACAAAGTGATTTCTTTTAATTGCACTCTACTTTTTAATTTACCCAGGACTAATGCTTTTAAAAGTGGGGCTGGAGGTATTTTATTGAAGTCATGCCTACGCTGGACCAAATGTTCCTGATTGCTGTGGCCTTTTAGCCTGGCTCTTTTCGACCTGACAACCGGTGTTATTCCCTTCATTCACTTTGTCAAACATGCCATGCTACATTTGGAATCGGAACGGCAAATGGGAACATGGGTTCGGTGAGCTTGCTCCAGGCGCCTTCTTCAAAGAATTGGGTTTCAATGAACGGTCCTTCTACTGTATCTCCTCTCACATGAACACTTTGAGACAGTAATTCATGCCTTTGTCACATCCTGGCTCGATTACTGCAATGCCCTTTACTTTGGAGTCAGCCAGTCCTCCATTAAGCGCCTTCAGCTGGTCCAGAATGCCGCTGCTCGCCTCTTGACTGGTACTCGTAAGAGGGAGCACATAACTCCTACTCTGGCATCCCTTCACTGGCTCCCCATTCATTTTAGAGTTATTTTCAAGATCCTCTTATTTGTTTTCAAATCTCTGAATAATCTCGCGCCACCTTACCTCTCTGAGCTCATCCGCCCCTACACAGTCTGTGGACCAGACCTTATTAGAAGTACCAAGAACTAAACTGAGGCTCAGAGGGGATCGAGCCTTTTCTGTTGCTGGTCCCTCTCTCTGGAATGACCTCCCACTGAAGATTCGGCAAGCCTCCTCGCTGCCCATCTTCAAAACCCTCCTCAAAACTCACTTGTATTCTTTGGCATTCGACTCAGCATGATTTAGATTTGTTCTTGGTTTTACTGTTTGGTGCTTTCTACCGCCTTTATTACCGATTTGTCTTACTGTTTATTGTGCATGTTAAATTGTTCCATGTACAGCACTTTGTATGCAGCGATGGCTGTTTGAAAGTGCTCTATAAATACTGTTGACTTGACTTGACTTGACTTGTATCGGGGCAATGGCAAAGTCAAAGGGTTTCAAAGCTGGGTTGAACTGGAAACGCTGAAGGTTGAAGATGCTTTTTAACGCGTCACAAATGAAGGTTAAACAGATCCTAATCTAAGCAGCCAGAGAGTAAGTGTAATATTTACTCAAACTCTTCCTGTCATTATAAAGCAAATGTCAAAGCAGTGAAACCATATGCAGGAGATAGCACTTAAATATTTTAGGGTTTGCGACATCTGCAGGTGGGGGTCATGTTGTAAAGCATACATCTTGTCATGATCCGTATTCGGCAGCAGGTGGCACGCGTTCACTTCTGCCGCCTGCACACCTGCTGCCTATTTGCCAGAGATTGCACCTGCTATATCTAGGCGCTCCGACAGTCAAATCACTGCCGGAGTATTGCATGCCGTGCCACTGCTGTTGCCTATGATTGTAATTCTTATTCGATACCATTCGCTGTTGGTTAAATTTTCGTCGTCCCAAGGGAATCATTATATTAGCGTATGTGAACTAGTACTTGTCTTAACATATTTTCCTTGCCATTTTTTGCAAGCGTTTTCTGTTGTCGCGTTTCCTTATTTCCTGGTTCTCGTTTTCACCAGCGCTTTCTGTTGTTTATTTGACGGGGTTTTGTCTGTAATAAATATTTTTGTTTTGACGAAGTCCTTGTCGGTGTCTGCTCCTTCGGGGATCCACTTATTCTCTGTTACGTACGAAGCAGTTCCCTTTTCCTGCTTCGTGCGTAACGTGACAGAATACTCCGGCCACCATGGATCCCGCAGACATTGGGAAGGTTTTGTCGGCTCTGTCCCGTCAAGAGCAGCTTAGGAGTCAGCAGGACCGAGCCATTTCAGAGCTCCGCGGCGCGGTTTCCATGCTGGCTCACAAGTTCGATGATTACGAACCTTGCGTAGTCAAATTAGAAGGGCGGCGAGCACCTACCCCGGAGCTTCGACATGTTACCCTGGAGGTACCCGTCCAGTCTCCTCCATTTAGTAGGGAACCAATGCTTCCCCACCCTCCACGTTATGGAGGCGAGCATGGTCAGTGCGGGCACTTCCTCCACCAGTGCTCGCTCGTTTTTGACCTGCAGCCTTCCGTCTATGTCAGTGATGACGCGAAGGTCGCATATATCATGAGCCTATTGGCTGGTCGGGCGGCGTCATGGGCAATTGCAGTGAGCGAAGCACAACCGAGCCTCCGGTCTTCCTTCCCCGGCTTCGTGGCGGCATTTCGCCGTGTGTTCCATCATCCCGTGCGGGGAAGAGAGGCTGAGGGCCGTCTATTAGAGCTCCGCCAAGGGAGACAATCCGTGGCGGACTACTCGATTGACTTTCGCATTTTGGCCGCCCAAAGTGGCTATGGCGACCGGGCGCTGTGTGGCTTGTTTCGTCGCGGACTTAACAATACACTTAAAGACGAACTGGCCACCCGCGACAATAGTTCCAACCTAGAGGAGTTGATCGATCTCTCTCTGCTCCTGGACAACCGCCTGAGAGAGAGGAGCCGGGAGCACGGAAGCGGTTGGTTCCCGTTCCAGCATACAGCGGACCAAGGTGCATCCAGCGAGATCACTCGGACAGCTGGGTCCGGGGAGCACCCCAGCGCCCGGAGGGCTGCCGCCAGGGAGGAGCCGACGCAGCTGGGGGGCGGAAGTTCCAGTCCGGAGGAGAGACGGCGTCGGTTCGTGGACCAGGCGTGTTCCAACCGTGGTCTACAAGGACATCGAGCCGCATCCTGCCCATCGGAACCCCAACCGACTACGCCCGTCGAATACTGTGAGTCACGACCCCGCGCCGAATCTCGAGAGCCTCGGAGAGTCGACTCTCGGCCGGGACACCCCAGAAGACTTGAACTCGAGGGGGAGATCTACGGGGCGTCTCGGGCGCGACAGATCAGGGCTCTGATAGACTCGGGTGCCGACGAGTGCTTTCTGGACACCGACATTGCCTCAGAGATAGGCTGTTTGACCGAGGAATTAGCCGAAAAGAAACGGGTTCACGATCTCGATGGGCGCCTTCTGGCGGTAGTAACCCGGATCACAGAACCGCTTAAGCTCAGGTTGTCAGGGAATCATGTAGAGCACAGACGGTTTTATTTAATACATCCCCGAGCCGTTCCGGTTATTCTCGGCTTGCCCTGGCTCAAGACACACGACCCAATTATATCATGGAACCGCCCGGCCATAGAAATATGGAGTCCGTTTTGTCACGAGCATTGTTTGCGGTCGGCCGTAGGGGGGCATACGCGTGTCTGTAACGATGCCCCTGAAGTCATCTGCCTTGACGGGGTGCCTAGTTACTATCACGATCTGAAACAGGTTTTTAGCAAGGATCGCGCCCGATCTTTGCCTCCGCACCGTCCATACAACTGTGCCATAGACCTGCAGGTGGGCGTCCCGCTGCCGAGCTCCTGATTATATCAGGTGTCTCGTCCAGAACAAGAGGCATTGAGGGACTATATTAATAGCTCGCTCGCTGCAGGTCTCATCAGACCATCACGATCACCGTTAGGTGCCGGTTCTTCTTCGTAGAGAAGAAGGACAAGTCGTTACGGCCGTGTGTGGATTATCGTGGGCTAAATGACATTACAATTAAGAATAAATACCCACTTCCGTTGTTAGATTCCGCTTTCGCTCCCTTACAATCTGCCACCATTTTCTCAAAATTAGACTTGCGTAGTGCGTACCATCTGGTTCGCGTGCGAGAAGGGGATGAGTGGAAGACGGCTTTTAAGACCCCATTAGGCCATTTTGAATATTTGGTCATGCCTTTCGGTTTGACTAATGCTCCCGCTGTCTTCCAGAGTCTGGTCAACGACGTGTTGAGGGACATGCTGAATGTATTTTGTTTCGTTTATCTCGATGATATTTTGATTTTCTCCCGGTCAGTACAGGAGCACAAACAGCACGTCAGGCTCGTTTTACAACGGTTATTAGAGAACAGGCTCTTCGTCAAGGCAGAGAAGTGTGAGTTCCATGTACAAGCCATCTCGTTCCTGGGATTTGTCATTGAGCAGGGTAAGCTGAGAGCCGACCCTGTAAAGACCAGGGCGGTGGTAGAGTGGCCTACGCCCACCAGCCGCAAGGAACTACAACGCTTCTTGGGGTTTGCCAACTTTTACAGAAGATTCATCCGTAACTATAGCCAACAGGCTCTTCCGTTAACCAGGTTGACTTCTGTTAAGCTCCCGTTCAAATGGGACCCGGACGCAGACACAGCGTTCGCGAACTTAAAGAAAGCCTTCACCAATCCACCTGTACTGCAACATCCTGATCCTGACCACCCGTTTGTCGTAGAGGTGGACGCCTCGGATTCAGGAGTGGGGGCAGTTTTGTCTCAACGTTCTCCGGTTGACCAGAAGCTGCACCCCTGCGCCTTTTTCTCTCGTCGTCTCAGCGCCGCCGAGGCGAATTACGACGTGGGAAACCGTGAACTTTTAGCTGTAGTTGCAGCACTACAGGAATGGAGACACTGGCTCGAGGGGACTAAAGAACCCTTCACTGTTTTTACGGACCATAAAAACCTGGAGTACATTCGGTCCGCTAAAAGACTGAATTCGCGACAGGCCCGGTGGGCGCTTCTGTTAACACGATTTAATTTCACCCTCACATATTGTCCCGGATCCAAGAACACCAAGCCTGACGCCCTCTCCCGCCTCCACGATCCCGCGGAAAAGGATCCCACGCCAGGAGCAATCCTTTCGGACCATTGCATTCTGGGGGCTTTGAGGTGGGAGATCGAGCGGAGGATTCAGGAGGCTCAAGACGGGGCCCAAGTTCCGGCTGAATGTCCCGCAGGGAAGCTGTTTGTGCCTCCATCACTGCGGTCGGAGGTGTTGCAGTGGGGGCACGTGTCCAAGGTGGCTTGCCACCCCGGAGTGACCCGGACATTACATCTCGTCTCCCAGCGGTTCTGGTGGCCTGAGCAACGGAAGGACGTCGTGGAATACATCAACGCCTGTTCCGCCTGCGGCAAGGCCTCGCGTCGGCCTCCGGCTGGATTGCTCCAACCTCTACCCATTCCTCCTCGACCTTGGTCCCACATCGCCCTAGACTTCGTCACGGGTCTTCCTCCGTCCCGTGGGCGGTCCGTCATTCTAACCATTGTGGACCGCTTCTCTAAATCGGCCCACTTCATCCCGCTGTCCAAGTTGCCGTCGGCATTGGAGACCGCCGACCTCCTCGTAAAGCATGTTTTCCGTCTCCATGGCATCCCGCTGGACATTGTGGGGGGCACAGTTCGTGTCCAGAGTGTGGAAGCGGTTCTGCCGGTCCCTGGGGGCAACGGCGAGTTTGACGTCGGGATACCACCCGCAGTCCAATGGGCAGGCGGAGCGCGCTAACCAGGATCTGGGGGCGGCCCTCCGTTGTGTGTGTCTCCACCGTCCCTCGTCCTGGTTTGACCACTTACCTTGGGTGGAGTATGCTCACAACACCCTCGTCTCTTCAGCTACTGGACGGTCCCCTTTCCTGACGGCCTACGGGTACCAACCACCGCTGTTCCCGTCCCAGGAGGGTCAGGTGGAGGTTCCGTCGGTGCAGTTCCACCTCAAATGGGCCCATCGCGTGTGGAAGGAGGCCAGGGCCGCATTGTCCCGCACCGCATCCAGAAATCGGCAGATCGTGGACCGTCGGCGTCGCCTGGCGCCGACCTACGTGGTGGGGCAAAAGGTGTGGCTGGCTACGAGGGACCTGCGCTTGGCCGGCACGTCTGCCAAGTTGGGGCCACGGTTCACCGGCCCATTTGTGGTGGACTCCGTCATCAGCCCCGTCACAGTCAAGCTCCGGTTGCCGGCCTCAATGAAGGTTCACCCCGTGTTCCACGTCTCGCTGATCAAGCCGGTGGCGACCAGTCCCTTGGCTCCGTCTCCCACCCCGCCTCCTCCTCCGCGGGTCGTCGACGGTGACCCCGTGTACACTGTGCGGGCCATCCTGGACTCTCGGCGCAGGGGTAAGGGGTTCCAGTACCTGGTCGACTGGGAGGGCTACGGGCCAGAGGATCGGCAATGGGTCCCCCGCTCCTGGATCTTAGATCCGTCCCTGATTCGTGACTTCCACGCTTCTCACCCGTCCAAACCGGGTGGGCCGCCGGGAGGCGTCCGTTGAGGGGGGGGTACTGTCATGATCCGTATTCGGCAGCAGGTGGCACGCGTTCACTTCTGCCGCCTGCACACCTGCTGCCTATTTGCCAGAGATTGCACCTGCTATATCTAGGCGCTCCGACAGTCAAATCATTGCCGGAGTATTGCATGCCGTGCCACTGCTGTTGCCTATGATTGTAATTCTTATTCGATACCATTGGCTGTTGGTTAAATTTTCGTCGTCCCAAGGGAATCATTATATTAGCGTACGTGAACTAGTACTTGTCTTAACATATTTTCCTTGCCATTTTTTGCAAGCGTTTTCTGTTGTCGCGTTTCCTTATTTCCTGGTTCTCGTTTTCACCAGCGCTTTCTGTTGTTTATTTGACGGGGTTTTGTTTGTAATAAATATTTTTGTTTTGACGAAGTCCTTGTCGGTGTCTGCTCCTTCGGGGATCCACTTATTCTCTGTTACGTACGAAGCAGTTCCCTTTTCCTGCTTCGTGCGTAACGTGACACATCTACTGCTTGACACTTGATCTAAACATGCAGTACAGTATTGATGTTTAAATACAAGTCACTTTTTTTCCACTCTGATAAAACATTAAAACTTATATCTTTATTTTTTATCTTTATCTTTTTTTTTTCTTCTTCTTTCTGCCTACATTCTTGCTGCTGGAGGCTGTAAATTTCCCCAGTGTGGGACTAATAAAGGATATCTTATCTTATCTTATCTTTATATTGAGCCATCCAGAAGAAATCAAACTGGTGTTTATTTTCAAAGACAGGCCGCAAAATACAGTGTATACATCTCAAATCTTCTGTTAAATCAAAGGATAGGATACATAGCATAGATGACCTCTTGGGACCAAATTGTATTGTAATTTGTTATTTGGAATTCATCATGGTTGTCAAGCTTTGTAACTTTTAAGGAAAATAAACGAGTGACTTATTAAAAACAATGCCAATGGGTCCATACAGAACATGTGATGACCATTAAAATGATTCACATCATTTTTACAGAGCGCTGTAATCACAGCAACACCACACACCAAACAGTTTTGGATCCAATTAAATATTGTTGTATTTAGTGGTGGGAGTCTTGGAATGTTGAGCGAAATAATAAAAAGAGTAGGTGGAGACAAAACGAGTACTCACTTTTCTAGAAATTAAATGAACGGAGTCGTGAGACACCTAAACAAGTCACGAAAATGATCACAATGAATGAATAAAATCAACTGAGAAACAGTCAGTTAGCATAAGCAAATAGCCAGTGTCACAGGTGCAAAAATCCAAGAGAGAATGAAGAGCAGCTTTCGCCATTTTTGAGTATGAACACTAAAATTCCTTTAGTGGTACAGTGGTACAGTGTTGCGATGCCTTGTTCAAGAGCACCTATTTCAATTCCTTCATTCATTCATCAAATGCAAGTTGTTGGAATCAACATTTACGTTTGAGTCTTCTGCCCCCCCCCCCCGCCCTCCACATTAAAAAAATACATCCAGTTAATTTCTAATTAGTTACAATTACAAAAATAATGACACAAGATCCGGATTTGATACACTGGTGCTGCCCACTGCTTTTTCAGTGCTACATGAAAAGAACATTATGCTGTACTTGTGGAAAATAAAGTTTCTTTACCTTCGTCTTTAATCTGGGACCACACCACATGGCCACGCTGTTAAAACAAGTAAGTACCGTGTAACGTGCCGAACTTTGAAAACAATCCATTCCAGGATGCTAATAAAACTGTCGTCATCATAAAATCTTTATTCATGATATAGGAAATGTTTTTAGTACATTTTCACATTTTTCACTGTTGTCAAGTGTATAGTAAAAATAGTTATGGCAAATAAGGGAGAGGGAGATGACGTGTGTCCTGACGTGTGTCCTGGGAGGTGGGACTCTTACTATTTATATTTAGTATCACTGTTGATGGTCACAACTGATTTTGATGGGTATGTTCCATTCTTTAAGCACAGATGTTGACTTGTTGTCAAATAGTGTGTATTGGATGAAATGTGTCATAAATGTCCCCGCACTGATGTGACAACCCTGCTTAACAGACTAAAAATTAAAAAACAGCATAGACCAGCATGGTTTTGTTGTGTTGTCTTGTCTTTCTAATGTCACCAGCGAGAGCAAAATAGCAGCAGCAGCAAAATCAAAATAAAATTCACTTGGACCTCTGGTCACCTGTCCCCCACTTTACTAACTTAGGTGTGACTGTGAGCATGAATTGTTGTGCCTTGCAATTGGCTGGTGACCGGTTCAGGATGTTGCCAGCCAATCGCAGGAGACACATAGATAAACAACCAACGTGGGTACTCCGGTTTCCTCCCGCATTCCAAAAACATGCATGGTAGGTTGATTGAACACTCTCAATTTTCTAAATTGTTTGTCTATATGTGCCTTGCGATTGTCTGGCACCCAGTTCAGGGTCTACCCCACCTACAGCTCGATGACAGCTGGGTTAGGCTCCAGCATGTCACGTTTCGGTTTTGCGGTCTGGCCAGCAGGTGGCATGAGCGGACTTTCTGCACACCTGCTGCCAATCTGTAATCATTAGACTCAGCATTTAAGGACTCCTCCGCCATTCACCTGTTGCGGGAGTATTGTTCTATGGCATTGCTGACTTCGCTGTTCTTTGAGTTATTGGCTTTTGACCTCGTCGTGATTTCGCGTTATAGTTCTCGGTACCCATTTTTGAGTAAGTACTGTTTTTGTTTTGATGATCTGGCTTTTTGGCGTGTACTGGTGTTACATTGTTTTTCGTTCGTATTTTGCCGTCATTATTTTTCGTCCTTGCTTTTTTGTGCAAGCGTTTTTTGTTACTCGTTTGGATTTGCCTCCTGGTCCTTATTGGGGACCAGCGCTTTATGTTCTCGCCTTATTTTCTGTGCGATTGAGACATTAAATTGTCTTTGTTCTTACGGAGACCTTGTCTTTGTCTACACTTTTTGGATCCTTCCAAACTCGGTTTATCTGAGACGTAACACAGCACACCGGCGACCCTCGTTTGGATAAACTGATCAGAATCAGACAATGAATGGATAGATCTATCTATCTATCTATCTAACCGTGTATGTATATCCATCCAGCCATTTTCTAATCCGCTGATTCTCACAAGGGTCATGGACGTGCTGGAGCCTATTCCCAGCTGTCTAAGACAGTAGGCTGTGTATACCCTGAACTGGTTCCCAGCCTCTCACAAGGCACACATATCCAAACAACCACTCACGCTCACAATCACTCCTATGGGGCAATTTGGATTGCCCAATCAACCTGCCATGCATGTTTTTGGAATGTGGGAGGAAACCGGAGTACCCACGCAGGCACAGGGAGAACATGCAAACTCCACAGAGGAAGGCCGAAGCCGGAATCGAACCCTGCACCTCTGCACTATGAGGCCGACGTGCTCAACAGTTGACTAAGGTGCCGCTGTGCTCCTTTATTTTAAAATGCTTTACAAAAATTACATGTCAATGTTCTTCTTGCAGCTTAGCCATTGGCTTTTGGTTCTAAATAAACAAAATTCTGCTTGTATGACCTCCTCTCTGTTGCTAAAATTCTAACATGGAGTTAGTGACAGTGGGAGGTTGCTAAACAACATCAGTGGCTGCTATTTTCTGATGAATCACTGCCCTGAATAAACGCAAATGCCTGATTAGAGGGATTGAATGAAAAAGTGAGTGTTTATGATCCCAGTTACCACCTTTGCTGTCGTGCCGAATTTAATTACGTCGTTTCACACACTGTTCTTCAGTGGCGTAGCCGGGCTGCATTCCACATGGGTTTTGAGGTCAAAGGGGCCCAACATTGCACACGCAAATAGAGGACAGAAAGGATCCACAGAACGGGCAGCACTTGCTCTAAAACTCCATCAGAGCGTCTTGTTCTCATAACAACTGACCGGAGAAAGACATATGGCGCGTCACGCTTATGGGCTTCAACTCTGGCCACACCAAGCAGCTGGAGTGGATCCCAGTTCGGAAACATTTAGATTACCGGTCGTATCGGTTCTTGTGACGACCCTCGTCTCAAGTCTGAGATCATGACTGCATGCTTGTTAGTGTTTGTTGACCTGCTGTGGCCGTGCTGCTTCTCGGACCCGTGTTGTCCTTGGTGTGGCTGCCCCCACCACGACAAAAGAGATTTGTCAGTTTTGTGCATTTGGCTGCATCCTCAATTATTTTTTTTTCTTTTTTGATCTCCATTTATCTGCACCACGCAGCTCCTTTTCTGGTGGTTTCTGTCTTTTAAGCATCTTTTTAAATACAAATGTGTTCTGCCTTGCTTTTTTTTTTCCCAGAAAAATAACGGTTGCGGTCTGAGAGGCTGAACCAATCACATTCAATAGATGCACGGATCACTTCAAATTGGTGGTGGTGGTGGTGGTGTGTGTGTGTGTGGGGGGGGGGCTCATATCCCCCCAACACAATGCAGATGTTCGACTCCGTGCTACTTGCCGCTGCGAAGGCATCGTTACATTAAAAAAAATGCGGCAACGTTGTTTAAAAAATATATACTACAAGGTCTATGGGTTTACAAAATCCCCCAACCCTACGTCACATATGCCACTGTTGTTCTTCAAAGACTCCAATTACACCACATACACGTGCAGATTGCCAACATCTATTGAAATAGATTGCAGCAATAGGATGAGACACGACTCCACATTCATCAACACCAAAGTTTCCTTTCAAGAGCATATGATGATGATCTCACATCGTCTAATAACTTAAGGTTAAAAAAATATCTAAAAAGATTATCATAATTTTCGTTAATCACCATTCATTTTCAGTTTCACAAGAGCCCACAAGATCAAACATACGTATTTTGAGCATTTCCCGAGAGCAAGGCACACATCAATTGTAAGTAATTGAAACAATATGAGGCATATCTGCGCTCGCCGTTACTGAACCATCACAGCATTCTGTAGATATGACGATAAGGGTGTGAAGTGCCCTTTTTCCTCCACCCGTTTCACAACACTGGTCCTGAAGCTCAAAACAATAGTAACAGTAACAAGACCTAAACATGACAAAACAAACAAATATGACAGCAGCAAAGGAACAGCAGCCAACAATGGCCCAACAACGAGTAGTCGGCCGGGAGTCCTTTTATAGCCACGAATTACCGAATGACCAACAGGTGTGCAGCTGCTGGGAAAAGCCCCACAGTGCCACCTGTTGGTCACAAACCAAAACATGACAAATTTTGAGAATTTCAAATTAAATGTCTGGAGGGTCTTAGCTGGAGTTACACTGAATTCTGTTGTGCCATCCCTGGACCACACACATTCACATATAGGCGATCTATATTACTGATATCTGAGAATGACTTTTTTGATTGTACAATATTGTACACAAGTCTCAAGCAGCATATGCAACATTCCTGTGGCTTTTATACATTATTGTTTCAAACATTTTTACTTTATTCTTTCGCACCGCATTAGATACTGTTAACTAACATGCACGAGTTTTAGGTCACGTCTGTATAGTAGTGTGTTATTGTAATCGCCTTTAAATCAGCACCCATTCTGAAATACTGAAACAAAAAATGAAAAAGACACACACACACACACACAAATGTAACATGTCCACAAGACATGCACAGTAAGATACCATTACACATGATGAGGCTTTGGATAAAGGTGCAGGTATTCATTTTAGTTCATAGGGCATCAGTGAAATAGGTTTCCAGTCTAGAATCACCGTTGGTCATCTTCCATACAACAGAACATAAACTGCTATCTGAGATTCTGAGATGGTGCTCCCTGATTTTTATTATTTATTTATTTATTTGTAATGATTTTTTATTTTTTTTTGCTAACACTTCCGTTTTTGAGGAGGTCTCCGCTCCACTTTGTGACATTGTTGTTGCTGGTATAGAATTGCTAAAACAACAAATCTAATGATCTGAAGTATTTTACGCATGGTGTATGTGCTTGTGTGGACTTTACTTTGTTTCTGCAGTATCAGTTTTTCTCATTGACACTGCTAATGAATTTGTTAATTTCCCTCTGTGCTCAATAACGCACTCATCTATACCTTAAGATATTTCTCGCTTTTGTATGGTAGCAAGCATATGACAAGTAGTCTTTGTTTCAGGTAGGGTCTTTCTTGCATTATTTCAACCTGGTCAGGCCAATAAAACTATGATCTCACTCCATGGCCATGAGTGTTGTAGGTAGAAATCAGAAAATGTATATATTGGACCAGTAATACACAAATATGAGGGGATACAATGCCATATATCCCTTTCAGTGTTGTAATAGAATTGAGTGAACAACAACACTTTGAACCATGTTCAAAGTGTCTCAAGCACAGAATTTTTAAAAATGCTATTTTATTTCACGAGACAAATAGAAAGAAGAAAAACTAAAATCAGCTTCCTGTAACTGTCTACTGAGGTTACAATAGGCTGCAGTTGAATGCTAACATTAGAAGACAATGTTTGATGATAGTGGAGGGAGGCCGTAACTTGTTTTGAAAGTTCGTACAACTAAAACATGCTGATTCAAACTATTGTATTATTTATTTTTTTATTTGTTTATTTTTTAGCCTAGAATAATGCAATACAGTAATGCAATCCCACCATGTTTTATGTGGCTGTGAGAACCTTTAGAGTCAGCACTCTAACCTCACTGAATTAGATACACATATTTTACTTAAACTTCCAAGATTGGCTGAGAGCAGCGAAAATGCACAGAAAAAAAATACTTTCCAGCATATAATGACATTTTTACTTTTCAATTCTTACTATCAAGAGACTTTATATTTATATGGACATACAGAATAATTTATTGCTTCCATTTGTTCAGAAAAAAATACGTTGGGCGTGGAAACAAATTGCATTTTGATTTTGATTTTTCAATCATTCAGGCCTACTATCTTTCCTATCCTTCCGTCAGCATCTGTTCTTCTATCCTATACTTGTTTTCCAGATATCCACACCGACGCAAACATTCAAGTTAAACAGCTTGCATGAGTTAGTGTTCAAGCATGTGTGAGTGCTGTAATACAGTAGCGGTGTATCTCAGGCTTGCATTCAAGCAGCTGGTACACATCTGTTTCTTCATCTACTGCTGCGGCCTGTGGCTCAAGGAGCGAGGTGAACTGGCATGCGGTGTCTGCGTCTGCACCATTAATGGGGAGATAGGCTGCTTGAATGTGGTTTATGGTGAGCGACTACTCCTATGGGTAAACTGTGTCACGGTTTTGCACTGGAGTTGCATGCATGAAGACATGGCTAAATGACTGTGCATGACGGTGTGCATCTTAATAATCCTGCATACCTGTGTGTCTGTGGGTTGTTGGTTGGTAATAATCAAATGGTTAGGCTACTTAAAATTGTGAAAAAGTCCTCGGTCATGGCTCACATCACCAGTGTGGCACTTGCATTGACTGCCAAAATCATCCGCTGCAGTCTATTCCAAAAGTGACTCATTGCAGTGTGTTCAGGCTTTCCATTTATTATTTGTATCATATCAGGGATCACCATCTCCGGTCCTCGAAGGCCACTCTCCTGCATGTTTTGGATGTTTTCCCTCTTCCAACACACCTTATACAAATGATCAGCTCATGAGCAAGGGCTAAAAAAGCTAGATAATGATCCTGATCATTTAGAAGAGTGAGACAACTAAAACATGCAGGATAGGGGCCCTCAAGGAGCAGAGCTGCTGAAACCTGTCCATTATCCTATACATGTACAGTATGTAAACATAATTACTTTGTGACTTCCATCACATAACTCCATAAAATATTTTCTTGCATTTAGATTACAGCTAGGTGGCATGGTGGTCGACTGGTTAACTCGTCAGCCTCACCCTGCGTAATGAAGACATATTTACACTGGGGGGCAGTGTTGCTTAAATAAACGTTTCAAGCTTTTGCAGTCGCTGTCTACTGAAGTGAAGGATGTGTAGCTCGGAATTTGGATAATATTTATACAGCGAACCTAAAGCCATGAATGCCACTAAGTTACGGAAAGAGGGGTCAAACTCCCAGAGATACACAGGATGTGAGCAAATTTAGCGAACAATTTGAAAACACAATTTGTACATGGCTGCATAAAGCCGGACGATCGCTTGGTTGTGCCTTGAAGTTTTGGACCCTTTGCCTCCCCTACACACGTGCGAGTCTTCATCTCATCTGCCACTTGCACCATAAAAGACAGCGTGAACACTCGCCCGTTGCCAGTTCGTCAGCGATCATTCCTGCCTAGCTAGCTGCTGCCACGCCGTTACGCTCCAGCATTTCTGCACTCCTCAACGTGATCATTTTGACTAGCTTTCAGTTGTTTACACCTCGACCTGTCCAACTTCCTGGCAATAAAACCCTTCTTCGTTTTTGGTGTCTGTGTGTGGTTCTTGTGCTGATCTCTCACGAAGCCTAACACTTTAATTAACATTGGACCCAAACTCCTCGCTTGGAGCGTCCCTCGTGCCGAAACGGCGCAGCATCGGCGGTGTCGTGGGCATAAACGGCTCGGTACGACATTTCGCGCCGGTGGGCGTGAGATGTTCCTCCGCTTCAATGGTAACCCGGGATACTCTCCGCCGTACGGGTGCCGTGCTACTCCGGTGATGAGGTAAGATCTGTCCTAAAAAAATCGAGCCCGACCTGACCCGGCCCACAGGTATTTAAGCCCGAGCCCGATCACTTGATTTACACGCCCCAGCCCGAAGCAAACCCGACATGTCATATTTTATTTGTAAGTATTTTTGGCAGAAAACAACGCAAGATTTTTGAAGGTTAAATTAATCTACGTATTTTTCTGAACATGATAAATGCCTTTGCACAACGAAGGAATGCGAAAACACAGAATAAGCGCCCAGACAAAAAGACATCTTGATACGCATTTGCTTAATAAGGCGGAGAAATCCTGCAGCCCACTAGGCTTTAAATAGAATAATACAAATCAAACAAATAGATAAAGACAAATGGAAATTATTTCTATAGTTTTGTTTAAACGAAATTTAACATAAACCTTTCCATTTTCGTTATCTGTAATTTGGTCTGACACGTGCGCAGTGCATGCTTCGCGTCTGGTCGTTTGCGCTCCTGTTTTGTAGTTTAATAGCAAAAATCCAAATTATTGGATTTTATTATCCAATAATTTGGATAATAATTACACACGCATCCAAATTATTATTATTTATATTATAAACAAGTATTCCTTAGTTTAGTATCTGCACATAGTTATAGTATACATTTTTTAAAATATATATATATATTTTTTTAAAAGTCAGCGGGAGAGTAGCCAGGCGGGACCCGACCCAAACCCGAAGCAATGAGGGACATTTTCGGCCGGTCGGGTTCCGTTAGTGTCATGATTCGGTTTGGGACCAACAGGTGGCACTGTAGGGCTCCACCTGCAGCTGCACACCTGTTGGTCACTAGGTAATTAGTGCTTTAAAAGGACTCCCAGCCCGACCACTCATTGTCGGGTCATTGTTTGCTCTTGGCTACTGTCATGTTTGTTTGTTGCTGTTTGCTCCTGTCATGTTTGTTTGTTTGCTGTCCCTTTACTGCTATCAGGTTTGTTTCGGTCATGTTTTGGTCACGGTTCTGTTTTAGCTTCACTTGTTATTTTTGTTTGCTACTTTGGACTGTTTGTTTTTGGATTTAGTTAGTGATGGGTCCATGAGGCCTCATGAGGCATGTCGACACAATGACACACTGTGTTGATACTGTACTGATACTG
Source organism: Hippocampus guttulatus (assembly GCF_054856545.1). NCBI lineage: Eukaryota > Metazoa > Chordata > Actinopteri > Syngnathiformes > Syngnathidae > Hippocampus > Hippocampus guttulatus. Next base: position 6,375,888 of record NC_141266.1, on the reverse strand, counting down.
TGTCGCTGACCACTGCCACCTGCTGGACCTTCAAAATCCCTGCAGCCAACCCACTTGACAGACTGAACAAACTGATTTGATGATGACGTGTATACAATGCACTACCTCACTCTACCCACAATAGCCACAAGCGCCATTGTTTATGTTGTTGTTTATGCTGTTTATATTGTTTATATTGTCTATACTGTTCAGATTACATGTCTTTTTTATACAGTGTAGCTACGATCCTTTCTTAGCTGTGTGTTTAATGCACAGCATGTTTGCATGCATGTATGCACTGAGGATTGAGAGGAAGAAATTTCATCTATGCTGCATGTCATACATAAAGCATATTTGACAATAAAGATGACATTGACCCTTGACAATATCATTCACATCCATGCATTCATATTGTATCATTCAATGTGTTTCAATAATGTGAAAATCATGTGAATGAGGATGCTTGTGGGCTTTGTCTTCACAAATTTTGATTTAGAAAAATAAGATGCTCCAGTGTTTTAAATTTCAGTCTGTTGCGTTTAATGCATGCTATTTCCCCTGTTGTGGAGAACACACACACACAATGGAATAAGACATGTCAAAAATCCGAGAGGCACTTGGAGAGACAAGGAGATTTTAATAAATACCTTATTCTCCAAAAGGAGATCAAAATGGCTCTACACGGCGGACAATTTGTATTTGTCCGGAAGCTGCTCCATAATATGCACGTACTGTAGCAACGTCACTCGAGTGAAGCGCGTCTCAGCAGTCGATAGTCTGCTGCTCTCTGCTGTGAGCGCGTGAGCGCGAGCACGTACTCGCGGCGCCGACCCAACCCACGCCACATATTAAGCTTTGAACTACGACAACAGCTAAACTAGCCTCGCCGATGTAATGATGGTCAGCAGACAAGGTTTACGTTTTATGTGACTTTTAATAGCAACGTGGCAGAGTCATCAAACATGCAGTGTGCTCACTCGCAGTCACTTTCTGGAACTCCCCCTTATAGGCGGGACCTCTCAATCAACTGGAGTATGACGTACAGTACAAACGTTCATAAAGCACTTCTCATATAATAATAGCCTATTATATGACAGCCGACATGACGCTCGAAGTCAGACGGACAATTTTTTTCTGATAATCAGTGTGTTTTCCGTATTGCCCAAACATATATTTTTATTCGAGCGAGGGTGAGGTCTGGCTTGTTTCGGCAATCGGCATCGTGTCGCCAGACGCACTTCCTTAGGATACACTGTGCGGGCTTTTGCTGAGTCAACGCCCCCTGCACTGAGTCGACACCCCCTGGATTAAGTGGCGCAGGTTGGACTGTGCCAAGCAGCCGATGCAGTCTAAACTACAGAGGTGCAGTTCACGTGTCAATTAGCAGCCTGGACTGTGTCAACGCAGCCGATGTGTCAATTAGCAGCCTGGACTGTGTCAACGCAGCCGATGCAGTCTAAACTGCGCCGGTGCAGTTCACGTGTCAACCATGCAGCGCTGGTGATGCGGCTGTCCTGTTTTTGTCTCGTCAAGCCGCGTCTACAGTGGGCCGAGCCCCGTCTGCATCCACGTTGAGCCGAGGCTCATCACGTGTCTGTTCGAGCTGAGTCACATTCACGTCGACGACGAGCCGTGCCACGTCCACGCCCACGTCAGGCCCAGCCCCTGTTCACGTCCGGCTGTCCCAGGTCCCCCGTTACGCCGAGCTCTGTCCACATCAGGCCACGCCCAGCCAAAGGATGGCCGTCGCTTTTGTTCCTGTTCCCTGGCGAGGTGAAGGTCACCGTCGCTTTTGTTCCTGTTCTCCGGCGAGGCGAAGGTCGCCATCGCTTTTATTCCTGTTCCCTGGCGAGGTGAAGGTCACCGTAGTTTTCGTTCCTGTTCTCCGGCGAGGCGAAGGTCGCTGCCGCTTTTGTTCCTGTTCTCCGGCGAGGCGAAGGTCGCAGTCGCTTTTAGTTCCCGTTCCCCGGCGAGACAAGCCTTCTGGACAACTTTGGGACGTCTCCCTTGAGGGAGGGGTACTGTCATGATTCGGTTTGGGACCAACAGGTGGCACTGTAGGGCTGCAGCTGCACACCTGTTGGTCATTAGGTAATTAGTGCTTTAAAAGGACTCCCAGCCCGACCACTCATTGTCAGGTCATTGTTTGCTCTTGGCTACTGTCATGTTTGTTTGTTGCTGTTTGCTCCTGTCATGTTTGCCGTTCCTTTACTGCTCTCGGGTTTGTTTTGGTCACGGTTCTGTTTTAGCTTCACTTGTTATTTTTGTTTGCTACTTTGGACTGTTTGTTTTTGGATTGAGTTTTCTGTGTTTTATCAATACACTTCTTCAAATACACCCTGCTCCTCTCTCCTGCTTGCTTTTTGGGGTTCACCTCGCAAACGTGACAGGTAGGGCTCGGGCCGCCCGATCTTACCTCTACTCCGGCGGGTGGCATCCGTTCGGTCCCGGACCTTTGTGTTGTTTTTCTTCCCTTTGATTGCACACCGCGATCCCCTGGTCCTCAAAGCGATTTCCATCTCTGGCGGGGACGTCGGCACGGCGCAGCTCCGGCGGGGCCAAGCGGTTCAAAACCAATTTTTTGGGGTGTGATTTTTGTACATCATATAGCCACTGAGACCAATACACAACCAGTGGCCAAAAAAAAAATCTTTACGAGTGTAGGTAACTTAATGTGACATGTCTGTCATTTTTTAGTGGGAATTTTTTTTTCCAGAACAACACTCACAAAATTGGATATACTGTAGGTCTCCATGACTTCCAACATTCTGATGTGCACTCACAGCAGCAATACCAGTTTTCGGCCTCTCAATTCATGCAAATTCTTCTCAAGACACTGCTCATGGTACCACCTTTCGCACTGGGTCTCGTCAAAAGGGGGTCAGGGGGAGAGAACCCTAACACTGCAAGATTATATGTTGGGAAATTTCAATCAGGATAACTCTAAGTTGCTTTTAAAATTCAAATTATTTTTCTTACTTGAACCAACCCAATTTCAATGATGCATGCAAAGTATCATGAAGACAATGTCGATGCAAGATAAATTGTGTGTTCTCCCATTGTAAAAATCACTCGTTTTGTCAGAGGACCTGTTCCAGGTGGTTTTGCCATTGAGCACATGCCACAGTGCATGGCGAGAACAAATACTATAACATAACGGAATATCAGTGAACATTAAACTTAAAATTCACAGTCTGTAAAAATGGGATTGAAATGTTATCTTGACATTTTCTTTCATCAGAGTAGTGAATCACAGATTTTTCGTTGTGGTACAAATCATAAAAAATGAATTTCTAAAAGCTTTCAGAATTCATCCCTGGTGTCAACACTTCATTTTCATGAAGTAGTTTGAAACAAAATATTTTTTGTCATCATTTCTGGATGCCAGAATTAAACATTTTTTGCATGGGTGATCATCATCAAATAAACCTGGGGTGGTCAGTATTTCTGAAGATTGTCTTGTTCTCTTATTTGCCATCGCCACACAGTGGCGGTTCTGGGGGGGGGGGGGGCAACGGGGGCCAGTGCCCCTGTAGCACCGATTCTGGCCCCCCCTGTGGCCCCCCCTCCGAGTACAGATTACGCAGTCGTGTAAAAGGTGGAACCAAAGTGCGTGATTTAACATTCTAGTCGGACCCTTTAGTGTGCTGCGCCATTTAAAAATGAGCGGGAAAATGAGAAGCAGTCCGCAGAGAAGGAAATTACCACGACACGAGTGCTATTTGCGTGTGTGTGCATGTGTGTGTGTGTGAGTGTGCGTGTGTGTGCGCGTGTGTGTGTGCGTGTGTGTGCGCGTGTGTGTGTGTGCGTGTGCGTGTAACTTTTTTAGTCTCCCTTTTTATTTTAATTTTTATTTAACAGGATCAATATATAAGACATTGCCTTTTAAAATTTGGATAATTATATGCATGTAAAACATCTAGCTTCAGTATATTTGCAATTTTTGTCCCCGGCAGGCTGGTACCATATCATCCCCATATTCTCAACAGACGTATTGTTACGCTTGCAGACATTTTAGCCCTCCTAATACTGTTTTTTTTCTCATCACTGTAATGTTATGACTACAATTTCAAAGTCTGAAGAAATAAAAAGTCAAATAAGATTTCGAATCTGTCTTTTTAGCCCTGGGTTGAATGTGCCCCCCCATCAAAACCCCTGCCCCAGCCCGGCCCCCTCAGTGAAATTGATCCAGAACCGCCCCTGTCGCCACATGATGTTCTAAAATTGATGCACGGAATGTCTGGGGAAGGCCTTCATCAGTTCCACTGCCATCTCAAACAAAAATAGCTTGTTTGTCTTGTGGGAGTGACAAAACTGTTTCGGGCGAACAATTTGAAAACACAATTTGTACATGACTGCATAAAGCCGGACGATCGCTTGGTTGTGCCTTGAAGTTTTGGACCCTTTGTTGTCATTCCGCGCCACTTTCGGCCTGCATGGCTTGGAGGAGCTCCGGCTGGGGACAATCTGGCACACACACCCACACGCACACGCACACGCACATTCATTTTCAAACCCGCTTATGCTCACGAGGGTAGAGGACCCGAGCTGAATGTGGGACGGGCACCACCTGAGTGGTGAGACAAGGAATTGTATTTATGTTTTTTATATATTCATAATATTTATAAAAGTGCACGTCTGCATAACATTCTTTCCTCATTAATGTTAAAGTAAACAAACAAAACAAAAAAGAAAATCCTATTGATCCTCTTAAAACGGAACAACTTAAAAACAACTTTACTAAAACGTGTTTACTCGATCAGAAAAAAATGAGGTGCCTGAAATCGGAAAATAAATACAGTACATAAATAAAAACACCACTGCCACCTACTGTAGTGGATTTGCAATTCTACTTAATTCTAGTATCCTATTTCCATAAAAGCATGGTCCTTGGGGTCACAAGTGCCCCCATTGGCATCATATTTGTTATTATTGCGTTCAAATATCAAACAGGTACAATTTTGCCACACCGGTACGTCCCTTCAAACTAACGTTGAAAACAAATAGGTAAACCAATGGAGTCACGCAGCCCTTTGCCGCAGCTCGGCGCACGCGCACGCACTCACACGCAAACCCACACGCGCAGCGCGCGCCTGGACACACGTCCGCACACAACTAGCCAATGGAGTTCAATGCAATCGATTGGCGTATCAGTCCATTGCGTCCTGTGTCCTACGAGACTGCGTGCTTTCATTTCATCTCTGTCGTGGATAAAACGAGAGGGAGAATGCTGCAGCTTTGCTGTGCCAGTCACAACTAAAAGAATGGACGAATATGCAGCCTTGAATGTTTATTGGCGTTGTAGGATGCCGTGTGATGAGGAAGGACGACAAGGCTCGGAGACGGTCTCATTTTGTCTTTCCAGTGTACCACTGTATGAAGGAGGGGCTGGTTCACCTCATGCTGAACGTGACACGCACTTTTGTGTTCCTGCGACCAGTGTCGCCCATAACCTGCGGATAATTTGGAAGGAAATGCATCCATGGCTCTTTGACAAATGTTGCTGAGCCGGCAGTAAAACGACCAAGGTAAGACGACGCAAGTCGTGTCCTCACTGGAGTTGTTCAAGGTTTAGAGTGAAATAATACATTGCAAATTGATGACTGATCGGAAATAATAACCAGATGAGCCTCCTGAGCGTGATGCGTATTGTTCGTCTGATTAGGACACCGCAGGTGCGCCGTGTAGTAGAAATGTAACCATTTTTGTGCGTCATTCGTGGGAAATTAGACACACGGTGCCCTTATTTTTCTGTTAGTATCATCCACGAAGCACTTAAGATTTTTTTGGGGGGTCAAAATTATGGCAACAAAAACGGTAAAAGTAAAACATATGCAGATAGTCTGCACACACTATACGAACAATACTGTATAGCTCCCGGTGTTTGTTGTACGTCACTTTAAACTATACCCGCGATGATAATTATTTGTTAAAATTAATTGGCTACCAATCTGATAGTGTCATTCACAACAGAGGCTATTTGCCAAGGTATTTTCTTTTATCTTGTACAGCTGTCGTATAGTATCTCATTAGACTATTAAGTTATTATAATGGTGGCCAGAGGATGTATTTGCTGTATTTAGCATGTTTAATACAGATCAGTCTCACACACATGCATGCACAATAAGAGTATAGATCTAGTGGCGTCCCGTTTTAATGTACAGTATTTCTATTCTTTCCGACTGAAATATAAGACCGCGAAAGCAGACTTTGTTCTGTCTTCGCCCTCCCAACAATCTCCGCTCTTAGTCATTTAGATCCTTGACTCTTTTCATACCATATCCAAGTTCAACTGGTCCTGCTCAGCAACTTTGTACACGTGGTGGGATGTTGACACAGTAATTGTACCATGCAGTACATCCTTGTTTTGAATGTGGAGAATTCATACTGGATGACATAAATTCACTTAGTTAATATTTTAACAGAATTGAACTTAATTGCATAGCGTAAGACGTCACTGGCAGTCGTCGCAATCATGTGTGCTTTTGACCCTGCCATAGTATTCAGCGATTGTGACAATGAAACATTAAAACAACAACGAGATGAGTTTAAGCCATTGTGCAAATCATTTTGTTCACCCCACCTCCATCCCCCAGCCACGATTTATGCCTTCTGACTCCTTTAACCGGTAAATATTTAACAAAAGATAAAGACCAGGGACTGAGAAAAAAGTATCACCATATTGCCAGTGAGAGGCTCCAAACATCCATCCATCCATCCATTTCCTAATTTGCTTTATGTGGGAGGAAACCAGAGTACCCGAAGAAAACCCACTCAGGCACGGGGAGAACATGCAAACTCCACACAGGTAAGCCGGAGCCGGGGATCGAACCCACGACCTCTGCACTGTGAGGTCGATGGGCTAACCACTGGAGCACCGGGCCACCTGGCTCCAAACAAAAACAACAACAACCGCAGCAGCAGCAACAACGGCCCAACTTGGGCGTGCCTTCGGGCTACAAACAGTTCCCGGTCTACAGCCAACAACTGGGTCTGCCGGTACCCGGGCCGCAGTGGCTTTAGGAGCCGCTTTGGGGCCCAGTTGGAGGTTGCTCAACAACAACAACGACAACAATAGCAACAGCGATAGTTTTGTACAGGACAGTCAAATACTAAATATGATTTTCAGAATAATGCTTCTAAATTACACTCACACTGTTCCCTCTGGAGTTTACTTGAGTAAGAAACCGTGTTCGTTTACACGTCAATCTTGGATTTCAATGTAAATTATGATGCTTTGTTACCCTGCTGGTCCGTTTACAAATAACATCCATCCATCAATGTTCCAATCCGCCTATCCTCATGTAAGCTTATGTTAAATTAATTATTTTCATTTTATATTTGAGCATTATATTATATTTGTTCCTACCGACTGCTGTCAGGCTGCTGAATAAAAATAATAACAATAATAATAATAATAGTTAAATGATGTGAAAAACAATTGTTGATAGCACTGCGATTTATCCCTTTTGTATTTAGATTGCACTTAATTGAACGGTGTTTGTTTGTTTTTTTCTTCTTTCTACCCACATTCTTGCTGCTGGAGGCTGTAAATTTCCCCAGTGTGGGACAAATAAAGGATATCTTATATTCTTTTGTGTTATAGTTATCTAAATTATATTCTGTTTAATAATTGTTGAAACATTCTTATGTTGCTTGCGTCTGATTGGCTAAAGAGAAGCAGGAAGTGTTTTCGTGACTGAGGGGGGGTTATGTTCTCGTTCATCCGTTCGGAGGTGCCGACGTTTTTTTTTTTCTTTCTCCTTTTTAATAAACTGCATTAAAGGATTCCATCTCTCCATCTGTCATTCGTAAAGAAGAGCCATCCACTGAAAAACAACGAACCCCTCAACTTACACTCACAAAGGTTGTAGGGGGTGCTGGAGCCTTTCCCAGCTGTATTCGGGCAGTAGGCGGGTGACACCCTGAACAGGTTGCCAGCCAATCGCAGGGCACACAGAGACGAACAACCATCCATGCTCACACTCACACCCAGGGACAATTTTGAGTGTTCAATCAGCCTGCCATGCATGTTTTTGGAATGTGGGAGGAAACCGGAGTACCCGGAGAAAACCCACGCAGGCTCGGGGAGAACATGCAAATTCCACACAGGGAGGCCGGAGCTGGAATCGAACCCGGTACCTCTGCACTGTGAGGTCTACGCGCTAACCACTGGGCCACCCACAAATAACATGACTGTATATTTTGGATCTTGACGTGGGCCTGTGTTTCCTCTCTGTGCTTTAGGGAGCAGTAGCAACTTGCCTCTTTGATCGTTCCTGGTGGTTGATAATGGCAACTTCAAAAGAAAGTCACAAGGATCATATCCTGCTGGGGGAGAGCGATAGAGTAGGGAGCAGTGTCCCCTGTCCAGGTGACACACTCCCGTGGAACTTGTCCAAACATCAATGGGCCAAACGCTCCACGTCAGCCTTGGGGGAGGTCCTGGATCCAGCTGAGAGGGCGGTCATCCGCATCGCAGGTAAAGTCACTCTAAAAACTGCGTTGTCCAAGACTTAATTTGTCCACACGGCAAGTCCACATTTATCGAGTCTAAGTGAAATTCGAGTCACAAAGGTCCTAGTCCAAGTCAAGTCAGAGACCACAAGGTCCAAGTCCAAGTCCAAGTCCGTATGCGTTCAAGAGTAAACCGAAAGACAGAAAAGTACTATTTTTCACGACTAGAATTTACAGAAATGTCACGCTGCTCAAAACTCTTCTTTCAAAGTCGATGGCATGGCGCCCATTGCCGAATTAACCGTGTGTGCAGATAAACTAAAACTCCCTCTTTTTGTGGTGGTTCTGCAAATGTCGAGCAAAGATTGATGGGGAGTAATTGTATTTATTTTTATAATTTAGGATACATTGCAAGATGATTTTCAGGAATAAAAGCAGAATTAGACTTGTTCGAGTCGATAAAAATATTTTGTGAGTCCATGGCCGAGTCAGAAGCAAGTCAGAGTCAAACAACAACGACAACAACAAAAACACGTCAAGTCTGGACTCGGACTACTGCAACCCTGCCACATGGTTCCAGCAATTCATTCCATGCCAGAACTGTTAAGATAAGATAAGATATCCTTTATTAGTCTCGCAATGGAGAAATTCCCAATTCACAGCAGCAAAATTATGAAAGGAAGAAGATGATTTTAATTTGCGATTGGTGTAAATATTTAGAATAAACTCACAATCTAACTTAATACCCATTTTTAGTAGAATAGAGCAAAGAACTCTGCACCTGTAGTGTGTTGCATGTTATTCGGTGTGGAGGACATGAAGTGTATCAAGGGCCAATACACAGTGGTGTACATAAGTGTTCAAGTTGGACATTCATGTACCAAGCATTTTGTATTTTCTTGTTGTGTGGTGCCCGCCAGTCATGGTTTCATAAAGTGGAATGCATACACGCCCAGAATCTTGCTCAACACATTCATGGCGCAGGTGGGAACAGATGTAAAGTAAAAAGCAATGTTTAAAATGGTGAGGAATTAAGAGATTTTTTTGTGTCATGGTGCTTTTTACATATCATTTGAATGTAGGAGCCACCAATCTCTGTTTGCAAATATCTGTGACAATCACTGTCACGGGCTGTTCGCCAGCAAAATGTCACTGTCCTGTGAAAAAACACGGATGCCAACGTTAGTCATTTTTAACTTCCCACTAACAAAAAGCCTAAGGAGCAGTTCTGAAACTGTAACCTGTCAAGATAATTGATACAGGTAGTTTATTTAAATTTGTGTGGTTAAGTAATGCTCTGCTTTCTTGGCACACTCGACTACTTTTTGGGCACTTTGATGTGCTGCTTTAAATGTCACATCACAAAAATAAATAAAAAATCATTTACCCTGTGAGGTTGTGACACAAAGTATTTGTTTTTAGACATGAAGCACAAGGTTCATCTTTTCCCAACAGATATATGATCAAAATAGGAAACACATTTTAATTTCAGGACACAAAAAGTACAAAGGGACTGGATCAAAGTGTGAGGTGTGGTCTATATTGCGCAGTACAGACAATAGGCTCGGATCATGTCCAAAGCAACCGCAGTGGGGCTGGAAACACATTACTTATTCATGTTCAGGAACAGAAAGGACTTTTGTATTACGCACTGTAGAAGTGTGCAAGTCTTCGATCCATTCGCACTACTTATGGCAAGCGTTGATGTAAAAATAAGATAAGATATCCTTTATTTGTCCCACACTGGGGGAAGAAAATGAATTTAAAATATAAGTGCTGTTTCCAAAGCAAAAAGCAATTATGAATGAATCGGTAGTCTGAAATGATTGCAAATGATCATACCTGCAGCACTATTTAGGGGACATATTATGAAAAACTGGCTTATGGAACACTGCACCGGCACGTCATGAGCTCGCCACTCGGTTCCCAGAGTGCATTGCATGGCGTAATATATCTAATGTATGAATTTATTAGGATGTTAATCCTTGTCATGTATGTGTGCTGCTGTTACCAGGAGTTGAATGTGTGTCATATTTAAACGCTAACATTTAGTTTTGAGACTATTGTGAACAGGCTTCCTTGATCATATATAATGAAATGGAGAATGATTGGTCACTGGAGTAATCGGTCAACCATTAAAGGCTTTGATCGTGTTCACCTATCACGCACTGTTTCATGAATATTGGCCACCCAACATTTGGAGCAGCTATATTCCGTCCGAGACCATGTCTCATGGACTGAGGAATAAAAGGATCTTCGTGAATAAATTTACATTGCTTAGGATAGAAAGGAATAAAAACCCTCTCTGTCCATGAGTTTTAATTATCAAGACAGGCTGTCTGTTCTTCGATCATCTTCATACAAAGAAGGGGATACTCAACTTTGCGTTTTGCAGGACATCAAGCTCTGTGTTGACGCTACTGTGATCTAGACAGCAGTAAACTATTTGACCAATAGGTGGCACTTTATGTCAAAGGTGCTTGTTGGGCTGAAAGCTTTCCTCCTAAAGACCACCACTTCCTCTGGAAAATGTGCCTCATTTTCCACACTCACTTCAATAGAATTGACCACATAAAGTAGCCATTGTACTGCTGGTGTTACAGTGCACCGAGACAACATAATTTATGGCCTGTGATGTGGTCAAGCAGACAGAACCTCTTTATTTCATCTGTTCTTTACAACCGTGACATTTCCACGTCCCCCTTTATCTCGTCAATATGTTTCTGACATACGCCATCAGAGAAATTGGCAGAAAGAATGGAATCTGAGGCGGGGACATAAAATGATGTGCCAGCTTTTATTTATTTATTTAAACATTGATCTGTAGTCATGGGGAATTCCTGAAGAGAACGGGATGCATATTCCCTTTTTTTAAATTATAATTTCCATCTGCCTCACAAGTCTGAGGTTGGCAGTTCGCCCTTGTTGCATGTTCTCTCCCGTGCTTCGTACTCCGATTTCTTCCCACTTTCCAAAAACATGCATGTTGCCGTTCGGTAAATGAACAGTCCAAATTGTCCTTTGATGTGAATGTGAGTGTGAATGGTTGTTTGTGTGTACAATATGCTCCCTGCGATTGGCTGGGGACCAGTTTCAAGTTTGCAGCCACACCTCAGCTAAAGTTACCTGGGATAGGCTTCAGCTCACCCGCAACCCTAGAGGGGATAAGTGAGTGGGTGCGGGTGATTTCTTTGTTTGATGGTTTGTTTGTTTTTTGGACAATGTTTTAAAATAACATCATACAGGCAGCAGAGTACCATCCTGTGATGTTGATGTACAGTATGACTTCCGCAACAGATCGGATAGCGCTGCCTACGGATCAGGTTGCCGCATGCATGTCTGTCTCAAGCTATTATTGAGCCCAAGTGCTGTGTTACAAAAAATCAAAACAAATTGAAGTATTATTGGGCTACATGCGGCAGCAGACCCGGATAGCAGATTCGTTGACTGACGCTCACAAGGTTGTTGTGAAATTAAAATAAAACATGAGATCGGCTTTAATATGAAAGTAGTGCTTTTATTTTGAAAGTGTCTTGAAACACCTCAGCAACGGAAGTAGTGGAGGGATGTTTGGTGGTTTGTGGATACACACGAGTCTGGGCCCCAAAGGTGAGCAAGGGCAAGAGCAGTGTGTCAGAAAGCAGTAATTTATTTCCTGCATGGTGAAGGGAAGTGAATGATTTCCCCTGAGAGTCTCAACTACGGCAGGCTAATAATATCACTCAATGGCTGTTGCTCAAATTATCAGCACACTTTAAAAATGAGGGAAAATGAACTCACATTGGAAGCATTTTTTTTTGTGAGCGTTGATTAAATAGTAATATTTTCACGTGTACATAGGTAATTGTAAGATAACAGTTTATCATTTGAAAGATTATGTCCTAATTTTAATGATAGACAGTAATCATACAGTAATTGAAAGGAAGAATGTTGAAATGCATCAAGATGCATCTCGACTGAGAGACAAACTAAGGTTAGGCTGGGTTGTTTGTGTAATTTGTGAAGAAGCTTTGCCTGTTTTGGGATCATGGGCTGTTCTATATTTATGGGTTAATCTATTAGTACAGACACTTATAAAAATGAATTGGGGGCAGTGTCAAATATTCTGTATTATTTTCGGTAATCACAGCAGGACCCGTACCCGAACCCCCACTGTCCGTATGGTGTTACTGTCTCCCATTTCTACACAAATACCATTTTACCAGAGCCATGCATTTTGCTTTTTTTATTTTAAGATTTTAAACTAGTGCGACCAACTTTTTCAGTTGGTCACACCAGCACAGGATTTGGTTGTTTCATTTTTTTGGTGCGCTACAGCGTGACCATATTTGCTGATGTATCGTCATCTTTGTAGGTGAGTGTGATGTAAAGACAGAGTAACTCCAGATATTGTTACCAAATATTGTGTTGTAACAGGAACTTTGTTTGCAACAAGCAGTGGCTGACAGAACAGGTAAAAAAAAGGATTTTCATTTGCGAGCATATTGGGTGCAGTGTCGAGCTCTGAATTTTATTTAAAAGTGATTCAGTAAGAAGCAAAAATATACAAATAGGAGTAAATGTTGACAATTTTGAGATATTTAAAACGACCATGTAAACGTGTCATACCACATAACATTTTTGTTTGTTTGTTTGTTTTTTGCACATACCATAGCTTATTTGTGGGTTTGGAGTACAACAATTTAAAAGAGCATGGAAACTTCAATATTTATTTTATCTTGAACATTTTTATACAAATAAAAAAAATAGCAGGTTCCAAATCAGATTCAGAACAGAAAATTTGAGATTTTTATGCCTCACATTCAGCCGAGCATCATAGTCTCTGAGATTTCTCCATGAGAATACTTTTTCCACTCCTGACCGTGCCAAATTGTTCTCTGTAAAACTGCGTGCCATCCCATCTGAGTATATGTCCATAGTCACGGCCTTTCAAAAGATTAAGTAGAAGACTCAGGACTCAACCTACACACAAAGTGGCAGTCAGCGTTTGAACTGACCATGCAGAATCATCCAGGAAAGAGCCCTGATTGGTGCCAAGTTGGACTGTCAAGAATTTAGGCTGCAGGGATTTCCTTTTGCCATGATGCAACCCTTCTGTTCGGACTATAACTGGCACACCCATGTAAGTTTGGTTCAAATAATGCAGTGGTTTCCCCATTACTTTCTGCCCCCCCCCCCCACACACACACACACTTTTAATATGAACCCTGTGGAGCCCCCTGAAACAAGCTTTTTAGGAAAAAAACTTTGCACATGGTTCTCCCACTTAATATTGATGTCATGTTTTGCGCCACCTTTGAATGCGGTTTTCGATGCAAAGTAGCCCTTTGGACAGGAAAAAATATGTACCGGTACATCACGATGTGTGGTTATTTTTTGTTGTTGAGCAGTGATCTTTTCTTTTTGCATTTGGAAATGAAAATATATAAAGAGACTCCTCTATACATTTGGTTCAACAACAAATGGACATGAATTTTTCTTATACATCTGGTTATGGAGTGCACAGTCCTGTGCGGCGCCCCAGTTGAGCTGATGGGAAATTGTAGCCCCATCCATCATTTAAATTGTCCATCTCTGGCGTAGGTAAAGTAAATCTTTTTTTTTTAATTATTTCATTCCATTTTATGCCCAAAGATGTACTTAGCTAATGCTTTTTGTTGGTGTAAAAAGCAGGATTGAAGAGATCTGTCATTCAGTAATCTTCAGCACATGCTAGGGTGAGTTGAAGTACTTCGGGAACTGTTTGATGTGAACGTTGATTGTTCTTAGAAATGGGTGAGTACTGAAACCACATAGCTGGCCGAAAGTGGCCTTATTTCAAGGTGTCGGATTCCCATGATAGCCATTTAACTGTCAGGACCCAACCAGTTTACATGTGGTCTTGGAGAAAGCATTCGACCATGTCACTCGGGGAGTTCTGTGAAGAGTGCATCGGGAGTATGGGACACCGAACCCAGTGATACGGGCTGTTCGGTCCCTGTACCATACAATGTCATAGTTTGTATCTTATTTATAAGATGGTTTCAATGATCTTAAACAGTTAAAGTGTAGTATGTAGTCACCTTGTTACTCACTTGTTTACAGATAGTATATCATCATGTCTCAGCTTTGAAACAACTTCCAGTAAATGCCTGGAAACTGTTGGTTGGTCATTACAAATGTCTTGTGTAATGTACGTTTCGAATTAGTCAGTCATTCAAGTGAAATAATTACCTGTACTGTACTTCATTCCACATTCATTGTGGCCAAGTTATCCAAAAAATGTTCATCAGCCTCCTTATGGCATTAGTAATGAGGCTTCAAGAAGAATCCGCAATGAGGTACAATGATTTTATTGCTCAGTTAAATGTTACCACCATTGTTCTGCCTTGGCAGTGTTCTACATTATCTTAGTTGTAGTTTACGGTTTCACTCAAAACCAATTAGTCAAAAACGTGAGTATGTTTGTGTGACAGCATTTTTTTTTGAATAAGATTTATTGCTGTACCTTCTGTGTCTACAATACTGACATCCATGACATTCCGGTTGAGTTGAAGTGTTACCAATATGGGCAGTGCTTGAACTCTGCTCCTACAACTGTGCAAGCGTAAGCAATGACTGAGTGGCTCCCCTTCTAGTCCGTGTATCTTTAAAAGGAGGGGCCGGACATTTAAACTCCTTGTGTGTGTGTGTGTGTGTGTGTGTGTGTGTGTGTGTGTGTGTGTGTGTGTGTGTGCACACACGCCCCCGAAGCTTGGTCATGGAATGAAGTTGGCAGCTGTGTAAGGTTCACACACGGCTGAGAGAGCTGATAGAGAGCAGCAGAACAACAGAACTTCCTCAGAAACTCCCAAAAGCTCTGACAAAAACTAATTCAAAGAGGAAGAAGTAGACTTGCAGGACAAGAAGGGAAGAGGGTGAGCTTGCTGGCATGGCCGTGTATGAACCCGCCTACCTCCCACCGGACGCTGAGGAGCAGGACTTCATCCAGGCTTATGAAAGCGTCAGAGAGAAGTATAAAGGTGAGAGCCTGTCGGATGGCATCTTGTGCATGATGTGTGACGGGAGACAGATTTCAACGGGTTTGCGTTAGTCCTGATCTATTTGTGAGGTTGTTGACACTGAAAATGTCTATTCTATATTTGCCTTTAATGTTTGGCGTGTTTGGACTTGCGGGGTAACGATTGATGATTGATTAATACATATGTTCTCTGTCACTCTTGTGTGTTGAGGATTACGAAAGTCCACCGTCTTCCACAGAAGTGCTCCACTTTGTTGTGTGGCCGTGGCAATAAGTGTGCACTGCTCACCTCTGATCCTGATGAAGCTATCAGATGGGAGATTAGGACTGAATGGTTTTCTGATCTTTTTTTGTTTTTGCGCAGACATGGCGTCACCTGAACCCGTGACAGAACATACATCATTTTACATTGAGCTGTGTTATCACCCTTGGTGCACCCTAAGGCACTACCGGTACTTTTGGTCCCCTTGACACTTTGGAAATGACTTGCGTGTTAGTTTGCCTTGTAGAAAAGCGAGAAAGTTATATTTGTGTATAAAAGTTTTAGCCTTGATGGGTGAGATAAATTGACTGTCTCCCCACGCATAGTTTGTCTTTTACCGCTTTTTTGGAGGGCTTCTCCCATGGGAAGAAGGTTAAAAAGTGTAGGCACATACAATGGTTCGACTCAGTGGGTGTTGAAGTCATTGATGATTGTATAGTGACTCTTATTATCAAGCGCTTTGATAAATATTGAGCCAAATTGTCTCATCACACTCAGGTTTTTTTTCTTGGTATGGACATGATATTCATTTTTAATAGCAGTGTCTTTCTAGTATGATTTGATATTGCTGTTCAGTTCAATGTAGGCTTTCTTTTTATCATCTCAACATGTATCACTGTCAAATTTGAAAAAGAAAAGAGTATGCAGAGAGGAGGCTGATTGCTCATCAAAATAATCGTGATTATTAGTCTCTTCAATTCAGGAACTGACCCAACGATTTGTAAAAGGAGAGAGCAAAGTCGTTCCAAGCATTCATGGCTGTTAACATGAATCAGTGTTCTGTTTGTTGTGCTACTTCTTTACAAGGTTATAGGAAGCAGGAGCTCGCTCTGTGGCAGTTGTTTATGTTTCAGACGTTCCACTCTGTTCACTGCGAGACACAATCACTCTTGTTTCTGTATGCGCTCCTTATTAAGGCACATTGATGACGTGAAAAGCAACCACTTGCTTTTCATCTTTCAATTCATCAGACTTTCATCAAAGCCGTTCTGTTTTTCTCTGCGGACTTAACAGATTTTTTTGCGCTTCTTGTAAAGTCTTACTATGAGCTCAGTCGGTTTAGAAAATGAAAAGCAAAGTGAAAACTTTAAATTAATTAACTGCCAGCTGAAAATTTGATTGAATCACTGCAGGATTTACCCAGACGAAGGCGCTGACTTATTGATTCAATTTGGATGCTGCCTTTTTAAGCCAGACTGGGTAAATGTCCATGTTATATTTTATCCTCATCATTACTTATCGAAGATGATACAGAATGATGCTCATTCTTTTAAGATCGAACATCTTGAGTGATGTTAACTCATTGAATACCACCCCTTTTCACTGGAGCAACCCCCTCAATCCCTCACATTTTACTGAATTTTGACTGATTTGCAAGGCCCACAGAATTGTCTGTTCTATGGCTATATATACATGCAACCTGTCAAAGGAAAGGTGAGACTCTCTTCTTTCAGCAGAAAAAAAAGTTTGTTTCTAGCTTTCTCCGTTCGTTGGCAATCAGCATTAGAAAACTGCTAAGTTTTATGGGAAAGGCCGATATTCTGCAGAAATCCAGAGAAAATGAGCTTTTTGTAAAACCATGCATTTCAAGCATCATTTCAAGTCTTACACTATTTTTTGCTTTTGTGGCAGCTCAAATACCTCAATAATGTGTTCCTCCTACAAAAGAACATTACAAATAATGTTTTTGTAGTAAAATAATTTATTTGCACACAACAAAACTATTGAACTATGAACAAAAGTGCAGCTGTGGAGAAGATGGTTTTTGGCTTCCATCCAGTTTGTCACCATCGATTCATCCCACCACGTCCAGATGCACGACCTATAAATTATAGAAACATAAAAAGTTGCAAATATATCTTGCTGCAGAGTGAGGTACAATCATTTTATTTACCTTTCTTTCCACCACCAAAGCGAGGAGTCGTCATCTTTTGGCTTCTGGTTGGACAATCTGTAATGTATAAAAGTATGTACAATTACCACACTTTTATTTTTCAAATTTTTTTATTGTTGCTTTCCACTTACATTTCAACATCTCTCACACACACACATACATGCTCGCACACCGCTATTTACACCATTCATTCCACGTTGCTCAGCATCCAATTTGAAATGAAATGGAATATGAATTTAACACTAGTGGTTTTAGCAGAGCTGAGCGGACCAAATGTGTCCTGTTTTTTTTGTTTTGTTTTTTTAAAACCTATGGCGACATGCAAGTCAGAACATTTACGGCGCATATTTTCATCCACATCTACGAGACGCATCAACCGTACATAAATGATTAGTGTTACTGGCAACTTCATAGTATAGCGGGGAATGTAGCGGTACATAAAAGTGACTGAGGAGGCATAAGAAGTGATGAAGTTTTGAATGGGAACTTGCAAGCTAGTCGGCAGTTACCTCCTCGTTCCAGCGGCTCTGGCGAGGACTCTCAGCTGCTTTCCGTTATGTCCGAAGGCACGTATTCGTCCGACAGATCGGGATCCAAATCGCTCTCCAATTCATCGTTTTCGCCGTCGTCATTACGAGACGATTCCAACGAATCGCTGACGTGTGCCCGGCGTCGGCCATGCGAAGCAATGCAGCCTCTTTGCCGTCATCGCTGGAAGTCGCCGGGGAGACGATTTGTGGGCGACGTGGGGCATCGGGAGGCACAAAATGCTCTGCCGAGCGATGATCGCTGACGTGGAGCAGGTTCATCTTCATCAGATGAACTCGAAACTCGGCGTGAGCTATGCGGGCCGCGTGTAGCACGCCATGTTTGTGCAGGCCGACGTTTGTTTGACGGGTGCCGCTTTCGATTAGTGACCGAAGCGTCATTTTCTCTTCCACACAAACACCATCTCCTTTGTTGTTTTGTTGCTTCGCTTTTATACCGAAAAAAAATCATTTTTAGTTAGTTATTTCCTTTTCTCCATCGTTGCTAGTTGCTAATGTTCCAATCCACTATCCACATGCGCCCCTCCTTCACTATACGCCCTTTCTACTGCTTCTGCTGCGTGATCCTGGTTGATTTTTGCACCACTGCCACCCGATGGCCATTTTTTTTTTGCTATTTAACATTGCCGTCAAGCCTAATCCTGTGGTGAGAAGTTGCATCGGACTCTCTTGCACCCTCCCCCATGAAAACACGTAATACGTCATGGGGAGGGAACGGCTATGCGCTAATTGACGTATTTATACGTCAAAGGGTGTAAATGAGTTAATTGTTTGATTATTATGTCTTCGAGCAAAAGATTCAAAATGGAATCCTTTGCATCACTCTCAACTGGTTTGCAGTCTAAAAAAGTACAATTTGGGATCAACCATGGGATGTTGAGCTACATCCTCACCACGACAACTTCCCAGTCAGCATTACTCAACATCTCATTGGCATCGAATCAGGAGTTCAGAACATTCAATAAGTGCTTCTTCCACCCCTTTATTATGATTATCTTCAATGACAGTGAGCAGAGATGTTAACTCCAGATGTAAACAATCGAGTTTACCTGACAGTTGAGAAGCAGCACCTGTGGCTAAAGCCAAACCGTGGCAGAATTTTTTCTTTCTGGATCTGCATTTCCCACCTCTGACAATGAGCCGATGAATCGACAGTTATTTGTCCCCCGACTCGACCAAGGAAACAATGTCCATCCCTTCCAAAAATATCACCCAAGCCTTTTATAATATAGTGAATGAGTATGCTACCTCTAATATTACTTACTGGCATCACCTACCCTAAATTGAAGCGGTCCTGGCTGTCCTCCCGTCGACTTCTTAGGCAACGTGTACTAACAGCAGCTGAAGCCAATGTTCCAGGGCCACGGAAGGGGGATTACCCTGTTCTGCTGGGTGGACTGCTGATGGAGCACAACCATGCCTGGCATCCATATTTTGCCAAAGCGGGTGTTCTACACGGCCCTTTCCTTTGGTACGCCGGGCTTGAAATAACCCCATTACTGCCAGGGACATTTTCAATCATCCAATTAGCTACTAATCAAAGGTATTTTTGGCAAGCTAGACTGTTTACTCAAGTAATTGAAATATCCCATTACTCATTGGCTGTACATACTTGTCCAAATGAGAGTCTAGAGAAGCACAACATCTTAATTGACAAGCTGCACTGAAAATAATCAACTATGGTTGTAAGATGTCTATACAGGCGTTTAAAGGCCATTTTTTGTGGAATAAAAAAGACCAATAACCAATCATTTCAAAGGATTTTCCATCATTAACGTGCGCGATGAGCCGTGCAACTTATTTTGAGCACTGCAAAATATCAATTGGTGTTAGAACAAAACCTTCAAGCTTCAGATAGAACATAAAATAATAATAAGTTATAAATGACAAAATAAGTCAGTAAAAGTAAGGGCGTCTGAACTTAGGGGTGAATTGGAGGCACTTTAAATCTTCCATTTGACATGAGTTGAATGTGATTGATTATTTCTGAAGAAAACAAACTCCGCAGTGATAAGTAAGTGCATTATCTCAGTTGTTTATTTTGACCGTTCCTCTTGAAAATATTTGTTTTCCCCAATTGTAGTGAATAGGAGTTTTGATTTAATTGATCTCGGTCGCCTTTTTTTTTTAATTATCACAAAAAAATTAGTCACAGGGGTGTATGGACTTTTTACATCCACCTCAGCATTATTTACTTAATAGTTATTTTGCCATCATTCCCCCTATGAAAAAGGCTTTTTAATCATCCTTTTAAATTTATCTTAAAGCTTGTGACACTGGCAAATTAAAATGTGTGTGTGTGTGTGTGTGTGTGTGCGTGTGTGTGTGCGTGTGTGTGTGTGTGTGTGTGTGTGTGTGTATGTATATATGTATTGCATACATATTGTACAGATATTTCAAAACTAGCTCTCGGTGGGTGGTTACAATTCAGCTTTTCCCATCTGCCAGTGTCGTGTCGATGATTTTCCGCTTTCTTAGGGATGATGTTATGTGTGACATCCTCTCTTTGACCTCACTTCTCTTAGAGTAGCTCAACAGTAATAAAGCCTTTGGAATTCATATGATTTCAAGGTCTCTGTCATGGCCGGCTAGCTCAGGGGAAGGTACAGAGTAGAAAAAAACGGCGGAAGATTCTGTCCTGGGTAGCGTTTGCGCTGTGCTGTGGCCGCCCGCGATGCACCTTGGTCGATCATGCATGCACTGACGGCCCGATAAACTGAACGATGGTGAGCGGCGGGGAAATGCGCCCCAAATTGCCTTGGAGCTGGAGCGCAAAGACCGCCTGGTTTCCGAGAACTGCCTCCATGAAAGCATGCAGTTCGCTTGGAGGGAACTGGAGAGCACACATTTCGAGGTTCAGCCCCCTTTCCTCCCTCCAAAGTTTTGAAGCTATCATAAGGTCTTTTTGTGTTTCATTTTTTCCGCCATAGTTTCCCAGTTTTTGGTTTTAGTTTTTTTCGGCAAGAATTTTCTTTTTGGTGGATCCCTAATATTGATTTCACAATATCACTGTAAGTGCCTCGACACGTCGTCTTGTCTCAATATAGATTAGTGGAGCCATTGTGCTTAAAATTAAGTCACGGGTTGGCTTTAGCCACGTAACTGCTTAGCTGAGATGCAACAGTACTCTCTGTCCACTTCCTTTTCAGCATATGTCTGCGTCAAAATGGTTGAATCGCCACTGTGGGGACCCCGGTTTGCTCCCATCCACTCTCAGCATCTCCTGGACATGTAGCTGTGGCCCGACTCAACCATCCATACTCATTGTAGCCGAATCGAGTACTGGACAATTAATCAATAATTAATTAGGTATAATTCACAGAAATTTCAACCGTCAGTAAATGATGAGGATGGTGAGTTGCCACAACAACAGTGTAAATTGAATAATTGCATTGGCATTTCCACATATCTATTCTGTGCAAAATTCATTTTGAGGTCAAAAGCACACAGACTGCATTGTACTCACAAAAGTAGTCAGTAGTACAACGTAGAAAAACAGTGTGTGTATTGGCATATGAGTTTGTTTTCATTGTGTGTACTGTACATGCATAAAGCGCTCGATCTATCCAACAACGAAGGAAACACTGTAAGGTAAAGTCAGTTATGTGGTATGCAAATCAGAAACTAGTTTGTCATAGAATGCAGTTTCACAGCAGCACAAGTAGAACTCCAGTCCGAGCTTTGTGTTAAGTTAGCCACAGTGCACATGGATAAGGTTTTGTTTGCTTCCTGTGTTTGTCCTGCTGTGTCAGAAGCGCATAGCCAAAACCAGTTGTCCATTTTATGTTTCACATTTATCTTTTTCTTGGCATAAGCATTCTGGTGGCTTGCATTGATCAGCACTGCCATACAGTTTGGGGAAAAGATTACTGTGGGGCATGATAACAGTATTGTATTAGATTCCTGCAGGGCCTTTTATGGGAGCGAGAGAGCTCCAAAGCGAGGCTTCCCCCAAGCTGACATCTTTCCTGTCCGACATGCACTGTTATTAAATGGCAGAAAACAAGCTACTTTCCCTTTTAAAAGAAACAAAACAAAACTGCTACCGTTGTTGGTCCAACTGCATGCGCATAAATCCACACATTTCCCTATCCAGTTCGAATCTTTAAAATTAGGTAGGGCAGTTTTTTACTTCACTGCTTGGATCTCTTGCTTTGCATAGTTATCTTCATTAATGTCAAATTAATATCACAGATTTTTGTCATCCCTTGATAGGCACACAAAATGTAATAAATCAGCAGGTACCGCGTTCGATTGCCTTCCTGTGTGGCCTGCGTGGGTTTTCTCTGGGTACTCTGTTTCCCTCCTACATTCCAAAAACATGCATGGCAGGCCGATTGAACACTCAAAATTGTCCCTAGGTTTGAGTGGGAGTGCGGATGGTTGTTTGTCTTTGTGTGCCCTGCGATTAGCTGGCAACCGGTTCAGGGTGTCCCCCGCCGACTGCCCGAAGACAGCTGGGATAAGCTTCAGCATGCCCCCCGACCCTTGTGAGGATGAAGTGGATCAGTAAATGGATGGATGGATGGATGAACACTCCCTCGGTGTGATTGTGAGTGTCAAGGTTGTTTCTGTGTGTGTGTGTTCCCTACGATTGGCTGGTAACTGTTTGAGGGTGTCCCCTGCCTACTGCCCGAAGACAGCAGGGATAGGCCCCAGCATGCCTCGCGACCCTTGTGAGGATGAAGCGGATCAGAAAATGGATGGATGGATGGATGAACACTCCCTCGGTGTGAGAGTGTCAAGGTTGTTTGTGTGTGTTTGTGCCCTGCGATTGGCTGTATCTGCGCCGACTGCCCGAAGACAGCTGGGACAGGCTCCAACATGGCCGCGACCCTCGTGAGAATCAGCGGTTTGCACAATGGATGAAAATATTAATCCACCAATGGCCACCTTCCTATTTGGGGGGGAAAAAGTTACATCATCTCATCACCCAAGCATCTCAACTCCATCCATCCATCCATTTTCCGAACCGCTTGATCCTCACTAGGGTCGCGGGGGGTGCTGGAGCCTATCCCAGCCGTCTTCGGGCAGTAGGCGGGGGACACCCTGAATCAGTTGCCAGCCAATCGCAGGGCACACAGAGACGAACAACCATCCACGCCCACACTCACACCGAGGGACAATTTAGAGCGCCCAATCAGCCTGCCATACATGTTTTTGGAATGTGGGAGGAAACCGGAGCACCCGGAGAAAACCCACGCAGGCCCGGGGAGAACATGCAAACACCACACAGGGAGGCCGGAGCTGGAATCGAACCCGGTACCTCTGCACTGTGAAGCCGCATCTCAACTCTTCCATTTAATTGTTTCAATGACATTTGTGCATGTGTAACTTTACATCAACCATTATTTGGTCCTTCTTTTTTCAGTTTGTAGCCAGGATGTCTTTATTGTCAGAACATTTTTTTTTCTTCACTGTGTTCAAACCTCTATGTGGCGCTCTGTTGAAAGGAGCAGTGGAATTATTTCTTCTGTACTTCCAAGGGGACTTATGAAGGTGTCTTACTTTGGAAGAGAATAGGAATGAAAATCCCTTGACACCTGATTTGATGCTTGGTGTTGCATGGTGAGCACCGATGTTTGATGGTGAGCATGTGTGGGCTGTCTTGCCTTGTTTCTTGTCAACCGTTTCCTGGCACATGAAATGCTGTGACTTTATTGGTGGCCCGTGGTATTCAGAGCAACTGGAGCCAGTGCGACAGTCACCAACCACAAAGTCCAGGAATGCCTCAACAGGTCACCCCTCACAGCTGACACTCGGGGGTGAATGCACTTTATGCATGCTCGCTTCCTCTTCCATTTTCTCTCTCTCTCTCTCTCTCTCTCTCTCTCTCTCTAGAATATGCCCGAACGCATGCAAATGCTTGCACTCAAACGCTGACAGCCGAAGGTTCTCAGTTTTCTACCCGCTCACACACAGTCTTGGAAATTGCGAAATTCAAAGCTCAAAATAAGCGGCTCTGCATTGCAGTTTGTGAGTCAAAATTTGACCGCCTTCCACTCAAGCTTAATGTCACTCAACGAGGAAAACACTTAACGGGCATAAAATCCAAAATAATGTGACAATTCGATTGCTTTGATCTTTTCAGAGGTTGAAGAGGGCATTAGTGGAGATGTGCATGTGAATTTTGGTGGTGATTGGTCATGTTTTTTTTTTTTTTTAAATATAAACCACGTTAATCTTTTTCACACACACACATTAAGTGTTTTCCACTGTCCCCTTTTACGCCACACCAACTAGCAAGGAACAAGCTTCGCCCTGGCTTTGAGTGTGCCTAAACGCGCCGAAGACTAAGTAGTGCTGTCACAAACAAAACTTTTTAGTATCGATGATTCTATAGATTATTCCACCCTGTCTCCTTATCTTAAGTCAACAGTCTCAAACTTGGGCCTTAAACTGGACAGTGATTTCAAACTCGATCGGCAAATTGGTGCCGTTGTTAAATCCAGCTTCTTTCACCTTAGACAGCTGGCCAAAATAAAACCTCTCCTCTCACATGAACACTTTGAGATGGTAATTCATGCCTTTGTCACATCCCGGCTCGATTACTGCAATGCCCTTTACTTTGGAGTCAGCCAGTCCTCCATTAAGCGCCTTCAGCTGGTCCAGAATGCCGCCGCTCGCCTCTTGACTGGTACTCGTAAGAGGGAGCACATAACTCCTACTCTGGCATCCCTTCACTGGCTCCCCATTCATTTTAGAGTTATTTTCAAGATCCTCTTATTTGTTTTCAAATCTCTGAATAATCTCGCGCCACCTTACCTCTCTGAGCTCATCCGCCCCTACACACCTGCCCGGCGCCTCAGGTCTGTGGACCAGACTTTATTAGAAGTACCAAGAACTAAACTGAGGCTCAGAGGGGATCGAGCCTTTTCTGTTGCTGGTCCCTCTCTCTGGAATGACCTCCCACTAAACATTCGGCAAGCCTCCTCGCTGCCCATCTTCAAAACCCTCCTCAAAACTCACTTGTATTCTTTGGCATTCGACTCAGCATGACTTAGATTTGTTCTTGGTTTTACTGTTTGGTGCTTTCTACTGCCTTTATTACCGATTTGTCTTACTGTTTATTGTGCATGTTAAATTGCTCCATGTACAGCACTTTGTATGCAGCGATGGCTGTTTGAAAGTGCTCTATAAATACTGTTGACTTGACTTGACTTGACCAGTTGCTTAGGTCGACAGTCCTGAGTTTTAATTTCGACTTTTGAGATTTGTACAATAACATTTCTTAAAATTACACTACAGTAGATCTCATCTTGTGCCCTGCGATTGGCTGGCAACCGATTCAGGGTGTCCCCCGCCTTCTTCCCGAAGACGGCTGGGATAAGCTCCAGCACCCTCCGAAAGGAGATCAGAAAATAGATGGATGAATGGATGGATAGATCTTTTTTTTAATCGAAAAAACAGTTTAGATTGTCTCATGGAACATACAAGCCCTTCAAGAAATACCAAGCATTTGTATTTGAATTTGCTCCACTGAGAAAGTTTCTAGAGAAAAAAAAATGCAGTTTGCTGCTATTCACAATGTAAATTTTTAAACAGGCTTGTTAAATTAAAAAAAAAAAGGAAACCAATTCTTCATTGGTTACATTGTCATATTTTTATTGTTCCTTCCTTGAAATCCTGGGATTAACCAAGAATACTCCACAAAATCAGAAAGTTAAGTCATTGATTCGCAAAACTGCTCCTAAAAGTAAAAAGTTATTTCAGGACTTGCAAACACACTGAAATTGGTGCATCACGCCTGCTAAGCAGACTTCATCTCATTTGAGTCAGGGATACCAAAGATGGATACCAAAGATACCTTTCACAGTAATTCTGTCCAGCTCTGCCAGAAGATGCAGTTAGTTAAAAACTGCCCTAAATGGCAGGTCTGACTCCATGAGCTACACTCCGCTCAGTTACATAAAAGGTATGAATAAAATCTTCTGAGATAATAGATGGCTGTTAAACGAAACAGAGCCTCCTGCACGTGTTGACTTTGAGATCCCTGAGGGGTGTGGCTGCCCTCCCTCAGAGAACAGGTCAAAGGCAAACCCTGGAAAAAAAAAGCAAACAAAAACCCCCCACCTCCCATTTGTTTGTCTTATCTCAAAGCTGCAATCACTGCTAATTTGGGGATTTCCTGTAAAATTGGAGCTACTGTACCCTTGACAATTCCATCAGGATAACACACTACTGTGTGGCTATGTTTTTCCTCCACCCACCTTTCAACTTGTCATATATATCTTAGATGTGTGTATCGAGTGTGTGTAATTAACATTGTGATGTGGTGTAGCGTGGACCAATTACTCTGAACATACGGATGTCTGAGTTCTGCTGCTGGTTGATCAGTATTGTGGTTTTGGTCAGGTCGATGATTTGTCCTTTAAACATTGTCAGGAAAATGGATATAGCTATCTGGCTGAGTCTGATTTCACTTTCGTTTGAGAAAGAACTGGAGGAACCAGTGTAAATCCTGGACAAGCATTGACTGTTTCCCACTGGATCGGAATCTATTTGCAGTGGTGGGTGTCCGGCTGTTGTCTGGAGAATGTGTGTGTGTGTGTGTGTGTGTGTGTGTGTGTGTGTGTGTGTGTGTGTGTGTGTGTGTGTGTGATTGCACACTGTTTACAACCCAAACTAAAGCAGTTGGATTTGGATTTTAATAGAACACTCAAAATGCGACTGCTTGAATAAAACTAAGCACATATTACAACAAAAAATAGACAACTATTGAAATTATTACACTTATCGGATAAAATTATAAATTAATACATTTCTTTCGACCAAAGTAGTGGTCATCCTTTGTTCGCTTGATGTTGAACCTAGATTTTTAGTTTTACTCTTTTTGTGTTTTCCCACTGTCTTTGTTATTCATTTATTGTTTTGTTGTTAGCTGTTGTGTAAATTATTTGTCCTTCATGTACAGCACTTTGTATACAGCGGTGGTTGTTTTAAAGTGCTCGATAAATACAGTTGAGTTGAGTTGAATTAATGTTACGGTTTTGCGGTCATGCTTTTTATTTTGGTGTTTTACCATGAGATATTTCAAAAAAAAAGGTGCATTGGTTTGACCCTAGGGGTGGAGGAGTAATAATTATGTGGGATATTATTATCTCTTGATGATAATCATATGAGAATGTGCTCAGCTCATGAATAAAAATTCACTTTGTAAACCTCTCCAAATTTATGTTGCGAGCAGCATTGATGAATACTTCCCGTCATGTCCATAAATATTGGGACTCGGACACAATTCACATCATTTTGCCTCTCACTGCAGCACCACAATGGATTTGAAATGAAGCCAACAAGATGTGCTTTAACTGCAGACATTCAGATTCAACATAGGGCAAGGGTCTCGCTCGAAGGGCCGCTTTTCTGCATGTTTTCCGTCCCTCCTTCCGCAGCACACCTGATTCAAATAATCAACTCATCAGCAAGTTCTGCAATAACCTGATAACGGCCCTGATCATTTGACCGGGGTTCGAGTCCCCTGATTTAGGGTATTTATACACTTTAGTGACATCAGTCCTGATGGAATGTCCATCTTTGCAAACAAGCATAAAAATAGTTCAAAAACAGCAAAAAAATGAACACTGTAGAGCAGAGCTGTAAGCTGCTGGATTTTTTATTTTTTTTTAAATGAATCCCACTCGCCTCTAGTCACTAGAGTCTAGTGGTATTGGCTGCTGCATTACGGGAGCGCAGGCTATGCAGATGGCGTCTTCACTGTCCTGCCTGGATTCATAAAACGCAGCATGCCACAACCTTGCGCCTCTGTCTTAGCTGGCATTAGTCAACCGTTTTGCCTCATTTCTAAATGACAAAAAAAATAAAATAAACACGGACTTTCAGGTTGCTCGAAAATCTATGACGCCCAAAATTTACTTGTGGTGGCTCGCCTTAGATAGTTGCATATGTGGGGAAGCACTGGCCTTATAATGTAGGTCTCACATTTCATCTTGAGAGCAATTTGCCAGGTTATAGGATGGCGGGGCGGAAATTCTAGCCCATGTAATGTACATACCATGAGAAAAGTAAAATGAATAGAAGCAGAATATATCGGAAACGGTATTCGGAAATCTTCTCATGTAACAATGAAAGTGTGTAAAGTAGCTGATTTCATGCTCATTTCAGGGAGAGATTTATTTAGAGAAGGGAGCAACAGTAAAATGAGATGGGGAAGTGATAATCTGCACTGCCCTATCACTTCGCCGTACTTCAGCACATGCTGCTGTCGCCTGCATTGAGTGACTGGCACGCTGAATTTCTTTCTTGTCCATTATTTCTATTCTGCAATCCTGCGCAAGTTGTCTATTCCAGATATATATTTCATAGAACATTACCACAATAGATAAGGCCTTTGCTTTTTTTCCCCACTTTGCCATTTTAACTTTGCCTACCACGTAACTTCATGGATATCAATTGTCGACAAGGTCTGGACACTGTTTAGTTTGAGGGATGAACGCAAGGTGCTAAAGTTTCATTTTCCATTCAGCTGTTGAGTTTGTGCAGTCTCACAAGTCGTGCCAGCACCAAGCATGTTCTTCCCTCGAAGGCTCCTGTTTGTCATCACTTGGCAAAGTCAGTGTTTCCAGTCTCGTGTCAGCGAACAGCCTGCCTGAATCATTGCCCGCCTAGCGACATGAATTAAAATAATGATAGAATCAGATGGCATAAAACAAATACCACGTGAAGATTGCAAAATTGCAGAAGCTTTAATAGCATTTTGATTTTGATTCTGCTCTTTGAAGATCATGCCGTTGTATTTGGACTTAGATGAAAAGGACAACCATTTTTCAGCTGATGCAATCGGTCCAACGAATCAGGGAACATAATCACAGTTTATATAGCATTATTTTTTCAGGTTTCGTTGGAAATGATTCAGATGTTTAAAATTTGAATCGGGCCATCAATTATTTGATAAATATTGTATTATTACCTCACCCCAAAATCGCAGGGGTGGGCTGGCCTATGAGGAAGGCGGGGATTTCCGGACCAGCCGGGGGCCACGAGTCACAAAAGGAAGACAAAAATAAATAAAAAAGGAAAAAAGTGCAGCATTAAATGAAGGACAAGAAGCTACAGCATCAACTAGGGTTGGACGATTATGTCAAAAATGATCACAATTATTTTGATTGAGATTGACACCACATTTGATTATTCATTGATTTGAAAAACAGTATTTATTCAACTACTTAAACTCCACTACTCAAAATCATCATCATAGCCTCATGCCTTTTCATCCCTGCACATTGAACAGAGTACAAAATGATCTTGTCAACAACCTGTGATATTCAAGCGTCTTGCATGTGCTGATATTAAAGACAAGCTAGACTGTCTTTGAGCATTTCTCGTCATCATATTTATTTCATATTCTGGTTTTTTTTTTTCCACAAGTCTTGAGACTTACCGGGCTAATGTGCAAATGTGTGTTGGTATGACAAAAAAAGTCCTTGGATCTTGATATCCTTGAATGTTGAAGAAAGGAAAATTCCTTGAACCCTTGAAAGTTCAACATTAAATTTTACTTCAAAATACAACGAGAAGATAGATTGGTTAGAAGGTATATCGAGTATACTACAATAATAGCAATTGGAAAAAAACAAAAGCAAATTACTGTCTGTTCCTTGCCGTCTTGGGCTTTTAGGGGCAGTGTGGTGCCGTGCATGGATGGAGTACACACTTAGAATAAGAACAGGAGTGCCCAAACCAGACCTGTCTGTTCGCAGTCCACCAGAAGGTAGATTGTGGAAACCCCATCCATTGGTTGAACTGTTTTATTATTGCCTAAAACAGTCGGGTGTGTCTTGGATAAAAAAATAAAAAAAAAAGATTGTGGCTGGTTACTGTCCAATGCTCTAAGCTACTCCATTGGGGCAGAGATTTCAGTGGCTGTATGACCTCAGGCGGGAGGAATGTTTTGTCAACGTAAAGCCACTGAAGAGTTACATTGGTTATTAAGATAAGAAGATAAGAAAAACCTTTATTAGTCTCGCAATGGAGAAATTCCCAATTCACAGCAGCAAAGTTATGAAAGGAAGAAGTAGAACAACAAAATATAGGAGCTGCTGGAAAGGCAGCCACTCACGCGGCGCCATTTTGAAGTCAAAATAACAAAAATAACACAACACAACACATAGGACACAGACAGTCGTGCAATCTTCACCACTTTTCTGCATACACGTTGTTGTCTGAAGCAGTTATAGATGAAAGAGGAGAGGATCAAACTGTCCTTTCACCAGTGGATCAGAGACGTCATGCTGAAAATGTGCCCACGTCTGCTACAAGCTAAGTTTTGAAAGCAAACACGAAGCTGTAGCGTCCATTGACGAAAAGAGATTAGTTCACTTCTCCTGTCCCATGTAAATCCACTTCAATTCCAAGCCGCGACTCCCAGTTCCACATCCGCATCGGCGCTCCGCGCTAATGCTCCTTTCTTCTCATCGTCGGCTCCTCAAGCCTTACATCCATCCAGCCGCAGACCGTTCAACAGCACCGATCTCTCCGCTGAACAAAGCGGGGCTGTGAAAAATGCTGCCCATTACAGGCGCAAGACACAAGCGCCCCGGGACAGTCCAGCAACGACAGTCAAATGGCGCCGACATTCCTCCCAGGCAAAAACAGTGCTGGTATACCCATGCTGCCGAGAAGGCGCAACCACCAAGCACAGAGTCTCCTCCTTGATGAATGTCGTGACCAAAAAATGCTGAAAAAAGTCCACATCAGGTCCACACGACGTAACAACAAACACAAAGTGACAAAACAAACCAAAAAACAACAAAAAAAGCAAGGCTCATGAGAGCACTTGCCGACGGCTGCCTACTCGGGCACCATCTTGACTTCAAAGCTTATTAGACACTTTGGTTAAGACCACCCCCCCCCCCTCCCCGCCCCCAGCTCTCCCTGAGAAAAAGCTGAAATATTCAATATATTGATCATCTGTGGAGATCAAGTGACTTTTGCTGAGATCTTATACTATGTACAACCCCTGGCAAATATGATGGAATCACCAGTCTCGGGGGATGTTCATTCAGTTGTTGGAATCTGTAGAAAAAAAAATAGAGCACCGATATGACACAAGACTGTAATAATTTCAAATGTCAACAATGTAATAATTTCAAATGTCAACTTTCTGACTTTAAGAAACATTCGAATGTAGTCAGTTGCAGTGACTTGTTTAAACCAAGCAGCGGAAACAAATGATGGAGTCACTTAGGGACGCACGATAACTGTTATTTTTCCACTGAACCCGATAACCGATAACTTGCTGCTTTTCCAAACCGATGCCGATACCGACAAAAGAAGTAGAAGAAAAAAACATTTAGATCCTGCTTCCTAATCATATTTCAGGGTCATAGGATGGCATGAAAAAATGGCCAGCGACAATGTACTCTACATTTGCATGTTTTGCTGCTTTCTGAACTCTCGTCACTTCAGAAGGTGAGGCGATCAGCAATCTCAAAAGCTCTGATGAGTATCAGTACCAATTAATAAAGTTCGTCGTGTGTTATTAAGAGGCTTTATCTTTATTAACCTCACTACCTCCCACTGCATGGTAAACATAACCTTATTTTTTTCCCCGTTTAGGTGTTAATCATGCTTTGCATTTAGCTTTTCTGTATGTAAATCCTATTCCAGTTTGCTCCCATTTATTTCTCATCCATCCATCCATTTTCCGAACCGCTTGATCCTCACTCGGGTCGCGGGGGGTGCTGGAGCCTATCCCAGCCGTCTTCGGGCAGTAGGCGGGGGACACCCTGAATCAGTTGCCAGCCAATCGCAGGGCACACAGAGACGAACAACCATTCACGCCCACACTCACACCTAGGGACAATTTAGAGCGTCCAATCAACCTGCCATGCATGTTTTTGGAATGTGGGAGGAAACCGAAGCACCCGGAGAAAACCCACGCAGGCCCGGGGAGAAAATGCATTTGTTTTGCTGTTTGTCCCCCCCTTATTGCTTTAAGTTTTCGGTCTTTAAGGTCTACCTCGGTCTACCACGATGTTTGCCTTTAACGACCTTCTCGTTGTCGTTTATACTTGGACCAGATTTCAGACACAACTGACTGTGAACAACCAACATCTGTCGCAACACTGCATGATGGTTTACCTTCTTCAAACAGTTTAATCGTCGTCTCCTTTGTTTCAGTTGACATGGAGCCATGATTCATATAAGTCCACATGTTGCAATCGCTCTCCAAGGTGTGATCACTCCTGTTTAACTGCAGATTAATTGGTACATCTAATCGATGCACGTGAAATCAAAAGTGTGTTTTTTTCCAACTCAGAATTGAGTGATTCCCTATTTTTTTTCCTGCTGCTTGGTATGAAAATGTTACTGTGACTGACTACCGCATTTTTTCCCCTTGATTTGCTTTAGTTTTTCTTGAAAGTTTCCATTCGAAATGATGATAGTCATGTCTGTGAATGAACATCCACTCAGACTGGTGATCCCATCATATTTGCCGGAGGTTTTATATCTGTGTGGAGAGTCTTGACTTCAACTTTGGTGTTGAATATGTCAGCACTATTTCAAATACACCAAGAGTCAAGAAGAAACTTTAAGTTCATTGGAATTTTCAGATGCTCAATCAGGGCATACAGATTAGAGATTCAATCTCCATTCCGACTGTGACTGCAGCAACAAAAATTGGCAACAAAACATTTCAAAACTAAAGTGTGGTCCAGAAGGAACCTGATTCACCCGTCCAATTGCAGTCAGTGGCAACATGATCCTTACAAGATTATGTGGTATGAGATGTTAGAAAACCCCGAGCGGCCCTTTGCCTTTGCCTTGTGCTGACCTGTTTGGGCTTCATGGGCTTTGCTGAATCTATGACACTATGTTTACCTACGGATAATCAAAAAAAAGCCCATCCCTTATTCGCCACTGGGCATAAGACGGGCACAAATGAAACAGGAAGAATGTGAAGAAAAGAAGGAATTGGAAAGATTCCGAGGCAAAACAATGGTGAACTTAAAAGTCGGCTTTCAGAAGTGGAGGGAACTTTCAAACCAGTAGCATATAAGTCTCTATTTTCTTAACCGGAGCGGCGAGCATCATAAACCTGCACGAGAGTTATGGTTGATAATTTCACAGATGTGCGCAAGCATCGTATTTAGCGTATTATTATTATTTTTAAAAGGGCGGGGGTGCCCTATTGTAGGTGTAAACACAACAGACTTCATTTGCCGGACCCAGCTGCTCCTTTGATTCTCTTAAATGTAGCACACTCACATCTCGCGTGGAGACATCTCCGTGTGGAAAAAGAAACATTCATCCATGTGTATGACACAAGGGTTGTCACTACTCTTGGCTGGCTTAGCAACAGACAACGTAAGGGTAGCCTCATTACATACAGAACAAGATGTGTGTGTGTGTGTGTGTGTGTGTGTGTGTGTGTGTGTGTCTGTGTCTGTGTCTGTGTGTGTGTCTGTGTGTGTGTGTGTGCGTGCGTGCGTGCGTGCGTGTGTGCGCGCGCACGCGGCTGTTGGGCACCCCTTCCTGTGGTGTCCCCGGAACCCTACGTTGGCGGCGGTCACCCTTTGCAGGTTCGGCCTGCCCAGGCTGACCCAGCGGCCGCAACAGCCAGGTTCTAACTAATGACTTAAGAACTGTTGTGGATCCGGACCCGTAGTCAGAATCATATACACAGGTCTAATGCCAACATTAAGCCAACAAGTTCAAATGGAACTAAAACAGTGAGTCAAAACACAAATGCAAATGCCAGCTAATATTTAGCTTATTGCATATACATCAATACATACATGGATATACTGTATGTGTATATCAGTCTCTGTAAGCATAGACTGCTTAGATGAGATGACGTTTTCTTGCTTGCAGATGTGTTTGTCAAATACCTGTTTATGTATTTTTTTCATTCTAAAGAAAAACCCCACAAGGTTGGCCCATCAAGAGCATGCTTTCATGAAGTAATTGCTGCATTATTGTATTTTTTTTGAAGTTCTCAAACATATAGCTCTTGTGAAAAATTCATATCCCAGTTAAAAATAGCTCTTTGAATAACTCAAACTAAACATCACAAACAGTAAAAAGTTCATGAAAGTAATGAAAAGAGAAGTTAATTTTCATTTATCCCCTAAAAATAACTCCGGGTACCCCTCCCCAACTTGCCCCCACTCACCCCCTTTTTAATTTATTTTATATATTTTTTAAGATTCTGGATCAATAACTGCGAGGAACCGATACTGAATCGAAGTGCCAGAACCGGAATCGTCCAAATTCAAATGATCCCCAAGCCAAGTGATAACCACTGATGAATGAAATATGTCCGTGGACCTCATGCATAGTGTCTATTCTCACCCTGATCCTTTGGATAAAACTGTAAGAATGATAACGATAATACCAATATGACCAAAGAATGGATTTCTGAATGTTTCAGAGAGTTTGATGCACGCTCATGTTTTCCGACATCCACGCGTATGCCCACAGAGCTCAGAATCCGTCTGCCTGTGCCTCGATTTTTCTGTGATTGTTAACCTTACAAAAGTAAATGTGACTTCTAATGTCCAATGCATCCGTGAAGTGAAACACATGCACACAAACACGTCGAGTGGCACGCATTTGCACAGAACACAACATCACATGTTTATGGAAGGATTTTCTACTTGAACTGACAAGTCCGTCCGTCTGTGTACGTATCTCTTCCATAGCATCTTCTTTGCTTTTCGCACCTGTCTGTTTTGTCGAACAATTGTGACATTTTTCCCCTTTTGATGATGTGTAGGTCGGATGAGCATCCAGACTTGTCACATTGGATATAGATCTGATTTTTTATATCTACATATTAAAGAGGCCTCAGTCAGATTTTAAGAATAAAGAAATTAATTTTACTGTTCACTTTGACATGAAAAAACAGATAGCGTCTAAATGACAAATTAAGCCCCCAAATCTTGAATTGACCTGCAATATGGAAATAGCAATCCCCCCGAAAACTGCACACATTATAATTCCTATTTGATAAAACAAGTGAAATAGTTTTGGGAAGAATCTGACACATTCTTTTGGGATAAAGTCCTTAAAGCGGCGTTGTGTGTGTCAGAGATTGAGAGGAGAGTTCCCACACAGGCCCCAACAAATAAACTTCGCCAATGCGGTTTTCTGTAGCCTGTCGGCATCCTGTCATAAATCTGTGCTCACAGACAACTCAAGGTCATCTTGAGCTTGCTTGATAAAATATCTGCCGCTTGTAATCATCGCTCCACCAATCTCATGAAACTCTACAGCGGCCTTTAATTTTAACATTAGTAGAGACTGTAACACGTTTGCAGCAATTAGAGCCGTCTTAAATGTCATAAACACGAAAGGTGAGCTGACCGAAATGAGAAGATTCTTTAACTTCCAAAACACACACTTTAGTTTTCCTTAAAAGACCTCACTTTCCTATGCAAGTCTTTCATTTTAACCATTCTATTCCTTTTGTCATACAGACCCCTAGGCCTGTTATGATAATCACTATATAGACTTAGCGTCCGATAAATGAAATGCATGTGCCATTTTTTCCCCCCAGATTTAATAAATGGTTACATCCATCCATCCATTTTCCGAACCGCTTGATCCTCACTAGGGTCGCGGTGGGTGCTGGAGCCTATCCCAGCCGTCTTCGGGCAGTAGGCGGGGGACACCCTGAATCAGTTGCCAGCCAATCGCAGGGCACACAGAGACAAACAACCATCCACGCCCACACTCACACCTAGGGACAATTTAGAGCGTCCAATCAACCTGCCATGCATGTTTTTGGAATGTGGGAGGAAACCGGAGCACCCGGAGAAAACCCACGCAGGCCCGGGGAGAACATGCAAACTCCACACAGGGAGGCCGGAGCTGGAATCGAACCCAGTACCTCTGCACTGTGAAGCCGACGTGCTAACCACTGGACTACCGGGCCGCCACTAAATGGTTACATAACATGCATATTTGTTTGCTTACATCCTCAGTAGTCAGCCATGCTGAGTCGTTCCTTCTTCTGTCAGCCACATTGCTCGCCGCTGTGAGGTGGCGCTGCAGTATATATAGTATTAGCACTGATAATAGCGAAGTAGAGATTGGCATGGTGTTGCAGTGGTTAGTACCTCACAGTGCAGAGGTACCGGGTTCAATTCCAGCTCCGGCCTCCCTGTCTGGAGTGTGCATCAGCTCTCCCATTCAGTGCTCTTTTTGTGCGCTTTCAGTGCTTGTTTATGCACTTTCGGTTCTGAGATCGTGCGCGATGTTATCCAGGAACTAAAAGAGACATTAGTCTGCCAATGTGGGTTTTTGTTGGCAAGGCCTTCCCAAAAGCATCTAACAAAATCGTTGGGAATCTCGTTGACAGTAAAGACCAGAAAATCTCTCGTCTTGCTAAATTGATGTCAGTCAATGTTTCTCAGATATCCTCAATCATGGACAAGAGGTCATTCTACAGCTGAATCAAATCGTAGCATCCTGTCTTCCTGAAACTGATGCTGACTGCTCATGAGTGGGTGGATGCATTTGACATTGATTCTGTATACGGTTAACTTAATGTGTTACATATCCTTTGGAAACAGAGATGACATGATGACAGTAGAGCAAACAATTGTCAATGCCAAAGTGTTATTCTAAAAATCAGGGTCATCAAAAATCAGAGCTGATTATATGAATCTGTATGTGCAAGGAGCAGTGTTTACAGGTCTATCCATTTTAGGAAACTGTTATAAAAGTCATCGTTTTCAGACTCCTAAACGCCGCCTCTGTGTGGAGTGCTCAAAGGGTAAATAACTTGGGCGGGTAGAGTGAACCATATTTTCGTGTGGATGGGGCCTAAATACAAACTGACCGAGACAACGAGGAATACCTGGACAAGACACAAGTGCCCGAAGGAGTTGAATGGTTGACACAAGGGAGGGGGTTGACAAGCACAGGTGGACACAAGGAAAACTTAACGGGACAGACATTGACAAAAGGGACACAAGGAATATTTCTTCCTTCACAGACAAGTAAGAAATGTCCTAAAACATAATGAAACAGCTAAAAGGATGAATTTGTCCAAAGACGGAAGGTCAATTGTAATGCATACACTCCAACAGAGTCTAATGCTTAAATTGTATGGAGGACGAATGAAGGTTAATCTAACGGCATCGATTATACTGCTTTGGAGTCGTATCTTCCAAAAATAAGCATTGAGGAATGATGCACTGCTGGAGGAGCATGGACGTTCACAACATTGCATGTTACACTATGTGACAATGTCCACAACATCAGTGTACATTCCCTGAAAATTAGCTTTTACCGCCAGATATTTGAATGCTATTGTTCCTCTTGATAGCACTGCAGTGTTTTATTGAATTATATATTGCATCAATTTCATTGTTTTTAATTTTATCTTGAATACATGTAATTCATCGTTCTAATTTAACATTGGTTTAATAAAAAAAAAATCCTGTAATTATCAATATTGATCGAAATGAAATGCTTATACGTATTGTGAAACATTTTTCAGCCATATCGCCCCTCCCTATAAAGCATATTATGTTTAAAAAGGTGTTTGTTTAATCTTTATATTGACCAGTTTATTTGACTAATTCAAAGTTGCTGTGTCAACGGTGGTTATGAGTGGATAGATGTGTTTTTGCTAACATGTTCAGGGCAAAATTTTAAAATAAAATATTCAAAATGGCGGTGGTTTGTTAAATGAGACCCATTCTTAAAATGACTCCAGGCATCTGGGTGTGTTCCTTACATACGCACTTCCCCGTGGTGCTAAAACTGTTAAACAAATGTGCTTCACAGATATGTGCTTCCTGAAACTCCTTCCAAAGTCATTTTTACATGGGTGAAAGCCCAGTTTGGGGGGAGGATGTATGGGAGGAGATACAGGAGGAGCTCTGCGTCACGCCGGTAAACACACTTTGTGACTGGAAATGCGTATGTTGAAATACCAAAACCAAGGGTTCCAGTCAGAAAACCCGCCGTATTCGTGCTGCTAGCCCAAAAGAGACAGAAGAGCCAAAAGACAAGTCTTTCGTTCTGTCTATTCTGAGGCCAAACAGGAAGGAGGTAATGCTCCAAGAGCTCCAGTGCGTCATCGATCTATAGAGAATTTATTCATCATAAAAAGAAAACGGCTGCAATGGACCAATCAAGATCAATCCAACATGAGATTGCTTCTCTGAAAGGTACTTCCCACGTCGCAGTCTTGCACAGCATCAACTGTATTGTAGATACAGCAAAAGTTTTTTTCCCAATTGGGATTCATGCGAAGGAAGGGCATCTGAGGCAGGCATTGTTTGAAGAGAAGCGGAAGGGAGAGTATTTCCCAGCACACTTGAACTCACTTGTCACTGACACATACTTTTTTGTGCAAAAGTTAAAGTATGAATCAATGTTTGATTACCTTGTGGTACCTTTTGTAAAGCAGACATGGAAATATGGGTTTTTTTTTCTCAATATGCTTTGAGAATATATACAGGGTATATACATCGAGAGTATGCAATTCGTGTACATAGGTCGTATCGGTGCAAGTGCTTCAACTTCCAATTTGCCATGCAAAGTTTCCATGCAAACCTGCATCACCAGCATCTCTTTTCTTAGATCAAAGGTCTTCATAAAAGGACAATCACTCCTAGTCTGTTTGAAAAGAACAGAGGCGAAGAGGTCCTTTGACCACCACAAAACAAAACAAAGTGCTAGGAATGTTTCACAACAAAAAAAATATAATGGATAGAGAGAGACTGTCAGCCAGCAACTTTGCTTTTTTTCTGTAGTGAAAAAAAATATTATTTGAGTGATCGCCTCAGGCCACTTCTTTTTTTATACATATCAGGTTTTCACGTTTTCCTCTCAAAACCGTCTTAAATTTGTAACGTGTCGTCTTAAAGCAATGAATCTATGCTGTGCATCCCACACCGTTCATTCAAATGATTGGAATCGCTTTCAGGCTTGCTGATGGGCTCATCATTTGAATCAGCTGGGGTGGAGGAGGGGAAACACCTAAAACATGCTTTCTCATCTAACATCTAAAAAGAAAAATACAAACAGAGGCGATTGCTCTAAGACTGCGAGGGAAGCTCAGCTTCCCCTAAAATGTCAAAAAGTAAGTGATCAAATATGTGTGTGTACGTACAATTGTGTGGACATGTCATTGACTAAATATGCGCTACAACGTGCTCAACCTTTGTCCGAATCAGCTTCTTATTAGTGGTTACGACGCGACTCTCTTCTCATTCATCCCCGCAGCTTCACTGTGCTTTAAACTGTGTGGACGCTGAGCGTCGACCGCGCGGACGCTGGGCGTCTTGAGACTTCAGTGTAGGTTGTCCCAATGCATTGAAACGAGACGAGTCATTGGATAAATGCCGGTTTTGTCCCGCCCATCGGACGCTCAGTGTCTCTGGGAGTCTATGGACAGTCGGCTGGCCCGGACGCTCAGCTTTTCTGCATGATGATTCGATGATCTGTCTGAGGCTGAATCTCTTTTTGATTGACAGCGAAATGAGCCAATCATCGATCTTATGCTGAAGGCATCCTTTTCATTTTTTTGAAAAGGAACGGAGAGCAGAATTCACGTTTAAATAAACGGAGACATTTTATGATGTAGGCAGAAATTGAGCTTCCCCTCCTTGACAGACCAGCATCCGCCACTGAATACAAAGCATCTGAAACGTGCCATCGAGGACAGGAGTTTGACACCTGTGCTCTACAGGCATTGCAAGGCATTCTTATGAAGACAAGCATGCACTAACCTAAAACAGGCAGTCAAACAAGAGAGAAGGTATTATTGCTTTGCAGTACTCTCAGTCTACATGACTGAACTGCAAAGGAAGACACTTTTGGAGACGTTCGATACATGGCCGTGGTCGATCATGCAGCCGGGCGTCTAAAAAAACATCATGTTCAATAGAACAGTCAATTTTGAAATCAAGGTGGTTATAGTGAAAGCGGTCGGGCCATATTATTCTCATTCATGTTTATTTCATTTCGTCACCATTAAAGTAACCCAAAAATATGTGGGTTTCATTCTGGTTACAGTTTGTTACATGTCATCTCACATTCTTATGCGTGTGACCTCATTTTCCTATACTGGAATTATCTGCAGTGTGTCTTCGTATTAGTATTAGAGTGAGACACATGATAGGATGAACACTGTAGCAAGGGGTAACACAACAGCCTATCTAAAACAATTTGCTTTTGTTTCTTGATAACAGAGATCTAAATCTAATATACTGCTGACCGTATTGCAATAGATGCATCAGATTGGTTTTTTTTTCCAACTTTCTTTTCATAATATATTAATAATAATGTATCGGAGCACTGGGCGTTTTGCTCTGAGAAATGTTCACAATTGATAGCTCCTATGATTTAAGAAATTTGGACTGTGTGTTGCATATATCCTGCTTGAGGGATAATTGGGGTTTAAATTAGACTTGACCTGATTCGGATATTTCGAGGCTGACCATTAATGAGTGAGTTGAAATAAACTGACCAACAATCTGACCACACGTTGGATCAGTACTGTATGTCTATTTATCCCTTTAAGGCCCGGTGCTTACTAAAGTGGACAACCTATCATGTTATCAGGTTAGAGGTTATCATTATTGATGCATGAAAGGGTTAAATAACCTATTTTCTGTCTATACTCCTGTTAGCTGAGCATCAACAAAAGTATTCTCAAGCATTTGTGCCTATGGTTGATAAATGTTACGGTGTACCGAGGAAGGAAAGTAATTTTAGTCACCATGTAGCTGCTTTAGTTGGAACCCTTTGCAACATTATATGAATGACGAACTTGTGGATGAGTCAAAAGTTGCATGGCAGGGTGAAGTGGAACGCTGTCCTCATGCTGTATTTATGTTTCACGTGGGACTTAACAGTTGCATATATATCTTTATTTGCTTCACAAGGATGATGTCGACAACTTTAAAGTGCATAAGCGTGGACCATCGAGTTAACGGAGTTATGCCCTCTAACATATACTGTACGAGGTGGTGGGTTCAAGCGCCATTCTTGTGGTGGATTGCTCCCTATAAACAATCTGTACATGTTATTTAACGCTCAACGTTTGGCAGTCTGCCTCATTTTCTCTGTTTCTATGCCCGTTGCTTCTGTAAAAATAAATAAATAAATAAAAAGAATCAGTCAGAGACCTGTTTGACTGTCTCCCAGTTTGCAAATAACGCTTACGTAGACTCCGTTTCCTCTGACATCCATTAACCCTGCTCGACTTCCTGGTCAGGAAAGCGTTTGGAGCTTACAGCAACATTTTCGCCTTTCGGTCATCTCCAGTGGGATGCTGCAAGGTCAGCAACCAACATTAGTGTTGTGATGCGTAGATGAAACTCTCCACTGCCTTCCTCCGATTGTCTCCCCGATGTCTGAGGAATGTCCTCAATATCCTTTGAGGTATTATTGCATGCAGGTGAGGGTCGAGACTTGGCAGTTTCTCACTGCTGTCATGCTATGTCCATCTGCGATGATGGACTATGCCTCGAGCAGAGTGGCTGCTCACCAGTTTGCTGATGAGAACGAAATGTGTTTGTGTTCAGGGTAGTGTCAGTGTGTGTGTGTGTGTATTTGCCAGTATGACGCCTCACGTCACGTTTTACAGTGATGTGATAATACTGAATGTCTGAGGCAATAAGTCAGGAGGGCATCTGCACTTTTTTTTTATGCAGGTACCGGCGTTGGTGTGAATGTTTTTCAGTGTGACTCTTCTAAGTGTCTGAACTGTGGCTGTCTTTTTCAACACCAAGTAACCATTAACTCATTCAATCCCAGCCATTTTCAATGGAGCACCCCCCTCAGTCCCAGCGTTTTACTGGATTTTGACTGATCTTGCAAGGCCCACAGAATATTTGGTTCTCATGCTATTTAAACATGGAGCCTACCAAAATAAAGTTTGGACTCTCTTCTTTCAGCAGAAAAATTCTTTCTTTTTCCATTCTTCAGCAATCGGCATTACAAAATGCTAAGTTTCATGAAAATGGCGATTCCTGTGCAAAAAAGGAAGAAAAAGAGCTTTTTGTAAAAGCATGCATTTCAAGCACGTGAGGCACCACTGTCACCTACTGGTCACTTTTTGACATTATTTACAATGCAAACTACTACTTCTCATTCACAGATTTAATCAGACCCTCCTCCTCTCTATGACGCAAAAAAGAAGACTTAGACG
This sequence comes from Hippocampus guttulatus, assembly GCF_054856545.1. Lineage (NCBI taxonomy): Eukaryota > Metazoa > Chordata > Actinopteri > Syngnathiformes > Syngnathidae > Hippocampus > Hippocampus guttulatus. The sequence goes on along the minus strand of NC_141266.1, from coordinate 6,333,609 downwards.
TACAAGTACGTCCTTGGTAGGCGGGGCCTAATTCTAAAAAAGACGGACAAGTACGTCTTGTGGAATGAAAGCGTTAATACCAGTCATACTTTTGAGACAAAATCTTTATCAAACGAATGACAGATAATGTTAAAGATAGACCTCTCATTTTCAAGTCCAAAATACAAACACAAACTGAAAACTCCCTGACTTTTATTATCGTCTTGGTTCAAAATAAATTGAAGTGCAAAACACAAGTAATAAAGGTTCTCCACTCAACTCACATAAACTCAGCTTTATTTTTTGAGCACTTTAAACTGCTACATCCAAAGTGCTGTACATGGAGCAAAAATGTGTTCTACAACAAAAAAGACAGTTAAAACAATAAATTAATAACATTAAAAAAACAAAAAGTGAAACACCACAAAAGGGTATTTAGCTTAATAATACGTGATGGGTCCTGCACATCGACTCGTCGGCACATGTGTCAAGTTAATAAGAGCAAAGTGTCTGTGTTGGTGCGCCGCTTGGAGAAAAAGTCATGTGACCAATCCAACCGCCGTATCGCTCAATTACAGCCTGAGGCACCTAACTTGATAAAGAAGCGCATCTCTCAGCGGGTTGCGTCTCTGCCTAATGAGTCACACCTCTTTTTGGAGCTCAATTCTTCCCTGCAAGTCAGTGTGACGGGATCAGAAAGAATTCCACCTTGTGGAACCAATTTGGCCTCGTATCGGCAAATGATCTTTGTTCAAGTTAATTTCACTTTCCATGCCTTCTACAGGATGCAGGTCCCGTGAACTCGGGTAATTTAGCACAATGGTCAGTGTGAATGTCTGTCGAGCACCTTTGCGACTTCGAACAAACCCTGCCGAAAAATCTATATCCGAGCAAACACTCGCAAACGTTCGCCACTGAGTGGGAGACGGTCTAAAAAGGATAACTTTTGATGTAGTTATCAGAGAGCACAAACCTGCTAACTGCTCCCACGGATCCTTGATTGTCTCGTGGATGATAAAACCTCCTGTCTTCAAATGCATTTCAAAATAGAATTACTAAATCGGTTATTTCTTGACGTCCGCACCAAATGGTTATTTATAAACTGGGCATAATCAGATCAACTTTAAGTATTGTTTTATTTGAAAGTTCAAAGATCCTGCATCGCTAGAAGAAATTCACATCCGTGCTTTTTATGTATTTAAAACATTTTTTAACTGATATAAACCAGCTGGACAGAAGATTTGGGCTTGATGTCACTTACCCATATACATGCATATTATGCATGTGTGGAGAGAGGCGGACTACACCCTAAACTGATCGTCAGTCAGGCCACATATTGTGGAGTGACAAACAACCAATCACATCTTTACAATCACAATTAATTTTTTTTGTAAATCTTAAATATATCACAAGGCAAAGGCTAATTTTATCCACTTGGGGGCAGCAAACATTTGATTGTATTATTTGATAAATAGAAAGAAGCAGGCATGCAAATTTAATTTCATTTTTTAATTTATTTTGCATAAGATTTGACATAATATACATTACTTCTGGTCTCTGCTCATGACAGTATGATAATTCCAGAGGGGAAAAAAAACGAAAGATATAAATGAAATACATTTCCAACATACACATAGTGTAATGTGAAAAAGTTTGCACCATTAAAGAATACATATCCTATTTGTGTTCACACACCTCCATTATGCCATCAACATTTTGTAAACCACCTGAAAATCCTGTTGGCATCGTATCCTGCATCCCTGAAGGAAAATATATCATGGGTAATTTTAGAGTGTGCAAGTTCCAGGAGAAAGTTCTGATAATTGAAGGGATCCATCCATCCATATTCTAATCCGTTTATCCTCACGAGGATCGCAGGCATGCTGGAGCCAATCCCAGCTGTCTTCGGGCAGTAGGCGGGGGACACCCTGAACTGGTTGCCAGCCAATTGCAGGGTGCACATAGACGAACAACCATTCGCGCTCACAATCACTCCTAGGGGCAATTTAGAGTGTTTCATTAGCCTACCATGCATGTTTTTGGAATGTGGGAGGAAACTGGAGTACCCGGAAAAACCCCACACAGACATGGGCAGAACATGCAAACTCCACACAATCGAACCCTGCACCTCTGCACTGTGAGGCGGATGTGCTAACCAGTTGCCCGACGTGCTAACCAGTCGACCACAGTGCCGCCCTACTGTAACTGAAACTGTATGAATAATAGTAGACATATCCAAGCATAGTAAAATAGGCCAAATCAGTCGGATTAACTACAAACTGGCCACTGCTGACAAACTGCAAACTTTGAAATGCTGCCGAGATGTCAGTCAAGAGTCTAAGCAAGAAAAGCACTCAGTGATGCTCTTTTCTTATATTTTAGGGCACACTCACAACACAAGCCAGTACGCAGTGGTATGAAGTACCAGCACTTCTCAATTTTCAGCATGTAGCATACCGGGATTCTTTACAGTGTGCCTTCACATGAGCCCACAATACCCTCTATTGTTCTGTTTCTCTCCTACATTTTTGTGAGACTTCTTCAAGAATTTGGGTGCACAAAAAAAAAAGGATCCAGAATTATTTTTTTTTTGCCTTCCGGTTTATTTGGTGGGCATGGTGTCAGTTAGACATGTCTAGGGAGCTACAAACAACCTCAACACATTGCCATTGCCAATATCAACACAACACCGTCCCAGAATCACATTCAATCACTAATTTAGAACGGCATTTGTATGATACAGGGTCACAATTGATTGACTTGTGGGAGTGCTGATTTACCCCTGTTGTCAAATAGCACTTTAATTTTAATTTTAAATTGGTTTTCAGAGAAAATAGAGTGTATATTTTTAAAAAAAAAGAGTAAGATATATAATATTTTGAAGTGACTTAGTTCAAGGAAAAGACAATTCTGTTAAATACTGCATATTTCCACGTTTATTTAGTTAACAGCTTTTAACAGCACAACGACAAAATCTCAGACCCCTTTTTTCAGCGTTATCCTATCTCCCTTGCTGCAACCTCACCAAATGCCACTCGGAAAAAGAGAAAGGGTGCCAAATAGTTGTTGTTTTTTTTGTTTGTTTTTTGTGCAACAGAGGCTGTTCTGAATCGAGGGATTTATATGGGACTTCTGAATGAGAGGTTAAGAAGAAGCCTTTGTCGAGTTACTTGATATCTATGTGCTGGGTTAATGTGTGCAGTGCTCTGCTGCAATTTAAGGAGATATATTAATCATTAACCTCCTGTGGAGACGTATCCATCTAAACACCTGCCTCTCAGTTCAGCTTTTTCACCCCCATGTCAAATATCTCACCTGCAACGTGTGTCCGTATTGAGGATGTGATTGTCTTGGAATTTAGCACATCGACCTGAGACATACAGTATTTGCCATTGACCATGAACCAAATTATAATCACTTTCCCATTCAAGTGTTACAAGTGTCTTCCTAAACTGCACTAAAAATAAATTAAATGTTACATATTCTGCTCTCACAAATCTTGGATTAAATACGTTGATTTACATACGAATAATCTGCATCTATTCACAGTACCTCCTTCCACCTCGTCTGCATTGATTGTACTTTTTGTTCCACATATTTGTTGTATTTTTTCCACGTATCAGCAATACATTTTTTGCACATATGTAGATCAAGAGAGGTCAAGGCGATACATTTCAAAGTTTTGCATTTAGAGCAGAGTGAAAAATTTAAGGTCAACGTCATCACAGGAATAGAAACAGGTTTTAAATGCTTTTGTTTGACACAGTTCTGTTGGACCTGGAGAGCGCAGCTTCTTTTCAAACACTTTCCACACTGCCCACAAGCTTTACACACAAGTAGAGGAGTTATAATGGAGGGCGGCTCTGACCTGTGTGGGTGGGTGTGCGAGAGACTCCCATTCTGTTCGACGAAGCATGACTGTTTTGAAAGAGAGAAGGAAAGATCATCACGAGAGAAAGTCAATATTTTTGGGACAAATCCAATAGCTGTGAGGGAAAGTACTTGAGATTTGGGGATTTCTTGCTTTGATTTCCCAAATCTTTTTGATATCTTGTTCCTCATGGCGTCCTTCTCCTCGAGCAAAGGTAAGACACGCAGATGTAAGAGTACGAACAGAGGTGCAGCTGCAAACAAAGCCAGGTGGTAAAACGATACAGGTGGAAAGTATAAAGAGAATTTCTGAGCTGTAGGAGGTCTGCCCATGGTAGACATTATATCACATTATTTCATGTTTTATCTGGACTACTGTTCAGTCTTTTGTCACTTTGCATGCTGTTGGAAGACAAATAATCTCAAATTGTCATGTGAATGGAGTTCCTGGAATCTTGCATATTTTGGATGGTTCCGTTCCATGTCATCGTTCGGATTGAAAATGACAAAAGTGACACTTTTCACAGAAACAAGTTCCTCCGCCGGTAAACATACCTCCCACAAAAGTTATTTTGCATCTGATTGTTGTTGTTGTTGTTTTTGTTACTTGATCCACCCACGATCATGTATTTACAGTAGTTGTCTTCTTGCACGCACCAATTAATTATAATTCACAGTAGTCTGGATTGTTGCGTACTGTATGTTAATGTAAGTACAGTGGCCAGGAAGTGCAACAAGTCCATTGAACATATTTTATTATAATTTAACAATCTTCAGCCCAGGAGCCAATTTTTCTTTTCATTTTTTTATACATGTATTTCACAAACACATACTCACGGCACCAGTTCCGTGTGAAGCCATGTATACAGGTTCGGGAGAAGGTGAAGGAACGCACAGCTGTATCACACTCCTGTGACAGTTTTGGAGGTGGGGAGGGGGGGGGCAGTACCTGGTACTTGGGCAGTGTTAAGCAAGCAGAAAAGCATCCTTCCAAAATCACGGTCCCGATTTGCAAACTACGTTTTCCAGTGAGATTTGAACCTGTGACCCTGTGTATTTTTTATTTCAGGAGAGTTTTGTCTATTTTTGTCTTTTGGCATGGCATTACGCATGAGCTCCACACCAAGAGTGATATTTTCCACTCTTGCTGTGGTCTTTTTGGAGGTTCGCGGTTGTGTGAGGCTGTTTGTTTGTTTGCAGGTGAGACAGTTGGTAGGTACACGTTCAATGTGACAAGTAGATGCTGTTTGTAGGACTCTTGATTTAACATATGCACTCACTCCTACTCTTTCACATTTTGTCATATTCATTCAAAAGTATTATTCTGTGTATATTATTGTGGCGGCCTGGTGGCCCAGTGGTTATAGCGTCGACCGCACAGTGCAGAGATACCGGGTGCAATTCCAGCTCTGGCCTCCTTGTGGGGAGTTTGCATGTTCTTCCTGGACCTGTGTGGATTTTCTCCGGGTACACCGGTTTCCTCCCACATTCCAAAAACATGCATGGCAGGCTGACTGGACACTCTAAATTGGCCCTAGGTGTGAGTGTGAGCATGGATGGTGGTTCGTCTGTGTGTGCCCTGCGATTGGCTGGCAACGGTTCAGGGTGGCCCCCGCGTACTTTCTGAAGACGGCAGGGATAGGCTCCAGCAGCTACTTGCTCTGAGAGCAAGTAGCCTCTCTTATGCTCCCCTTGTTTTGTATTGCATTGTCTTTCACTTGTCTGTCGCCTGTGTGTTTGGCATTGAGCTGGCAGACACGTTGAGCTGTGGCTCATTTCTATGAGGTAGAATAGCCCACTCCAAATGGAGTCATTGTCAGGTTAAGAGTGAATGATAAATGTACTGTGTGAAAAATGGATGGCGGGCCGCAAATCGCCCATGGGCCGTAGGTCGGACGCCGCTGGGTTAGGCCAAAAGCCAACACTGACTTCCTGTGACCTTTGATCCCTCAGGCAGGACTTGTGTCAACAAACAGCGTTATTGTGTAAAAGATTTCACCACATGGGCTCAGGTACACATCAGAAAACCAATGTTAGTAAATACAGTTTGGCACTACATCCATAAGTACAACTTCAAACTCTACCATGCAAAGCAAAAGCCATTTATCAACAACACCCAGAAACGCCGCCGGCCTCTCTGGGGCAAAGCTCATTTGAATTCAAGATGGCGCCCGCGTAGGCAGCCGTCGGCAAGTGCTCTCATGAGCCTTGCTTTGTTTTTTGGGTAGATTTGTCACTTTGTGTTTGTTGTTACGTCGTGTGGACCTGATGTGGACTTTTTTCAGCATTTTTTGGCCACGACATTCATCAAGGAGGAAACTCTGTGCTTGGTGGTTGCGCCTTCTCGGCAGCATGGGTATACCGGCACTGTTTTTGCCTGGGAGGAATGTCTGCGCCATTTGACTGTCGTTGCTGGACAGTCCCGGGGTGCTGGTGTCTTGCGCCTGTTATGGGCAGCATTTTTCACAGCCCCACTTTGTTCAGAGGAGAGATCGGTGCTGTTGAACGGTCTGTGGCTGGATGGATGTAAGGTTTTAGGAGCCGACGATGAGAAGAAAGGAGCGTTAGCGCGGAGCGCCGATGCGGAAGTGGAACTGGGAGTCGCGGCTTGGAATTGAAGTGGATTTACATGGGACAGTAGATGTGAGCCAATCTCTTTTTCGTCAATGGACGCTACAGCTTCGTGTTTGCTTTCAAAACTTAGCTTGTAGCAGACGTGTGCACATTTCAGCATGACGTCTCTGATCCACTGGTGAAAGGACACTTTGATCCTCTCCTCTTTCATCTATAACTGCTTCAGACAATAATAATAATACATCACATTTGCAAGCGCCTTTCATAACACTCAAGGACACTGTACAACCAAGAGCAATAGTAAAACACAGATAAAATAATAAACAAAGAAAGAAAGATTTAAGGCGGATAGGCAAGTCTGAATAGGTCGGTTTTGAGCTGGGTTTTGAATATGGAAAGAGAGTCAATATTACGAATGTTGTGAGGAAGTGAGTTCCAGAGTTTGGGGGCAGAGCGACTGAAGGCTCTGCACCCCATTGTACTGAGACGGGCAGAGGGTAGAAAAAGGTGGAGGGAGGATGAGGACCTGAGTGAGCGAGAGGGAATGGAGATTTGAAGAATATCTGACAGATAGGGGGGTGCAAGGTTATGGATGGCTTTGAATGTATAGAGAAGTAATTTGAAGTTGATTCTAAATTTGACAGGAAGCCAGTGGAGCTGTCGGAGGATGGGGGTGATATGATGGAAGGAGGGGGTTCTCGTGATGATCCGGGCTGCTGAATTCTGAACAAGTTGAAGTTTATGGAGGAATTTTTGATAGACACCAAAGAGGAGTGAGTTACAGTCGTCAATACGGGAAGTGACGAGACTGTGAACAAGGATAGCAGTGGTGTGAGGAGTGAGTGAGGGACGGAGGCGGTTTATATTGCGCAGGTGGAAATGAGCGGACCGGGTAATGTTATTGATGTGGGAGTGAAAGGATAGTGAACTGTCAAGGATGACACCCAGACTCTTCACCTGGGGGGAAGGAGATATAGTGGCATTATCAATTATGAGGGAGAAACTGTCGGCTTTGTTTAGAGTAGATTTGGTACAGACGAGTAGGAGTTCTGTTTTATTGCTGTTTAGCTTAAGGAAATTATGGGTGAACCAAGATTTGATTTCTGAGAGACAGTGAGAGAGGGATGAGGGTGGGAGAGAAGCGTCGGGTTTGCTGGAGAGGTAGAGCTGGGTGTCATCCGCAAAGCAGTGAAAGTGTAAGCCAAATTTCCAGAAAATGTTTCCGAGCGGAAGGAGGTAGATAATGAAAAGGAGCGGACCTAGGACAGAACCCTGGGGAACACCAGAAGAGACGGCGAGGGATTGTGAAATAAAAGAATTAAGTTGAATGAACTGAGAGCGGCCGGTGAGATATGAGTGGAACCAACGTAGAGGGGTGTTGGTGATGCCTATGGTAGAAAGTCTGTTGCATACAACAAAGTGTACAACAAAGTGTATGCAGAAAAGTGGTGAAGATTGCGCGACTGTCTGTGTCCTATGTGTTGTGTTGTGTTATTTTTGTTATTTTGACTTCAAATTGGCGCCGCGTGAGTGGCTTCCTTTCCAGCAGCTCCTATATTTTGGTGTTCTACTTCTTCCTTTTATAACTTTGCTGCTGTGAATCGGGAATTTCTCCATTGCGAGACTAATAAAGGTTTTCTTATTTAAGATGGACTGATGCAAAGTAAAGAAGTGCTCTGTGGTCTGATGAGTCCACATTTCAAATTGGTTTTGGAAATTGTAGATGTGGTGTCCTCCGGACTGTTATGGACACAAAGTTCAAAAGCCAGCATCAGTGATAGTATGGGGCTGTGTTCGTGCCAGTGGCATTGGTAAATTACACCATTAATGCTGAAAGGTACATACAGATTTAAGAGAAATATATGCTGGCATCCAAGCACTGCCTTTTTCTTTTAGCAAGGCAATGCCAAACAGTGTGCGGGAACTATATTGGTCTGCCTGCAGTCCAGACCTGGCTTCCAGCGAAAATGTGTGTTATGTGCATTATGAAGCGTAAAATACGACAATGGAGACCTCGGACTGTTGAACAGTTGAAGCCTTACATTAAGCACGAATGGGAAAAAATCCACCTAAAAAGCTTCAACAATTAGTGTCCTCACTTCCGAAATGTTTATTGAATGTTGTTCAAAGAAAAGTGGTTGCATGACCCTATACCAACTTTTTTGGAACATGTTGCAGCCATAAAATTAGAAATTTATGATTATTTGGTGAAAACAATCAAGTTGATTCGTTTTTTAAATAATAATAATAATAATAATAATAATACATTTTATTTATAAGCGCCTTTCAAGACACCCAAGGACACTTTACAATAACAAAAAAAAATCTTTGTGGCTTATTCAATGAAGTATAGGTTGAATATGATTTGCAAATCCACATATTCGGTTTTTATTCATGTTTAGCACAACATGCCAACTTAATTGGCATTGGGGTTGTACTATGGGTGTTGATGATATCCTGAATGCCTTTAGAATCAAAGATTTTTTTTCAGTTTTTGGTATCTGACCTGATTTTATTATTGGTATCATGATGGGCAGTTTTCACATGAAAATGATGAAAGACCATGCATTGTGCCTTACTGCTGTTTTTTTTATGAGCTGCCTGAAATTGATTTAATAAAAGAAAGGTGTTTCTAATGTAATTTTTGGGATGGTTTATTTAAGGTAGTAAGACATGGGGTATTTTTCCCCAGACTGTATAGTGTTGACATGAACACAATAGTTTTAATGTAAAAACTCAATGTCATAGTAGACACTATATTTTGTTGCTGTAACACACTATTGGATGTAGAACATTTAACGCTTTGGTAAATGTTAATGTAAATGTGTGGATGAATACTCGATAGATACTTTGCCGGTTTTGGACTAATACCCGCAGATTTGCAGTGTATGAATCCAATTCCCAGTATCCATGCATTTGGAGGTTTGAAATTTTAAGAGGTCTGCACTCAAGTGGGTGCTTCGTTAATAGTTTTGGTGAAAACATTGTTGATACAGCTTTACTGTTGGATCTCTTTGGTTTATGTAGGGCAGTTGTATTTATTGAATCCCACCCCCTACTGGAGTCAGAGGGCAGTCACATCTAAACCCAGGCCCGTTGCCATTTTGGATAACAAATAATATTTTGCTTTTCAGTTCTTCATTACTTCCATTCTCGACTGTTAGTGTACACACTGAAAGTCCAGATTTGCTAATGTTGACTTGGGTCCAACCAATATCTTTCCAACACTTTCCACTTAGTCTCCTGGCCTTCACTCTCCAGTTGAGATTGTATACACCTGCAGACATCTAACACCTTATCTTGAGAAAGACTCACTGATAAGATCAAAATATGCTTGTAAAATCCAGAAGGAAATAACATTTCTGACCAATTAACAGACAGAGTGACTGTGAATCCAATGAAAAACTGTTTTTCCAAAATGTTACATTGGCTTTAGATTGACTTCTTGATTTCCTCACGCTGCTTGTGGGATCACTTTATAGGCTGCCATCAAGTCTTTCAATAACCAACCAGCAATTTATTTATTTTTCATCAAGTTAGCAGGTTCTATTTTAGTTTGAGCGTGACATTTCCAAGGTTGGTAATTTCATGATGTGTTGATGGGTTATCACCGTGTTGGTTACAGCACAGAAAGTCAAGAAGTCATATACATAACAAACTGCATTATCGCTTACCTGGGGAATGTATGAAGTACAGTAGCAAAGCAACGTGGGTGGCGAGTGTCAGCAATGAAGTGGCATGCTATAGCACAGAGCAGCGATAGATCCGATTTTTTAAGACACTCATCCCTGTTTACCGGTACATTCAACCCGTTTGTGCCTTTCATTTGAATTGTGTTTTTGTTTTTGGTCATAATTGTGTGCTTTTGAATACTATGTCTACCAACATCCATTTAACACATTGGACAATATTTAGAAGGGATTAGAGCTCATATTTCAGAGGTTCTTTTTTTTTTTTTTGTACTGTTGATCAATTATAAAACCTTTTTAATGATTATGCCATTCACTTGGAGACCTCGACAGCCACACCGTGCCTGTTTTAGATCTCTCCCGACTCCAACACACCTGATTCAATTGATCAAGATCATTTCCGTTTTCTACAGAGCTTGCTGATAAGCTGATCGTTGGACTCATGCGTGTTTGAGGAGGGAGGGATCTAATGGTGACGTTCTATTGTTGTCCAGTAGAGGGTGGTATTTCCCAGCTAAGGAAAACTCCGTAGTTGTGTGACTCATCCATTTGTCCCAACATTTCATTTTTTCCCCTGAACAAGATTGACATTTTCTCTTGTCACAACTCATGATTCAAATGTTTGTCGTAGCACAGCCACTTGTAATTTGTTTGAATTCCTTTACGGGCTCTGCAGTGATAAAGTGGCATGTGATATCTCCAGTTTTAACTTTAGATCATAAGTACACGTATTATGCAGTAGATTTGACATCTCTATACTTCACTTTGTCCACATTCCATTTATCAATACATTTTAAATATATGCAGCGATGTACATTCTGCATAGTAATTGTTATAGATTTTTCACAACTTGCAAAAGTGACTCAAATACATTCTCTTTGTGTTTCTTTTTCAGGTGAGTGGACATTCTTCATTTGATTCTTTGTGACAAGATCAAATTGTGAAGGTCTGGAGCTGTCAAGGCCAATAAGTACTCTGACAACATTTACCCAAACACCCCCCCCCCCCCACACACACACACACACACATGCCATCATTCCAACTGATATGTCTTAAAGAGAGATTAATGTTAAGATGTGCAGTAAATGTGTAGAGGCCTGCAATGTTTTTTGATAGAACTGCTCTATCCGTGACAAGGTAATGCTTCTCAAGGGTTGGTTCCAAAAACCTCCCTTTCCTGGTCACTGAGTTCCTTTATAGTTCATCCGCAATGTTTTACATCCAGCTGAGTGCATTTGTTGTGAGGTTTTAACATCTGTGTGGAGCCAAGCCCCCATCCTGGAGCAGGTCACTCGATGTCTTTCTTTTATAGATCAAGTGTTAGGTATGTCTTGGAAAAGAAGACCTGCCATAGTGTGAAGGCTTAATTTAGCCCACTGAATGTCATTAATTACCTGTATGTGAGAAAATACAATCACCTACAAAAGAGATTCAAATTAAGATGGGGAAATATGCAGGGGGTTGGGGGGGGGGGGGGGGGGGTCTGAGCTTTTTCAAAACTGCCGAAACAGAAATAAAAGTAACTGTACGTATGTGCAGTAGTCCAGTTTCATCCTTCAGCAAACACATATTGTGCACACCACTGTCACACATCCACTATCCAGGCGATTTTTACCTATAGGGTGTGCTGTACAGAAATAATATACATCCTCTATTCCACTGCCTTACCACTTGTGTCAGGCTGCAATGCATTGTGATTTATGTGTCAACCCCTCAGCGACAATAATGCCTCCCAGTCTTACTTTGCCTAGTATTTTTTGCTGTGCAGCTAGACATACTGTACTTTTCTTTTAACCGTATCCCAAAGCTTTTATTTCAGGAAGAAGGCCTCTGCTTTGCATTAGGAAATGATTGCAAACATCTTATATAATATGCCAACGCTCCATAATTTGCATTATTGTTGGCAGAGTGAGGGTGTTGTTCTTAATATAGTTAAGGTTAATATACTTAAGGTTGCAGATGGTCAAGTTGCTAGCAAATTTTGAGCAACCTGGGAAGTTGTTTTGGTCCCACACTTTCTCTCGGACAAACTGGTATCCTATTTTTTCTGAGTGTCACCCCTCACTGCATGAATTAAGCTTTTGGCACATTGTTCAATGTGTTTTCCAACAGTCAGGGAAGGGAAGCCACCCATTGTTTGGACTACTATTATTTTTTTATGGCTCAAGGTTTCAGAGGTGTATGTCGCAATGGAAACAGGATGTGGAGTACACCCGTCGAACTGATAAGAAATCTCCTGGAGTAAGGCCACTTCTGTATGTGCGTGTGTATGTCAATATCTTATCTATAGTCAACATGATGACACAATATTAGATACTCATGTACAAGGGGACCAAAAAATATATAAAAAACATACAATATGGAAGATGATGTAGCTGAATGTGGATGTTATTGGAAACACCAGTGCAGTTCTGTAAAATGGCAAACTCCAACTCCATAAATAAAGAGTTTGTTCACTGAATATCTATTTCACTATGTCACTTGAAACATGAGCATAAGAGTGTTATTGATACATATCTTTAGAGTGGCTCTCTTTAGATAGTGTACGTAACGTTTCCAGTAACATTAGATAGGTGAATAGTAGTATAGTAATAGCCATTGCTCATTCAGGGTTCTCTATTAACAGTGGCCCGTGGGCCACTATGTGACTGATTCAGCTGAACCCGACTGGGCCAGTAAAAAATTGTTGAATAGATCGGATGAAATAAACATGTTTTTTTATATTTTGAGTTTTATCCACTGAAATTGATCAACCGTCATGGATCTTTTTACTGCACTGCGCACATTTTTTGGGGGGTGTTCTGCTGTGACACTGTAAGGTATAAATGTTCATCACAGAGGGGAGAAGCCGGCTTTCCACACTCTCTGTAGGGTGCCCGCCATTGGTACAGCTGCCGTACCATACCACAATGCAATATGTCATGCAGTATGTATGACATATTGCATACATACTGCAGGGCAGATTGCAGTATGCCCTGCATTGGCTGGCAGTCAGTCACATGGGACTTTTTAAAATATATATTTTTCCAGGGTACCAGTTGCGTCGAATCAGTTTTGTGGCATTAAAACATGAACTCGGACCATGTTGTGAATGTTGGTAATGCTTTTCTAATTAGTGTCGGTGCAACTGAATGTGAGAGTACCACAAAAACAAGTAAAAACGTGCAACTAATGGTCTTTTTTTTCCCCTGCTTTACATTTGATATGTCAAGGTCTCTTTGGAGAGACACGAGACACTCGGGATTGCACGCGTCTTAGTATATTGCCTGGGCGTGGCAGTGTCAGCTAGTGTCTCATTCCAGTTGAAAAACAGGATTTAGGACAAGAAATAAAAGCCATTTTGATGTCACAATAGTGCTCCTGTGACTGTTTCTGCTTAATGACAGACACTTTATTGAAGTTCCTGATGATGGTGAGTCACTGCCGTCTGTAACTTGACTCCAAAGCCGCAAAAAAATGGGCCTTTTCTTCCCTCAGCCACACACACACGCACGCACGCACACAAGCACAGTAGGTTTTCTGCATGTCTTCCATGAAAGTAACAGCCCATGCAATCTTTTTTTTTCTTCGTTCAGAGGAGAGAAAGAATGCTTTGGATTCATTCTCTCCAGATGGAGGAGTTTTATGGGAGTGGGCATGATAAATCACTTCTGTACATGTGTGTATGTGTGCTGAGTACAGTGTGTCGACCAGAGGAGGTACCCGCACTGTGATAAAGTCTAATTTATTACACACCAATCTTCAGGATCCAGGTCCAAAAATAACGTGTAGCCTCTCTGGTTACAATGCAAATCCTCACATTGTGCCATGCGGTCAGGAAGGCCAATGTGTGGATCCTGTGACAAGTTTGGCTGTGTGATTGTCGGTTACCCGTAGCAACTGCAAGGCCACATCCCCCCTCAGTCCTTTACTATGCCCAGCTCAAAAGCCTAACCTTTGGTTTGGGTTGCTACAGCAACCAAAGGCCACACCCTAACGCTGACTCACCCTGCAAAAATTGTTTTGTTTTGTTCTGTTTTTTTGTTCCAATTTTCCTTTTGTGTACAGTTTACATGTATAGTTATACCACAGTTGCTGTCGTGGTTAAGGACTTCAACAGAAATGAAGACTATTTTAAATGCTTTACCATTTGTGAGATTTTAGGTCACACATTTCTTTGGACAATGTCACAATGTGAATAATTGTAAATAATTCTGTTGATTGTTCGAGGCATCGTTGATTCATTCTCAACTAATTTGCAGAATGAAAAGCAACATACTGATTGTTAACTCGTCTTGGCAGCATTATATTGCGCATGGAAATAGGAGTTTAAAACATTCCAGATTGTTCTATATCGTTCAAAATAATATATGACAATATTAATTGATGAACAGTTGGTTATTTCCATCAGAATGAAAAAAAAACAACCATCTGCCTTTCTCCACCCTTTTATGAAGAAAACCTTTGTTTTATATAGCTATGATATTAATACAAATATTTTTTTGGGGGGGGGTGGTTGCATTGTGAAATAAGTGCTTGCAGACAGGGAAAATGCATTAAAATGCAGGAAGTAAAAAAGAATGCATTGCTGTTGTAGTCATTTGACATTCAATTCTTCAATTCGATTCTATCGTTTGAATTTGCTGTTATTGTTATTTCGGGCATTTCTCCTGTCTACTATTTGACTGTTATGGCTGCCAGTAGATGTACGTGAGACATGGCACTTGGTATCCCAGGCAGGAGGGAGAATGTGTTCAACTTGGCAAGGCCTCAATTTTATAGTGTAGATCTTCCTCTGCTCTTTTTCACAACAGACAAGAAAAGATGCCCTTGTTCTTTTCTCAGTAATACCCTCCCTTCATACCCTCCACTCTCATTCCTTCTCTCTTTCGCACCCAAATTCTTGATGCCATGTTGGTTCTGGGCATGCAGCTGCTCTCACAGGGGTAACATGTCGAAGTGACAGCAGAACTGTGCTGTAAAGGTTTTTTGTTTTCTTCTGAGGCGTTGAAAAGCACCATGAACCAAGGAGATCCACTTGGTGACAGATTCTGGCTCAGTCCAAAAAAAGGTAAGTCCCATGTTATTAAAAATGTTTGGATTTATAGCTGGACTGACACTAAGTGATGATATAATGCACATGAACTGCCACTTTTAACATTTCGGGATAGCAAAGGGTTAAATCAAGCATTTCTTGTGGTACGATTATGAAAGGTCTCCATCTGCTAAACATGGGATTATTCTTCTTGGCTGCTGTTGGTTTTGGAGCTGTTTATAATTGTATCTTGCGTTTCATTCCTGGTGCTTCTTTGCTGCACTGTGTTCCAAGTTTTGTCTCTTGCAAAGATCTTAAACTTACCATGTATACCACCAACCGTTTCACAAACAAGACGGAAAAATATATACAACTTTTCTACTTCTTACTCTGGAATTTTATGCACAGTTGCACCGCAAATAGTTGAGCATCATGAGTTGGGTACATTTTCCACAGTTGATGATATTCACATGCCAAATCTGTTTCATTGTTATTCTTGCTTGGCCGCTTCAGGAAGAGCTTGATGGATTTAGAGTCTTTGACCGTTCCTCTGCTTATTTTGGTGACTGTAGGCATAAATCTGTGACCTTACTTATTTCCACTCTGGAAAAGGTAAAGTCAGTGTTAGCCGGTATGAGAGAATTTGAACACGCAGACACCAACTGCCATTTTTTTTCCTCCCCGATGCATGAGGAATTTTCCATGTATATTTATGCTTGAATTTGGGAAACCAAAGCCGAGAAACCGGTCCTCCTCCGCCCCCCAACCCGTCGCTACTCGTATAAAAGGCATCTCTGTGGTGACGGCTGCACTTTTTTTATTGCTTGGTTCATCTTCTATCAAAAAGATTTGTTTTGCAGAACTTTGCATTCCCATGAAGCCAGTGCGTTATATTATAAAGCAATGATCTCTTCATAATTACTTCTAATAAATCTTGTAACATATATTTTTATGGAGCGAGACTGTGTAACTTGCCTAAGTTCAACATGCAATGTATGTTTCTTCCAATCATAATATAATTTCAGTGATTATTAATTGAATTAATACAGTTTTCATTATGTTGACATGTGCTTGTCTTCCCGCTATCAATTAAAGTCATTCTCGTGACACTGAGATTAAGGGATCAGTCACCAGTGATAATTTTACAGTTTGAGCCCTGCGAGTCCCAGGGACTCACTGATCAGAAAAGTATGAGTCCCATGATGCATTTAGAGAGTCCCAAATTTCGAATTCTGAAATGGTCTACTTATTCAATTGCATATGATAATAACACAAACAACAACAATATACATTGATAATAGGTTTATTTCTTATAAACAAATGCTGCAAAAAATTTAATAATTCAGGCATACAAGATTTGCTGAGAAATAGGTTCTTATTTCATCCCATGGTTCAGTCTTTGAGTTCATAAATTCTCCTCTCTTTACTCTGCTTCCAATGACGCAAGGCTTTCTCAAAGTCAACTGATCGCAAAAAACGATCCAACTTTAGATGCGTCCTCTGTGATATCTCCGCAATAAACTTTCGCAACACTTGTTTTAACATTACACAATTTGGCAATTGTATGCTTCCCGCGCGGTGAAGGCCGATCTCGCCAATCTCGTCTCGTGAGAACAGAAATCTCGTCACGCGAGATTGCTTAACGCGAGATCAAAACAACAATGGTGACGATGATCAAACTGCGATCGTTGCTGGAAAAAAGATTTTCCGTAGGTTTTTTTTTTTTTGTTTTGACTGAGAAATTTCCTTGCATCCCAAAAACGCACATTATTTGGAACTGTGCGTCCCACGCGAATATTATGCGTCTAGGACGCGGGACGCAGAGGTAACGAGATGGCTGTCGGTCACCACCATGGCCAATTTTTTAAGCTTTGTCTTTGTCGTATTTCAAGTTGTATGTAAGGCAGACCAACTATCTGCTGCTCTGACACCAAACAGTAGAGTAAAATACAGGAATGCGGGCATCTTTGTTTTTACATTCAGACAGTTTTTTTTCTGTAGATGGAAATGACAATGAAGAAAAAAGAAAGAAAAAAATATCCTTATCGGATTTCGTCACACATTAATTCATCACATTGGACAATAAGACTATTTTAGTGAACATATTTTTTAGTGAAGGATACTACTTTTACAGTGAACTCCTGCAGATTTGGGAGTCACTACTTGCACATTTACCTACAGTTCGAGAGATTTTTTTTTCATAGAACCAAACTAACAACAGTTTGCTAAAAACGAAACAAAAAACAACTCACCTGTTTGTATTTTCTGTTATACCCTCAGATGGTGCCTCAATAACCTGACCCTGCTATGTCTCCATGTTAGCGTATGGGTTGCTAGCGATGGGTAAACAGCGAACGGAGGCGTGATGGAGGATTCAAGTCATTGGTATTATGGGCTACGAAGCAGCGACATAAATGCCAGTGTCCTTGCACGTTCGGTTTTGTAATCAAATCACCTAATGAGATAAGTTTGGAAAGATAAAAAATAAAATAAATTCTAAAAATAAAAGATATTAAAGAATCAAAGACCATTTTGTGGAGTATATTTAGATTTAACACGATAATAAATGTTCTTTTTCAAATGGGTTGAAGGCAGGCAACGTCCAATGTATTGCAAACTATATTTTAAAGGAAAACAAATGACATATGCAGGTCTAATTTCATCACTTTAACACTGATTCCGCTTTTCAATCAATGTTTAAGTTCTATTCCAATTAGCCATTTTATTTGCAGCTCTCAAATTTTTGCAGAACACAATTCTCAATCTAGCTGGCCATAATTACTCGGTGTGATACACAAAATTCACAATTCAGTTTGATTCTATAGTTTAGTGTCACAGTTCAATATTTTTCTGATACATTGTTGCCATGAAATTGCAAAATTTTCCGGTGTTTTTTTTTTCTTATAGGTTTTTACCTTATTTCCCAACCACCGTCATGGGTTGGCTGAAGGGCATCTGGCATAAAAACCCGTATTAGTTGATCAATCGGGCGGCCTGCTGGTCGACTGGTTAGTGTGTTGGCCTCGCAGCGCAGAGGTGCAGGGTTCAATTCTGGCTGCGGCCTTCCTGTGTGGAGTTTGCATGTTCTCCCCATGCCTGCGTGGGTTTTCTCCGGGTACTCCGCTCTCTTCCCACATTCCAAAAGCATGCGTGTCAGGTTAATTGAACACTCGAAATTGTCCCTAGGTGTGGGTGTGAGCACAGATGGTTGTTCATCTATGCGTGCCCTGCGATTGGCTGGCAACCATTTCTGGGTATCTCCCGCCTACTGCCCAAAGACAGCTGGGATAGGCTCCAGCACGCCCTGCGACCCTTGTGAGGATAAGCGGATCAGAGTGGATAGGTTGTTGATTAATCTAAAATAGTTTACCATTCCGTCCCCCATTGTTTTGTTTCACCTATTGTATTCATGTTGTATTTTATTAAAAATCCAAGTTACAATCATTGTTTATTTTATTTATTGTCTATATGGGCTAAACACACAACAAAAACATACAAACATCAAATCTGATAGCTAATTTAGAAGCACAGCAAACCTAAGAATAGATGCATGCGAGCTTCCTCATTCAACATTGTCGAACTTTAGAAGCTTCCTGGCTTGGAGGTGTTGCAGTTTTATCATGCCTTAGTTCTGTCAGGGAGCACAGCTGTCCCTCCCGAAGGGTCAAACTCCTAACTATAACCTGTCAGGTGACAAGCGAGTTCAATCAAAATAGGCTTAACATTCTAAGCTTATTTTGCACTTAATTGAACGGTGTTTGTTTGTTTTTTCTTCTTTCTTCTTTCTGCCTACATTCTTGCTGCTGGAGGCTGTAAATTTCCCCAGTGTGGGACAAATAAAGGATATCTTATCTTAAGAAAAATGATAACGTTTGCATTGCAAACATTTGGCACTGTGGCAGTTATCTTTTGAGCAAAGAATGAGGAGGGTTTTGGTGTGAGACCCAAAATGTAGCCATTGATTCCTTATCAAATATTATTCCAAGACTTGTGGAAACATTCTCGTCAATATTCAGAAACCTTTGTGTTATTCACATTCATCTTCAGGTTGCTCATGTTTAGTTGCATACATTTTTCATTTTAATGACGAAAGACTCCTACCGTCTTGAAATTTTGGATGTTTGGTGGCTACTTTGTGAACTCTAATATTCGTCTCTGAGAGCCTCATTGTCTGGTTATGCAAAAGCCCTCACACGAGAGAGCTCTTGGCATGAATTGTATTTAACTACCGGAATATTAACTGTGATTATTTCCATATATTTTGCATTTCAGTATGGGTGCATTTAGTGCGTGCAGAGGTTTTGCATATCTACAATCCTCCATCGATCCATCCATTCTCTGATCCGTTTATCCTCACAAGGGTCGTGGGGTGTGCTGGAGCCTATCCCAACTGTCTTCGGGCAGTATGCGGGGGACACCCAGAAACGGTTGCCAGCCAATCTGGGTGTCCCCCAAACTGGTCGGCAGGCAATCGCAGAACTGCAATCATTATTATTATTATTCATATTTTTTATTTATTGGAAATTAGTCAATCAAAAAGACCAAGCCAACGACACACCCTGCACAAGGTACCTGAGAATCCCTTTGTTATCTCCTCCTGCCCAGTTTACGAAAGAATCATTAACCCAACTATCACGGGGGATTTTTTTGAAACATATTTACATATAGGTATAAAGATACAATAAAAAAAGAAAAGAGAAGGCTACTCGGTCATTGCTATATAAACTAAAAACGGGCAAATATTGCGCCACTTGGCGATTGCACTGAAGGGTACTATAAAAATGAAAGAAGAAAGTTAGAGCTTTAACATCCACCACTCACCAAGCTATTGGACTGTGTCTCCGGGATATTATTCATTCAGGTTAACATTTGTGAGGTCAGGGATCACTGATGCTGCATTAGATGCAGGGTCTGCTGACTCGCCATCTCTGTTCCAGCATGAATGAAGACATTACAGCAAACACTCAGGGAATGTTCAGTGCTTCCACCGCGTATGTGTGAGCCCGAAATTTGATCTATTTTCAGTTTTGTTGATTGCGGGCCTGCCTTTACCAAAGGGCTTGCCTGGGCTCGAGTCCAGGGGCCTTCAATAGTCAAAAAATGTCATTCACTTTACATTTGGCATGGGTTGACCAACCCGTGTGCTATTCTGTGCAGCGCCGTGGCCGTAATTATAGTGTGTCCTAATAGAGGGCAGAAGTCTTAATAGTTTCATGTTATTCTGCCATTTGTGTGACCTCTCAGTCACTTGCCGCTGCACCAGTTGACGAAGAAGCCCACTCTTGGGGGCCGAGCTTAATGCCAAAGGGCCTATCGGAAGGCATTAAACCCATACAATAGACTCTGGATGCCACATGACTGATCCCCACGTGAATTTGTTTACGCAGCCAAGCTGGATCGTAATGGTGGCAGGCAAAGGATTTACAATGGAGAGCAGTCATAAATTTAACTTTTATCAGTCAACATTCCGTCCAAGTGAATTTACATCTCACTTTGATGACATGGACACAATGACTTTCATGTGCTAGCTGCTAGAGTGCTTTATACAACTGTCGCAATGGCAGATGGGGAGAACTAGTATGGTCTGTCCTTGCGATCACTCACTGTGAGCGGGCGCGCCGGCCCGCTTGCTCGCGGCCTCCATGCCATGGGCCGGAGGAGCCGAACACTGGCGCTACACCTTGGTTCCTCTTTTGGTAGCCTGTGGAATGCTCGCTCCTTCTTTTATGTGTGGCACCCTGGTGCACAACAGCAGTCTACCATTGTCAAAGTGTGGTGTTTCCTCATCTTAGCAACACATTTTCTCCCCTGCCAAAATAGCATTGTTTACATTAAGTGGAGTGTATCTTGGGATGTATGTTGTCAACGTCCGGAGCTCTGAGTATTAATTTTGAAAAACTATTTTGACCTGAGCATGTTTTGCAGTCATAAGAGTGCACTACGTGTGCTAGTTTGTTCAAGTGTAGTTTTTGTTATATTACTG